>NC_090265.1:228934450-229242335 GCF_040414725.1 Anabrus simplex
ACTATGCCTAATGAAAGTCACATTTTAGATGAGGACATTTCTTTATAATGGCGGGCACCCTTGCCTACTGCCAAACACAATCGGGTAGGGGAGTTATAAACAAAACTGCATGCTCACTTGCCTTCTGCAAGTCAAATCGAGAAGGGAACTATTCATTACAATTGTAGGCCTTCCTTACACAGGAGTTGGAGAAGGAACCCTTTCCTACTGCCAGTCAAAGTCGGTGTGGGGAGTACTGATTACAATATCAGACCCACCCTTTCTCGATAGCTAAAAATCGACATCAGTGAATATATATAGATCGACATACGAAAGTATATGCGTGTTTACAATATTGAAGACCTTCATTTACAGATTAACTGCTACTAAACGTACGTCATATCGACAAAGGATTATACCATAAGACACGCCGGATTTAGTGGCCTAAATGGCTGGTCATATGATATGTCATCTATTCTTGGGTCAGATTGAGTTAGAAACGTGGAACAGGGTAAAGGTTTGGTAAGATTATCTCACATTACATTACCTTTCGGATAATTATGTGACAGCTACATACATAGCATTTGGCTCACATATGCCTACTGGGTGGGCCGATTTTCGTGAAGAGTATGATGATTCTGTATTTCATATATGTAACTGAAAGTATGAATTATGCATGTGAAAATTCCAAATTGACTTAACATCGATTAATAGAGAAAAATCAAACGTAAATGGGATACAGATACGGCAAAAGTCAAAAGACCAAGGTTGTAGATCATTCCAAATTGAACGGAGATTGTGCAATCCGTTATGTGATAGGAATTTCCGAAGGTCTGCACCATCATTAAAATTGCCTGCATATTTCGATATTCTTCGGGGATAAAAAGTGAAAAATGTAATGATCTGGGATGTATTCCGTTCGTTACAGGCGAAAAGGTATAATTTTGTCAAATTTCAATTATCTTCTTTTTCTTCTGGCAGATTATGCCGCAATCTGGATTTTGGGCGAGGCGGATAAGAATTAGGACTTTCAGGAAACTAAACCAAAAATTATGGAGATGATCATTATTACCCCTTATAACGGAATGCTGTACGAAAATTTTGCCAAAATAGTCAGTGTAGAGGCACACAGTCGTTACGATTTGATTTATATAGATAAGGAATCTGCTCCATGTAAAACACCTTTTGGGCTATGTCCGCTGGACTTAACCTGCAAAAGTGACCATTTATGAAAAATGCACATGAAGAAAAAGGTTTAGAGGTGGAATTCCATCACGTTTGGTCGATTTCCAGTTAGGTTGGTCTTGTTCTGTATATATTGTGGAAGAGTAAAATCACCATTTCGGTTCCCTATAAACCGCCAGTCCATTCCGGAACATGAAATGTTATTTACGTTTAAAACCTACCTTTGGACAGGTGGATGCTAAATATAAATTTTGGTTCGAATGTCTTCAGTAGTTTTCAAGTTGTAAGGAATACGCTTTACACGCACCCGCTCGTGAGTTAAGTCCGATGGGACTTGTACAGAAAAACGGTCCGTTAATGATATCTCCCTTATTAATCCTGGTATCGAAATGATGCACATGAGAAAAAAGTTTATAAATTAATTTCTACCAAGACAGGTAGATTTAAATTAACGTTGGTTGTGTATATTTTGTGGAAGTGCAAAATTACTGTTTCGGTTTCGTATAAACCCCCAGTCAGTTCAGGGATTTTGAAACAATATTTTCCCTAAAACCTATCAAGGACAGGTGTATTCTAAATATGAGTCTTGGTGGAAATACATCCAGTAGTTTGTAGCATTCGCGTACATACGGCGTAATTAAGGAAGAAAATAATACAGTTAAGAAAGTTGAAAGTAATAGAAAATGGATTATAACTGAGGACAGCCGGATAACGACAAATATGTAAATGCCAAGTTAACGTATTGGAAAATCAAATCCCCTCAATAAATTATGCTAGTGTGTGTTATGGATATAATAAAGCGGTAACAGAGGAGAAATTTAGATCCAGTGATTCCTAGGTAAACAAATAATAAGAAGATGACTAATGGTGTTATTACCTAATCTATTCGAGGGCGGTTATAACATCCAACGATATTCCGCCAATATCCCGCAGATAGGCCGATTGACGCCTCTCTTGCCTTCTACCCGAGGAACAACCACGAATTTAAAAGCATGATGAGGAAAATGGCAATACGTTACTTCCCTGCTGGCATGCAGTCAGAGACGTTGCCATGGTAACCTGTAGGTTCGTTGTCGTTCTGTCGGTCACTCAATGCAGAGCATGATACCAGCGGAAAATTGTAAATTTCTCCGTCATGTGAAGAGTAAGGTAAATTATGAACATAACGAAAGTTGTTTATAATGAAGAGACGTTTCACGTACGGTAAACTAAGTTTACAGAAAATCAATAGTATAAGAGAAAATGGAGGAAAACCATTCTGTTTTTCCTGTAAAACCCCGTCTATTCAAATATTTTAAAATAATATGCATACAGAAACCTTCCCCGGGAGGAGTATACTCTAAATATGAAGTTTAGTTGAGATCTATCCAGCCGTTTCGAAGTGATGGTGGAAAAACCACTCAGGTTTTCCTATAAACCCCCCGTCTATTCAAACATTTTAAAATGATATGCATATCGATTCCTTCCGCGGGATGAGTGTACTCTAAATATGAAGTGTGGTTGTGATCTATCCAGCCGTTTCGACGTGATGGTGGAGAAACCATTCTGGTTTTCCTATAAACCCCCCGTGTATTCAAAGATTTTAAAATGATATGCATATCGAAACCTTGCCCGGGTTGAGTATACTCTAAATATGTAGTTTGGTTGAGATCTATCCAGCCGTTTCGATGTGATGGTGGAAAAACCATTCTGGTTTTCCTATAAACCACCCGTGTATTCAAAGATTTTAAAACAATATGCATATCGAAGCCTTCCCCGGGATGAGTATACTCTAAATATGAAGTTTGGTTGAGATCTATCCAGCCGTTTCGACGTGATGGTGGAACAGACAAACAGACAGACAAACAGACAAACAGACAAACAGACTGACACGAAACGTAAAAACCACCGATTCGGTCTTGAGTTGACCTAAAACGGATAAATATCTGAAAAATTGGCAAAACAAAAGAAATTACAGACAGCGGACCCCCTACAATTTTATTTATATAGATGCACTATTTACACTGCTACCTATATTTGCTCTACGTTCTATAAACATATCCAACTCACACATTCTCTTCCCCTCTTTTGGCTTTCTTGACAAATTATTTATTACTGCTTTTTTTTTTTTTTTTTTTTTTGGTAGTTGCTTTACGTCGCACCGACACAGATAGGTCTTATGGCGACGATGGGACGGGGAAGGGCTAGGAAAGGGAAGGAAGCGGCCGTGGCCTTAATTAAGGTACAGCCCCAGCATTTGCCTGGTGTGAAAATGGGAAACCACGGAAAACCATTTTCAGGGCTGCCGACAGTGGGGTTCGAACCTACTATCTCCCGAATACTGGATACTGGCCGCAATTAAGCGACTGCAGCTATCGAGCTCGGTTACTGCATTATTAAACTAAATATAATATGTGGACTGTGTAGTAAATATACATTTTAAAAACTTACATCTGTAACCAAGTAAAAGAAATGTCTAATTCCTCAAAGAAAATACTGAAAAATACAAAACACTATGCAACGCAATGCTCTTGAATAGCTGCTAGTGTTTGTTCTTAGTAATTTGTAAAGCATTCTTCCCGCACCGGTTTTGCTGTAAATAAATACAATCTTTCCATTCAATTATTATATTTAATGGGCTTTCACACTGCAAGGTTCATTGTTTTTTCATATTTGATTCAGCACTGCTCACGATCAACACGACACTGCGAGAGGCGTGAAGTCTCAACGTCTAGACGCCTCGAGTAGGTCGTACAAGAGATCGAAAGAGGAAGTATTCAAGTTTATAACATAATTATTTTATTAATGCCGTGTATTTATATCATTATTAGTTTCGTTTTGTGTAAGACCAACATTAACTGGATTATTATGAATAATAATCAGTAGTAAAATGAGACTCCCTTGACCCACTCGGGTGGACACTTTTGCCCTGTTAGTAGCATATGAACAACATCCTCTAAAATAAGATATTCCTTCAGAAAATATTTTGTTCTCTTAATCAATACCTTCCATATTATATTTCGGTAATTTTCGAAGCACAAGACTTCTAAGATAAATTACTTCGGTAGAAGAAAAGAGCTGAGAGTATGCGGTTTGTTTAAATAACTGGCTGTTCTTAATGTTATTGATTTTTACTATTTGAAGTGTATATATATTTTATTTACTTATTTTGAGTGCTATGCATGTTTAAGAAGGTCTTAAACTTTGCTCACTATATTTATGATTACTTCTAAATAATAATTCTGGCCATTATGACATATCATGCCCTAAGGTTACCAACTTGTCACTCTCACCGCTGACTTCAGAGAAACATTAGTTTTCAAACAATTTTAATTATATGTGCAAATCATGGTAGGTTTGCCTTTTATATGAAAAGATTCCCATACACACTATTTTCATGTTATTGTGGTAACTCCGCAATGAGGTATAAAATAATCGCTGATTGCTTCCAGTCAGCACATGACGTCGCTAGTCTCGCAAAAGATGTTTTATACATTTGCATTTTTTCACCCTGTAAATACTAAAATTCATTTAATATTAACATAATTTTTCTGAAAATAATGAAAGACTTGTCAACAAAATATTTCAGAAAAAATCTTTCTCTTAATCAGAAACTTCCATATTATATTTCTCCAATTTTCGCAGTAAAATAATTCTAAAGTAAGTTGACCCTGCTGTTGACCCTGACCACGATGTCACCCAATGCTCCGTAAAACTTGTCACCTTCATCTTCATCTGCACCCTCACATGGTGAATACACTGAGACAATTCTTGTCCTAATTCCTCCAACTGACAATTCGCCCCACATCATTCGCTCATTTACGTTACGTTGCAGCAGTAATCCCATCTAGCCGGGATAAGTGGCAGAAGAGACCGAGCTCATCCCAACTATAAGAGGTGATCAAAAAGTTTCCGTTCAATGGCCGTACAGTCCTGAATCTGGATGCCAATCAGGAAAAATGGTCGTAAGCATTGAGACACTCATCCCACCCATGCACCAGGTTGAAGATCCCCGTGAGGTAAAACACCGGGTCCTGCTACGTGAAGAAGTCCGTAACCGCCTGCTGCACGTCCTCGTCTAATAGGAAACGTCGACCCTTCAAGGCCTTTTTGAGGGGACCGAAGTTGTGATCATCGCATGGGGAGAGATCAGGACTATAGGGCGACCACTTGCTGTTTCCTGTCATGGATGAAGCTGGCCTCCCAAATCGACCAACATTTTGTGTTCAAACGCGACCAGTACGGAACTTGGTGCACCATTACACAACGGTGGTTATCGACAGATAACTGTAACTGTAAACTAATAATAATAATAATAATAATAATAATAATAATAATAATAATAATAATAATAATAATAATAATAATGCTAATTGCTTTACGTCCCACTAACTGCTTTTTCGGTCTTCGGAGACGCCGAGGTGCCGGAATTTAGTCCCGCTGGAGTTCTTTTACGTGCCAGTAAATCTACCGCACGAGGCTGACGTATTTGAACACCTTCAAATACCACCGGACTGAGCCAGGATCGAGCCTGCCAAGTTTGGGTCAGAAGGCCAGCGCCTCAACCGTCTGAGCCACTCAGCCCGGCTAACTGTAAACTTAGCACTCGGAAAAGTAAATTAATTTTTTAACAAGTTGCTTTACGTTGCACGGACACAGAAAGTTGTTATGTTGACAATGGAATAGGAGTGGGAAGGAAGCGGCCATGACCTTAATTAAGGTACAGCCCCAGCATTTGCCTGCTGTGTGTGTGTGGGAAATCACAGAAAACCACATTCAGAGGTGCTGAAAGTGGGGCTCAAACCCATTATCTTCTGAATGCTAGCTCACAGCTGTGCGACTCAAACCACGAGGCCAATTCGCTCGGAAAATTTAGTTTCTTAGAATGTTTACTCGTAGCTAAAGGTGAACCTGTGCGGTTAATTTGTAATGAATTAGGAGTCGTAAAACGTACCTAAATGATTGGTGGTGCAACTGAATATCTCTGTAGAACTATTGTGAAATCAGAAGAAACCTTTCTACTAGAAGCACCTTAAGGAATCCGACGAACGAAAGCATCAATGATGTGCTACACATTTACTCTGTTACCGGACCGATATTGAAGTAAATGGCTGTAATTCTTCATAAACAATTGATGTAGAGTACCGTCCAGCCATCTAGAGTCCACCTGAAGGTCTAGAATTGAACACCCGTTGACCTTTAATTGTTTGTGGTTAACCAACAGTCTACGAGCCGCCACTTCCGGCTGTCAACTGCTTGATACGACTTCCTCTTACCAACTAAGATGGAAGGTAGGTAAGGGTTATTCTGCCCGAAGGCAGGTCCGAACCACCGCAGAGGTGTTCCCGAACCGGAGTTTACGTGCGGTAGGGTGGCCAGTTCCTTTCCGCTCCTCCATTTCCTTACCCCCCACCAACAGCGCGTGGCAACCCATCCAACTCCTGACCACGCCCAAAGTTGCTTAACTTCGGAGATCTCACGGGATCCGGTGTTTCAACACGGCTACGGCCGTTGGCAAGATGGAAGTACAGAGCATATTTTGTGACATTGATGATACAGCAGTCAGTGCAGCCAACAATAAAAATATATAGTACAACTTCAGGATCAAACTGTTACCAATTTGGCCATATTAAACTCGACTGGAATTCATATATAACGTACTTATATTTCCAGAATTTTATGATTAAGCATACATTAAAATAAAAATGTTTTTCCCACACTATCCAAAATATTTACAAGTTAAAATGTATACTGGTACAATATCGATCACTTGTATGGCAGCCGTGTCGAGTGGCTCAGACGGTTGGGGCGCTGGCCTTCTGACCCCAACTTGGCATTGATCGTGACTCAGTCCGGTAGTAGGTCTAATTTTAAGGTGCTCAAATACGTCAGCCTCGTATAGGTAGATTTACTGGCATGTAAAAGAACACCTGCGGGACTAAATTCCGGCACCTTAGCGTGAAATATTTCCGGATGCGTAATTTTTGAACGATTGTAAACTCGATGATACCAAATAAGTAAATGTTTCAAAACAATTTCTAGTTTACGAAATTTCATAAACCAGTAACCTCTACCTAAAGTGTCTTAAGCCTACGGCAATGATCTTGGCGTAACATTCTCTGTTTACGATAAACATATTATGTGTCGGAATTTACATTCAGACCTCGGTGTGAAGCAAATGAGGAAATTCACGCATACCCTATCCCCACATTACTTTATCTCAAGGGATCGTAGAGCAACTGTTGTGCTACAATCATCTGGGTACTCCACATGAGGGATTACAGTTGAAAGTTAGATGGTCTTCAATGTAAATTTATGTCAGGCAATTAATTGAAACGAAATATTCTAGCAAAGTCATGAATGAACAGTATCTTATCCCATGGTATGATGAATGAGTAAAAATAATGTATTAACTTGTATAACGTCAAATGTTCCCATATCAGAGAACATACACAAATGATTGAAAAGCACGAAAAATCAAATAATGTGGTCGAGACCGACCGGCATGTGAGCAAACCTAATGCCGGTGTACTTTAAGGCAGTGGTTGATTAACCCCGTTTGACGGGTAATGTCGACCGGATTTTATAATTCTTTCCCAGGACAACATTGGAGATCAAACCATAAAAGTGACCGGAAACACTTAAAAAGTTAAGAAAAATGTCGCTGTTTGATGGTTTGATGGCATTATAAATTACTGGACCAGCTATTTATTTTAATATTTCGTCATCCGAACGAGAGTCCGGTCCAGAGCAAGCCGGTTGAAAGGGCGTCCGTTGTAATTAAATTGCAAAATGCAACTTCTGACCCGTAGAGGTAGGTTTATACCTCTCACATTAAAACAGCAATATTCTGATGGACATCAATTCAAATAGGACGGGAAGTCGTGAATGCCTGCATCGTTAAATACCTACGATTACGTAATAATGGTCATCTAAACCCTTGGGCATATTCCATAATTCAATTTACTTAGCGACGTGTCTTATCACTGTTTTGTTACTTATCAAGGGTAATCTTCGCATTACAATGAGATTTATGGACCAATATCTTGTTCTATGTTCTGTTGCATTACAGCCATATAACAGATCCTTGTAACGAATAATATGCAAATGTGATGTGGTGATTACAGCAGGAGGAGTTACTATGGTGTCGTCTGGGGATGTACATAACATTTCGAAAGTAATAAAGCATATTGCCGGTAATGAATTTTACACGGCTGTAATGAAGACGGTATCAAATGAGGTTGTGTGTGGGTAATGAAGTAACTAGAGCATCAAGCCAGTTACAGTATGCAGATCAGCCTAAGGCGGAACAATAATAAAGTTCATTGTGTGTTGAGGAAAACGGCCATGATAGCTCGACGTATTAAGATGCTAGTTGTGGAGGCTTGGTTCCAGGAGAGGACGAGTGTGTGCTGATAGCGTTGAAAATCCTCCTTCAAGAATATTTCATTGTTTTCTGGTTCGCATCATGCAATTTAAACTACTAAGGTAATGAAAAAAACAGTAGACCACGACTTCATTTTTCACAGTTCCATGAGTAAGCAACTTTCCATCGTGACGAGTACTGTTATTTGAGGCGAGATGGACGAGTAGCATTGTCACTTGCTTCCAACTGAGGTGACTGTGGTTACAATGCCGGCCAATATACGCGATCGCGACATCAATAGTTAAGGAAAAATGCATGATTTTTTTCGGTTTTTTCTTCACTTTCTTCTCATTTTTGCGCGTTCAACCTTGTTATTGTATAATATTTAAACAGTTAAACGTACGGTACTATAAATACCACAACAGCAGGTACAGAATTCGGTCTATGATGGTTTGGTGGCATTTGGTTTCATGCAATGTTAAACTACTTAAAGTCACTCATATAAATATGCTTGAATTCTGAGTCATCTCCCGGGAAATAGTTCATTATTTCAGTTACATATTTTCATATGAATGTTTAATATTGTCTTCGTTTTATGACGAGGTAATATACTAGCGCGTTCAACGGTTTAGCCATGTTCAAATTTCGCATTCCTCAAGATATTTGTTGTTAAGGAACATTGAATGTGGTTATCACTGGAGTGAATACTAGTGATGCTGACTAGGTCCCCAATGTTCACGACTGGGAAAAGAACTGAACTTTATCTATATGAATAAAATTTTAGGGAGTCCACAGTCTGTACATTAGTTTCTTTTGCATTTTGTATTTAGATATGTATCCCGTTTTGGTCAATTCTTTTTAGTTTTCGTGTCCACGTACTCACGGTGTCATCTTGACACGGTAGGAGTGGAAATTCCAGTGCCTGCAAGACTTCGAAAAAAAAAAAAGTTCAGTACGCCTTGAGTTGACGATTTGGCTTCTATCATATGTGCTGACATCGCAAGTCTTACAAATCCTGTACTTAACTGTTACATGTACGACCAGTTCTAGGTCTGCTGATGTCGTAGTGATGTGCCTCGCTGTAATATTACATTCGCTGGGTCGACTACATAGCCATTTCTCCAAACCGGCAACTAATTCTAAGTCAATTGCTCATCAATATGTATATAAATCGTCTTCTATTTGCCTAGGATGTTGAAGTTTTACATCCGCCACTGAGCGTATCTCACACGGCACTGCAATGAAATCGTGTATAAGAGAACTGACTGACTAAATTTTGGACACCTACGTACAAGAAGACGCCAACTTCCCTCTTGTGATGTGATGTGGGCAGATCAAATACCATGTATTATCGGTGCATTTTTCTGGATAGATTTACGCCCTAGTGCTGAAATCGGTAGACCTCGGCAATCTTCGATATTCGTACTGGCAATCTTAGAAACATATACTATGAATCGCTTATGCAACACTGTGCGACATCTGGCGTACACTTTACGTACTAGTACTGTTGTTTACACAGCAAACCCAAACTATAGAATTCATGCTAGGAACAAGATTCGCATCGAGAAATGTTATATAATGTGTGTGCGTGACACAGTTGTTGGCTTAAGATAATAACGGTTTAGAAATTTAATATCGATCGACCATATTATCGATTCCATTCAGATTTCATTTCCATTCAGTTGGAAGCACTACCGGAACCGGGAGAGCTCCCTCCTTACTCCCCTCCCCCGTACACAAATCTATCCAGGAAAAGTGTGCCGATAATACTGGATTCATCACCAACAACTTCGGATCATTCCATAGGCAACTTGACAGTATTTTCAATGTCAGCCATCGAAATATTTTTTACTTCATTGAACCATTTAATCAAATGCAGAGCGGCACTCATGTATCACTTAGAAGCCTGGGTACAAGGAATAACTGTACAATTGCGCAAGAACTAGTTACTTGGATTGAGGTTGTACAGACTCTTTATTTCATATTTCTGCCTGTTTAATTTAATGATTTAAACACCTTTCAAGTTTTGTCTTTTGTAAGCATATATTTATGAAAAACCTACGTATTTAAATGGGTAAGAAGATGTAATTACAGTGTTGTAAACGGTGTTGTAAGGAGGAGGTAAGGGGCCGATAACCTAGATGTTAGGGCCATTTAAACAATAAGCATCACCAGCATCATGAGGAGGTAAATGATCGTTTCCGATTGAATTCACCCCTCCTTAACTTTCTATTTACAACTAGCATTCTGTCTTGTTTGCTTCTGCGCTTCGTACTTTGAAATATTTAAAAACTATTTCAATTATTTTCTCACAGTTATCACCTTTTTTTCGTATCCTCTATGGCGAAATCAATACCTTTTCCAGCTAATCTATCTCTCTCTCTCCTAGCCAGTTACCCTCCATGTGTTATCACCTATTATATTCTGCCGTCTGCATTTCTCTCTAGGGTGGAGGCTGTAGGATTCAGATCGAAATTTTGCATATCTTCCTTAATGTTATCTGCCGAATGCTTTGCGAGTCTTGCATGTGTCATTTTCCTCCTGAGCCTAAATGGAGGTGAATTGTTCCTTAGAACTAACACAAATTAATAGGAGTAAGTTACATGTTGTCCTAGACTGAATAACAGTGTAACGTCCAGGACAAAAAAATAGAAACTTCAGTTTAGAGATTGGATGAAAATAGGGATTAAACGTAATTTTAATATTTAATATAGCAATAGGTATATTAATTGTAAATAGAAAAGCGTACATGTAATAAAAGTAATTTGTATTGCAATAAATTATTACTCTCCCCAGTTCCTGGCGATCCGAAACTAGGGTTCTATTCTCTCATAATGACGGATAGCCCCATACGGAGCTACTGAGCTCGCTAAAATTAAACCTATTTCTTGAGAAGTTCAGGGTGTTGGAAAAAACGGGAAAAGAAGAAGAAGAATAATAATGAATAGAATATCATTCCTTACCATGTAATCATAACTCACGCAGTTCGTTCTTTAAAATACAAAATACTAAATATTTTACAAACAATAACGTGTTATAAAAATAACATTATATCCTATAGTACCTTCTTATACGTATCTTTAGTGATCAGGAAGATTTTGTGAGGTTTTCCTAGACTTTACAGTAACTAAGTCAAAGAGTCCAGTATACCTTAACATGAACATTAATACAACTTGGGATATGTAGCTTCTCTCTTTCCATCGTCCTAAGATCTTCTTTACCACATTTCTCTGAAAATATGTCATAGTATTTTGTTCTTGCCGAAAGAAAATATGTTTCTACAAGGAGGATAAAAGATTGAAAATAATTAGGCAGTTTATCATTTTCAGTTTATTAAATTCACTGATCAATAACTTGATAGGAGCGTAATATTCCAGTTTATTTTCAGTTTTACTTCTGTCATTCTCTTCCGTATGCTTTCCTCTGATGTACCGTGTTGTTGGTTCAAATAAAAAAAACCAAAATGTCCCTTTGTGTTGTATAACATATCGGCCAAAGTGGCGGTCAAACCAATGAGCAGTCTTACGTTCGGCAAACGAAATTATCTATAGTTATGAAGCATTAAACCGTTATTTTAAATGACCTAGTAGTTGAATAAATATGCATTTGTCGTGAAGATGCTGGTGTATAACGAACACGCGACCATCCTGTTAACTGTTGGATTGCACAATGAGGAACAAGCTGCTGGTGTTGACGTAGATTATTCAGGCTGGAATCAGTCCGCCTGTAACATTTGGTGTGCTTCCTTTTGCAGTTCCCGACAACGGCCAGCATGGAAATGGATTTTGCTACACGCCAGGCACTGTGTAGTGGTTTAATGGATGGAGAACAGTTTCACTTCAGCGAGTTAGTACTTTTAGAAAGCGGGCGATGCTGTAACAGATTGTTACGACATCCTTATGTGCCTTTACATTTCGTCGATAGATTCATGGGAAACTGTTACAAAACAACTTTATATTGAAGTAAATAATTTTTAACGTACTGAATTTGGACTTTAGGAAAAATGTTGGACAATAAATTGCAGAAATGACATTGAGTACAGCTGGGTGCTTGTTGCAATTTCTATCGACAGACTGTTAACACAATACTGTTAGAGAAGGAGGGGTGAAAAGCGCAGTGACTTGGCTGCTGGCTTTCCACCCGAATAGTTAAGGTTTGAATCGATATCGATCCAGGGTAAGAATTTTTACCTGAAATGTCTTAGCTGAGGGCATCTGGTCTCAAATCTTGTCCCAAATTAGAATTAAAAATGACCGAGCTTGATAGCTGCAGTCGCTTAAGGCTGAGCGATCAGTTCCGCTGTCAATCACAAGGCAAGAGATGGCAGCACTGCTACCATTCTCCAGCCGCTGCATGTGCGTTAGTGCCTTGCACAACCTTTCCCTTACTCCTACTGCATCTCCTCAACCCTTAGTGTCTGTGTCTCTACCTCTGTTTGCGTTGCCTTGCTTCTGAGTCACACACTAGACCTGCTTTCCGAGCTGTATGACAAATTTTTGGACAAGGCACACTTTCGCCGTCCTACCAAATAAAAATAATCGGCATGTTTTATAATAATAATTTCGTGTGGCGATTTCCAGCCGAGTGCAGCCCTTGCAAGGCAGGCCCTCCGGTGAGGGAGGGCGGCATCTGCCATGTGTAGCTAACTGCGTGTTATTGTGGTGGAGGACAGTGTTATTTGTGGTGTGTGAGTTGCAGGGCTCCCGAGCCATTGGAAATAACCAATGAAGTTTAAAATCCCCGACCTAGCCGGGAATCGAACCCGGGACCATCTGACCCGAAGGCCAGTAGGTCTACGCTGACCATTCAGCCAGCGAGTCGGATGGCATGTATTGTGATATATTATGATTTTAAAGATTAGAACTCTAATAAAGTTCTACTGATCATAAACCTTATCTTATTCAGTGATTATAACAGAATTCTATGAAGTATAATAACTTTTAGTCCGCCTCTGGGGTGCAGTGGTTAGTGTGATTAGCTGCAATCCCCTGAGGCACGGGTTCGATTCCCGACTCTACCAAGAAATTTGAAAAGATTTATGAGGGCTAGAATGGGTCCACTTAGCCTCGAGGGGTCATCTGAGTAGATGGGGGTTGATTCCCTCCTCAGCCATCCTCGAAGTGGTTTTCCGTGGTTTCCTCACTTCTTCTCCACGCAAGTGCCGGCATGGTACCTAACTTAAGGCCACGGCCGCTTCCGTCCTCGCTCCTTGTCTATCCCTTCCAACCCTTCTCCCACAAGCATAGCAAGTGAGGCCGCCTGGACGAGGTATTGGTCCTGCCCCAGTTGTATCTCCGCGACCAAAAGCCTCACGCTCCAGGACACTACCCTTGAGACGGTAGAGGTGGGATCCTTCGCTGAGTCCGAGGGAAGAGCCAACCCTGGAGGGCACACGGTTGAAGAAAGTAAGTAAGGGTGTATTCAGCCCGAAGGCAGGTCCAAACCTCCGCAGAGGTGTGCCTGAGTCGGAGTTTACGTACGGTAGGGTGGCCAGTTCCTTTCCGCTCCTCCATTCCCTCAACCCCCACCAACAGCGCGTGGCAACGCCCAATGTTGCTTAACTTCGGAGATATCACGGGACCCGGTGTTTCAACACGGCTACGGCCGTTGGGAGATAGTGGGTTTGAACCCCGTACTTAGAACACTTTAACTTCACGGTAACATAAACCGAACATATACATTTTCAGTGTTGTCCATTCGCTTCTCAATGTGATCTTGAACAGTGTAATTTAACTTGGGTTCATTTAAAAGTGACCAACCATTCCTTTAATTAAGGTTCAGCACCAGCATTTGCTTGGCGTGAAAATGGGAAACCACGAAAAAACAGCTTCAGGGCAGCCGAAAATTATAATGTCATACTTTGTCAAAATATTGCAATCACTCGATGAAAAATTAGGTTTAAATGCACTGTTCGAAGTCTATCACTCAAAGAAATATTATTATAGTTTTGAAACTTAAGCACTCGGTTATTTAACGAAATATTTCAATCACATTGAGACGTAAGCATTGGGTAGGAAATACTGTCCCAGAAACACATAACTTGAATTAAGTTTTATAACTTGTGAATTGGGCTATGGGGTTTGGTTTGGCACTGATTTATGTATGTAGTCTATTTGTTACTCTGTTGTATGTGTCCTGCGCCTCTTTGGTTGTCTATAATCTAAAATCATTTGAGGCTTCTTAACGTCCCTGTTGGTGACGATTATTATGATGCAACGTTCTCATCAGCACAATATTTTATTTCCCTTAGGAAAATAATTTACCAAATTATACTAATAATTACAAAGCAGAATGGGGAGCTATGTACTTGTTTGTTCATTATTTGCTGTGGACCTTCCAAATTACTTACAGACATGGACAAATGTATTCATACCCCTACCCATCCAATACAAAATGCTTTATTGCTGGACCAATACGGAGTACAGGTCAAAATTACAAAACCAAACTTAACCAAGTATACTTGAAATATTGAACATATGTTTAAATTTCAGAGTGTTCTTGGACTGTTAGGGAATGTTACTGAGTTTCAGAAGCATGTCACATTATTTTGAAAATATAAAATAGGGAAATCTTTTCAAGTCGTGAAGATCCGAGCAGAACAACACGGTTTACCTCGAAACTAATGGAAAACGAGTTTATATACGTAATTTTGTTTCTTATTAGAATAGAATAGTTGGGAAAAGGATAAGCACTACATATAATTAAGTGGTCTTTTAATTCTTCACTTATTACTGCAGAAAAGGAATGTTATAAAAAACGTTTTGTTCCCCAAATGGTGATCTTTTATTACCTAAGTATAATGGTAGGTTTAATCAAGCCAAGGTTTAATGAAGCCAATTAAGTGAAATCTTAGTAAAAACACCGTACCCAGTGGAATAATTAATACTGAAAGCAAACCACATCCCATGGCACTACAGCTGTCACGTGTCCCTACCAACCGACCGTTGTTCGGCCCGAAGGCCTGCAGTTTACGAGGTGACGCATGATCCGCCCCACATTATTAATATTGGCCCAGTATATATTTTATTACTATAGGTTTATAAGTGCTATGCCAATAAAGGTAGGAAAAGGGAAGAAGCGACACGGCCTAGGCAGCTGAACATAGAGACCACAAAATCTGTTTAAAGTTATCTTGATGCCTGTACTTGTTGTTTTAAGGTGCCTAAGTTTAAATTTTGAAGGAATTTCCTAAATGACCTTTTCTTTACTGTTTGAATTTATTTTCAACAATTTAACAAATTCAGCAAGAGGAAATGACAAAGTAAACATTTGAGCTTAATAATTACAAATATGTAACAAGGGAGATGAAATCGAAACCAACTTTCAACCTATTAGGTCGTATTACGTGCATTTAGTGCGTGTTGAAGAGATGTTAAGAACAGAACGAAAATGGCCAACCAGACACCAGTGGGATCCGAACCCACAACCTCCCGATTTCGCGTCGGTTGGTCTACCAATTGAGCTATGGTGGCTTAGGCTATCTTTGTTCTGTTGGAAAAGATCTAAGCTACAGGTCTAGTACTACTACCATACTGTAGAGTCTTAGACTGCCTTTGGTTCGATAAAAAGGCTTCGTCCTCTGCTAACAAAAGTTCCCCTACAAACGGAAATAGAAAATTGCTGATTTCCTACGCATATGAAAAGAAGGCATAGCTTCTGTGACATCAGAGGCGAGTCGAACCCTCGATTTCAAATAGTTAAATATCAGAGGGTTGTCGAAACCTGATCTTCAACTTCGATTGGTGAACGAGCCAAGAAACCACATCAGTATATTCCTTAAAGGCTTAGCAGCTCTTACACTACATCACACTCGTCCTTTATTCTGAACTAGCAAGGTACCCGTGCTTCGCTACGGTATTATACTGAAATTTATAATTAATGCTTATTGTTTTAGATATATAATCCGCCGAAATTCGCGATCTGACACGTTTTCAGCGAGAATCCACTAAAATTTCCGATCTGACTCGTTTTCTATTAGATTACGGCACGTTTCCTCCCATTTATAAATCTTCCTTTCCAGCAATCGATTTCGCACTTCCCGGGCTAGGCTCAGGTATTCTTCCCGGTCAGTTGGGTCCGTAAATCTTTGCCATACCGTATTTTCCTATAATCATTTTTAATCTGGATAAAATCCTTCAGGAGATCCGGCGTGGTGTCATATTGGGTGCCTTGGCGGCACTGAACCCGCGGCTGGACTGCATTCTTAGTCATTACCCGTCCAGGAGCCGTTTCCAGCTCGGTCCGCACATTTGACGACGGTCCGGAACATTATTATTATTATTATTATTATTATTATTATTATTATTATTACTATTAATGTTATTCTTATTATTATTACTATTATGTGTTGCTGGGATGAATGATGACAGGGAAAAAATGAGTATCCGGAGAAAAACCTGTCCCGCCTCCGTTTTTTCCAGCACGAATGTCACATGGAGTGACCGGGATTTGAACCACGGAACCCAGCTGTGAGAGGCCGGCGCGCTGCCGCCTGAGCAACGGAGGATCCTTATAAGTACATTAAGAACAGTAAAATCAATTGGTCTCACCTCTTTTACACCCCACCGCCGTTAGTTTTTACTGCCAACTCCCCCCCCCCCCCAAATTAAAAGAAGGCGTGTTTCTTTATGTTTAAGGGAGATTCCAAACACCAATGTTCACGTCTATTACCTTCAGTTTTGAGATATAAGGATCCCCATAAATATAATTTACTTTTGTCACTTCATTTCAAACTACTCCCCCCCCCCCTAAGTGAATTTTCCCGCAAAAAATACTTGTTTCTTTAATAGTGAAGGATCTTCTAAATACCAATTATCACGACTCTAACTTCTTCAGTTTTTGATTTATGTGTCCTCATGAAAGGAATTCAACTCTATTACACTCCCGTCCCCAAGATGGCTTCCCCCTAAAACGCGTTTTTCTTTGTTTTTAAAGGAGATCCAAATACGAATTTTCACGTCTGTAACAACTTTAGTTTTTATTAGATGTATATATTCTCATACAATTAAAGTCAATCAATTTTTCAATTCTTTCACCCCCTCCCCCCGCTTCATTGGATTTTCCGAGAATACGTGTTTCTTTACTTTTAAAGCAGATTGCAAATATCAAATTTCACGTCTGTAACATCTTCATTTTTAAGATATCAGTAGCCTAATTAAAAGGATTCAACACCATTTTCAGTCACTTTCACCCCCCCTCCACCCAAGTGGTATTTCCGAAAATTAAAAATACACGTTTCTTTATGTTTAATAGAGATAAAAATATCATTTTTCACTTCTGTAACATGTTAAGTTTTTTTTAGATATACTGTAAAAATTCTCATTTTAAAATTTCACCCCTTTTTGGTTCCCCTTAAGTGGAGTTTCCAAAAACAAATCACCTATGTTTCTTTACATTTACAGGAGATTCCAAACACCCACTTTTTACGTCTGTAACATTTTACGTTTCCAGGATAATCTTTCTAAAAATTCACCCCAATTTGTCACTTCTGTTTAACCGCCATTAATAGGATTTTCCAAAAACTAAAAAAATACGTGCTTCTTTATTTTTAAAGGAGATCCCATATACAAATTTTCTGTTCTGTAATATCTTCCGTTTCTGAGATATATGTATCCTCATTAAAGGCATTCAACCCATTATTAACCCTTTTACACCCCTCCTATTGTGATTTACAGGAAACAAAAAATACGTATTCCTTTATTTTTAGAGGAGATTCTAACTACCAATTTTTACATCTGTAAATTTTAAAGTTTTAAGATGTAGACACATTCATTTTAAAAAATTCACCCCCCTTTTCACCCCTCAATATTTGGATTTTCCAAAAACGAAAGAATACGTGTTTCTTTACATTTAAGTAGATCCCAAATACCAATTTTCAGGTCTGTAATATCTTCAAGTTCTGAAATATAAGTAGCCTCATTAAAGGCATTCAACCCATTATTCACCCTTTTACACCCTTCCTATTGGGATTTTCCGAAAACAAAAGAATACGTGTTTCTTTATTTTTAAAGGAGATTCTAAATACCAAATTTTACATCTATAAACTGTAACAGTTTTGAGATATAGATACACTCATTTAAAAAAAAAACCTTTTCACCCCCCCCCCATTAATTGGATTTTCCAAAAACAAAAAAATACGTGTTTCTTTATTTTTAAAGGAGATCCCAAACACCAATTTTCAGGTCTGTAATATCTTCAGTTTCTGAAATATAAGTAGCCTCATCAAAGGCATTCAACCCCCTTTTCACCCCTTTTCACCCCTCCTATTGCTATTTTCCGAAAACAAAATATACGTGTTTCTTTATGTTTAATGAAGATTCTAAATACCAATTTTTACATCTGCAAATTTTAAAAGTTTGGAGATATAGATTCACTCATTTTAAAAATTCACCCCCTTTTCACCCTCCCATTAATTGGATTTTCCAAAAACAAAAAAATACGTGTTTCTTTATTTTAAAAGAGATCAAAAGAACCAATTTTCAGGTCTGTAATATCTTCAGTTTCTGAGATATAAGTACTGGTATCCTGATTAAGGGCATTCAACCCATTTTCCCCATTTTCACCCCTTTTCACCCCTCCTATTGGGATTTTCTGAAAACAAAAAAATACGTGTTTCCTTATTTTTAATGAAGATGCTAAATACCAATTTTTACATCTGTAAACTTTTAAACTTTCGAGATATAGACACACTCATTTTAAAATTTCACCCCTCTTTTCACCCCCTTAGCGAAGGAATATCCAAAAATCCTCTCTTAGTGAGCACCTACATCTTAATATAAAAATATTCCCAAAATTTCATTTCTTTATGTCCAGTAGTTTTGGCTCGGCGGTGATGAATCAGTCAGTCAGGACAAGCTATTTTATATATATAGATGTAGCAACACACAACCCATGGATCAGAAGGATCCAGAAAAAAGCAGGAGCCGAAGTTCATACTAGACGGCCAAGAAAGATAAAAACGAAAAGTTAATAGAAAAGCCTTAAACAAAATATAATGGGATGCTGAACCCACTCAAACAGTCCTGTGCGTTAAAAACCTAATGCGGAAGAAGGCCCAGTGACACAGAGGATGAGCCATACTACGTTGGTGTCTAAGAAGGAAAAGTAAAGGCCGAAATGCGAGAAGAAAAAATTAGTAGAAAATCTTAGTCAACATAAAACAAAGAGAACAAGGGAAACGAGGATCCACACTCATGCGTCCTCATAAAATTACACGTTACCCGCCAGGAAATTACACTCCGTCTGCAGACAATCTAGAAACATACATATTACAAGCTAACAGGAAATTAGGAAGCCCTGCATTAAAACTAAGGCAAACTTAGCACATCGTAGGTGTTACATTCTAGAGGGGAACATAGGTGTGTTCCAGTCACCACATATACATAAATTCACCAGTTAGATGAAGATACAGCCGCCTACCTTGCATGCTGCCCCAGGTTATCCGTAGTCTCCTGGTAGGAGAACCTCACTTATCAACACAACTACAAGATCCCGATAGATCCATAAGGTGTAAGGTCACCAGTATTTATAGGCGCGACCTGGGCACTGATTTTTTCGTTTAAACTGAATAGACAGTAGTGGCAACTTTAAAACAGATGACTTAAGTCTACGAGTGCCAATCCACAAATAGGAACAATATTCCACTATTACTCTTACATTCTAATTCCCTAGGTGGCACTCAAAATCAAACTAAGTAGGAAATCAGGTATATTTCATAAAGTTCTGCCTCTCTGCTAGTGACTACAGTACCCTGTCCTCAGGCGTTAAAAGCGTTGCCTACCATTAGGGAGATGCCGCACTGATGTTAAGAAGAATATAAGAATAGTGCTTGACCGAATTGAAGTATTTCATCGCACTATTCATATCTATAGCGTGATTTTAAAGTTGAGCAGAAACTGAAATAGCTCATAGTTGGGTAGTGGAGGTGAGAGTGGGGGGAAACGGGGGTGACAAATATGCCAACTTTCGAATATGAATATGTACTCTAGGACGAAATATTACATCAGAACAAGTTAGCGAATGTCAGTAACGACATAATGAACAATTAACTTTTTGGTTTTCATAAATGCCCTCCATTACTAAACAATTCATCCTTATCCAACCCATTGCTCCTTTACACCGTGTGCTTACCTCAAACACAGTTGTATGTACCAATGTCGTACATGCGATGAACTACTGTATATGGACGGCATTTCAAACAGCTTTTGTAAACAACGTTCAGTGACCATTATCCAACTCCACTGCGTGCACAAACGAGTACATTGATTGTAAGTTCTGATTTGTTCAGGAATGTAGACCATTTATTTATTTATTTATTTATTCATGTATTTATTTATTTTAATTTCTTATTAGAAACAGCCTATTAAGCGCCATTTTACACTACTAATAACAACAAATTTAAATATAAAATATCACAATCGGTATAAATAACAATATTGAGCATCAGCAGTAAATTATTAACAATGACAGTGTAACAACAATGGCAACGATAACTTGGCAAGGGTCGGTTACAGAATTTGGAAGAAGAAAGGTCGTCGGTTCGATGGACGGAAGAAAATGGAAACCTGGAGAGGACTTCAAAGGAATATTTTAATTTTTTGTTTGAAGGATGAGAAAGGTGTGAATATGTCAGTATCGGGCTGTGAGTAGTTACCAAGGGTAGGGAGTTGGTGGAAGATAGAGCGTTGTTATAAGGTTAGGCGCGGACGGAACACATGATGAGAGCGCCGGTTGCGTGATGGGCGGGGGTCGTGTATAGGGAAGTACGTCGGAAGAATATTACATTTGGTGTAGCCTTTGATTATCTTATGAAGGTAACATAGATCGGAGAACTGTAAACAGCTTCTCAGGTCAAGTATACCCCGGTAGTTCGAAATGTCAGATTTAGTTTTGTTCTTAAAAACAGGATTGCGTGTCTTAACAATGAAAGTGAAAAAGTGAAAATACTATTTAGTTTATTTAGTTTATGTTTATGATAGCTGATGAGGACTAAACAGCTGAACAAAAGGTAATAATGTGGATAAAATAGGAGCCAAAGTATAATTGAAGGCGTATTATCATTCATCTCAGTGAACCTGTAAAGAATGCCTAGGGTATGCATTGACACAATACGAGCAGAGAAGGTCAGTCCATTATAAAACCTAGGTCTCTTACCTGAGAAGCTGATTGCAGTGTATTTCCCTGGATGGTATAGGCAGTGTTCATTCCTAGATATTGTGTTACACTTCTTAACAATAGGAGCAAGATTCCATTTCTTAAACCAGCCACCACAAGAATTGAGAACAGTCTGTAATTCATCACAATCATCAGGCGTAAAAATTAAGTATGAAACGTAAGTTTCCTTTTATGTTATTCCTGGGATTTCCAGCCTTGTCCTGACGTAGGAATCATTCATAGACTGTATATTCCTGTTTCGTAATTTTTATACTTCGACCTCTCTATGAGCTTCTTCAGTTTCTGCGCAACCTTTCGACTCACATGGTTTAGCCGTGTCGATTTTTGATACAATATATATTAAAGAACTTAAAAATCATAATGATGAAATTGACACATAAATGGAATATTCTACAACAGTCAGCGCTGTGGAAGTTTGAAACAAAATCTGCCTGCTGCTCTTTTGTTATTCCATTCTCATTTTCTGTGTGTTACTGTCACTTGACTGGGTATCAATACGGTCCCGGAGTGTGGCAGGACTGTTTATTAAATGCCTGACTCGCTCTTGAAATTGAAATGTTCTCTCGCGTCTTACTGTGCCGTGTTGACTTCCAAACAGCCAAGCTGATCTACACTCCGTCACCGTTTCAACATCAGCATACACAATGGCTGTGCGGTAGTTTCTCTTGATTTGTAACGTCATTACGGGTGGGAAAAGCGATTTAGATCCCAAAATATCATATATTTGGAGGGGTGACGATGTGTACATAAAGTATGCACAAACATATCCTATACGAATATTATTCATGGGGGAATTTATTGCGAAATATACCCAGGTTCTTTACTGATCGAGCAGTTGCGAAGCTGAACTATTTAGAGACGTACGGCCTGAATCCCGGCATGGACACGGTCACTCTAGGCTCCCTACACTCTCCTAGAAATTTCCATAATAATAATAATAATAATAATAATAATAATAATAATAATAATAATAATAATAATAATAATAATAATAATAGTAATAATAACAGAATGAAGTTCCAAGCCGCAGTTCCAGTAATACTGAAGAAGATATTCCCAAAACGGGGAGACAAGAAGTTGTTTGAAGTTGTTTGTATTTATTGTACCCAGGGTATAAAAATATATGTTGTAATTATTTCTGTAGTAAATATTTGGAGATATATGTACCTGTAGTTTCATAATCAAGAGGGTGACTCCTTGCTTAGGCCGAGTCAGCCCATTATGTACCTAAATTGATACTACTACTACTACTACTACTACTACTACTACTACTACTACTACTACTACTACTAATAATAATAATAATAATAATAATAATAATAATAATAATAATAATAATAATAATAATAATATAAGGGACAAATGCAGAGCAGTTCATCTGAATCAAGGAAAACTTCAGACTATTGGTGGATTTCAGACCTCTTAA
Source organism: Anabrus simplex (assembly GCF_040414725.1). Classification (NCBI taxonomy): domain Eukaryota; kingdom Metazoa; phylum Arthropoda; class Insecta; order Orthoptera; family Tettigoniidae; genus Anabrus; species Anabrus simplex. Next base: position 228,957,559 of record NC_090265.1, read on the forward strand.
AAAGGAGTAATGAAAGATAATGGACCAAGAGTGACTCAACCATTAAAGGAGGAGAGCTATAGCCGTTTTAAAATCGTTCCTAAGTGCAGAAAATAAAGTAAACTCAATTAACTTCTTCGCAATACCTGTTCTCGTCTGTTCCTTTGGTGTCTTGTCCGGCTCCATGGCTAAATGGTTAGCGTGATGTCCTTCGGTCCAGAGGGCCCCTGGTTTGATTCTCGGTCGTGTCTGGGATTTTAACCTTCATTGGTTAATTCCAATTTCTTGAAGGATGGGTGTTTGTGCCGTTTTCAGCATTAGAATTCATGATAGGGTACCATCCTCACAGACGTGCGGTTTGCCTATACTGCGTCAACTCGAAAGACCTGTCCCAGGACCCTCCGGAGGTCACACGCCATTATTATATGGTGTCATTGAATGGTCTGAAACAAATTTAGTGGACTTGGAAAGACAACTGAAAGCATGTCTGACAAAAAATAGAATGCCTCATCTTAATCCTGCAATTGAGCGAACGAACTTGCCACGCCTTAATGGAGGAAGAGGAATGCTTAACCTTAGAAGTCATGCCACAATCAAACAGAAATCTTAGGAAGATACTTCGATTCAAAGCAAGATCAAAATCTATTCGCAGCTGTCTGTTTTTCTGATGATAACTTTACTCCATTCATTCTTAAAATATGTCAACTCCTCCTCTAAAATTCGCCAACACAGAACAGCTACAACATGCTTGAAAGCAAAGAAGAACTCTCTGTTTCATACCCTAACCATTTAAGTTAACCATATGTTGACAGACTGAAATCCACTCTCTGGCTAAAACATAGCTATCTCCACGGATAAACTGAAGGGCTCTTGATAACAGTGCAGGATACAGTCATAAGCACTCTTAAAGAATTGAACGAACAAGCTAGTTGGCCGTGCGGTTGAGGGCGCGCACCTGTGCTCTTGCATTTGAGTTGATTCGAAATAGCGGAACAAAAGTCAATAATGGGAAAAATAGGAGAAAAGGTATAATTAAAGACGTTAATATCATTAATTTCAGTGAACCTGTAAAGAATGCCTATGGTATGCATAGCATGAGACCTTATTGACGCAATATGAGCAGAGAAGGTCAGTTTACCTAGGTCTCTTACCGGAGAAGTTGGCATCGCCGAAGTAGTTTTTCTGCGTTTTTCCATTTTACACCAGGCAAATTTTGGGGCTGTACCTTAATTAACGCCACAGCCGCTTCCTTCCAACACCTAGCCTATTTCGTCGTCTCTATATGAACTATCTATGTCGGTGCGACGTAAAGCAACTTGTAAGAAAAAGGGAAAGCAGTGAACGACAGATGCAGAGGATGCAGAGAAACAGCTGTGACGGTGGAGCATATAGTGGAAGAATGTAAAGCCATGACAGTTAAAGAATATACTCATCGGCATGATAGGAAAGGTGAACTGTGCATCAAAACCTGGGTATCAAGGAGTACAGTCCATCTGATGTGCTTGAATGCGATAGTTTCAATCTGTACTGGAACCGATCTCTGCAGACAGACAGGACGATAAGATCAAACAGGTCACATATATCCTTATTGATAAACATCTCAGGAAGACTGATCTGCTGGATGTGACAGTCCCCTCAGTTCATAATGTTCACCAGGCCTATGTCTAGAAGATTGAAACTTTCACTGAGCTCGCAGCAGAAGTTCGAAAAGTGTGGGAAATGGACTTGACAACAGTGAAACCTTTAGTCATCTACGCCACAGGTCTTATGCACATCGCCTATACACTTCCACAAATGCAGAAGGCCGTCATTCTGAACACTTGCCACTTGACATAAACCTTCCTATCACAGAAGTAGAAGTCGGGAGAACTTGACAACAGTCGGTATCCTGATCGGTGAACCGCCAGAGCGAGTGAAATATACTGTACCATTACGCTACTCCGAAAGTAAAGTTTCAGTCAGATCGGAGTAAACGCAAGCTCCAGCAACGATTTTTTTTTGCTAGGGGCTTTACGTCGCACCGACACAGATAGGTCTTATGGCGACGATGGGATAGGAAAGGCCTAGGAGTTGGAAGGAAGCGGCCGTGGCCTTAATTAAGGTACAGCCCCAGCATTTGCCTGGTATGAAAATGGGAAACCACGGAAAACCATTTTCAGGGCTGCCGACAGTGGGATTCGAACCTACTATCTCCCGGATGCAAGCTCATAGCCGCGCGCCTCTACGTGCACGGCCAACTCGCCCGGTAGCAACGAATTTAATAGAATGACCAACTTCATAGTATATCAAAGAAGTTCAGATGGGCACAATAGCGGAGTAGGTATCATCATGATGGAAGTGTCAAAAATACAAAAATACCTCAGATTTGGATTGTTGAGGAGAGCCAACACCGAGATAAAGAGACGGACATTTTCATCAGATAAACGCACCGAAGACTAGAGCCTCAATTAATCTTGTAAGACTCCAAGAAAAGAAGAGTATTGCAAGAAAAGAACATAACAGCGAGAATACGATAGTAATTTATCTCGAAATAAGCCTAGAAATACGTATGAAACGCGTTATCTACATATTAAATGTTAGGCAAGATTCAATAACCAGCTTGCCATAAACGCCGCCAGGATTGAGAAGAATAAATACTTGAGAAGCTGAGGTAACGAAATAACACTGTGAATTCTATTCAATAAACCAGCAGAATTAAGATATTAGAAGTTAATGCAGGCATTTGTAAGGTCTAACAAAGAAATTAGAGGTATAAGCAAGAATCTTGAAAAGAAACATATTATCTTGAATATTTAACCATGTATCAGCTGACTACAGATATGTTTTTGATTTGCATGAACGAGCAAGACGAGATGACTTATCTTTAAAAGATGGGAGATGGACCGCCTGAGATGATCTGACCCGATGCATGACCAGCCGAGACCGAGGAAGACAACTGGTTAGCCGGCTGCCAGCCAGAGGAGCCGTTTCAAACAGAGGAGAATGAAACAAACCTAGGCCAGTCCAGAAGCAGAGGAGGGAAGATAAGTTTCTTGTACTAATTTACGTAGTTTGGTGGAGAATAATTTTATTAGGTTGTATATAGTAGTTCCATTTAACGACTAACATGCTATGTAATCAAGACGTCACGTACTACTATAATTGCAACATACCCTAACCTCATATAAGATAGGATTATAGGTCATAATCATCAAATAATATCCCTACTGTGAATAAATATTGGTTTTACTTGGACATGAAAGTAGAACTTCATATATATAGATAGCTGCATTCATTTACGTTCATCTTGGCATAGTTTGAGTAGGAAGAAAGGATCATTGCCGTTGAATGTGAGAATTGTTTGTTTTATGTCTTCGAAAAATAAGTTTTTGCTAACTGAAATTGATATGCGAGATCTTACAGTCTTATTGAGAACTAGTTAAGATTGTATACAACATTCTTGATTCTATGATTACATTAACTTAGATAGGAATGTGAATTTGAAGCATATTCTTGAATAGTAAGGTAGTTTCTAATTATTGACAGCTAATTTATGGCTGAGGCAAACAAGAAACTTGTCCGCGTTCCGAAGGGTTAAGAGAACCATAAAATAATTCATGTGATAATGCATTAATCAGGCTAGAATTCAGAAGCTGTATTCAGATGTAAAGCTATCAAGAATTAATGTTATTGAGCTGTTGTATGAACGAGTTAGAGTATTACAAATGACAACGTATGTTAATTGAAAGGAATGTGATTTCAATGCAACCAGATTACCCATGAGCAGATTTTATTTAAGAAGATGTACAATATTATAGGGAAGGATCCACCTTTCAATACTCCGTAGTAAAAAGTAGTTACAACCTGTTTATTGGGACCGGTTTCAACACATTTCAAGTGTCATCATCAATTGATCTGCTTATGAACTTCAAATATATTTGTTTTCGGCGCAAGATAGTGATGTTCTGTTTACTCTCTTGACTGGGATTATTGTGTTTTGAACATTAACTGAATTGCTACGATATGATACAATGTTAATATTTTGCCTGTGTTCAATATATTAGTTGTTTTAAGATCTTAGCTAATTGGCTGATGATGACACTTGAAATGTGTTGAAACCGGTCCCAATAAACAGGTTGTAACTACTTTTTACTACGGAGTATTGAAAGGTGGATCCTTCCCTATAATATTGTACATCTTCTTATTTCTCTATTCAATACGGAACAATCATGAAGTTTTTAACTTTAGATTTTATTTAATTAGAATTTCATTTAAGGAAGGTTGTAAATAAGATTTTAGCCAATTTCAATAGCGATGAAGTGAAGCATACAGACCAAATGTGATCATTATAAAAATGAATTTATCAATCCAGAGATACAGAAATAAATAATTTCAGATTTTAATTGTATTGTTACCTTTTTCTCTTCCAAGATTCATATACATTTTACTTCATTAACAGTTACATGTAACAAGCTTTAAAAGCTTCATTTCTAATAATAATTATTTAATAAAGAATGGTAGTTAAAAATTACTCGAGGTACGGGTCCTACCAAAAGTTTAAGGACACCTGCATATTTCATGAACGTGATTCCTGTCTTTAAACTTTTAGTCTAAGGCATAAGATTGTTTACAAGGAATTAGAACATAGTTAGAGGAACATTTGCTGGAATTTTCGTTAAAATATCTTTCTTTGTTTCGAAGTTATTGAAGTTCGTTTTTATAATAATTGGAAAGAAAATAGCGCTTTTTTAATACTTGAGGAGATCTGGACAGTACAAAATGGGGATTACTTAAATAATCTTTGTTATGAAGAAACACAGATACCTGAACAATATTTATACCATAATTGTAATAGAACAACTGAATGTGTTTCTATTTAAAAATATCACCCGTTTAATAGCTCGCAACAGAACCACAGACATTCGTAAAAAAAGAATATTCCTTGACCTTGGATGGACAGGAGGACCCTGAAGCTGCAGAGAACTTTTTTGGGTTACGTTGTATTGCAGATATCCCGCTAAAGCGTAACGTACAAATGAGCTCGGTATCTTGAGGGGTCTCCTGTCCATCCAAGTCAAGGAATGTTTGTTTTTTACCACTTTCTGTGGTTCTGTTGTGAGCTCTAAAACAGGGAATATTTTTAAACAGAAATATATTCTGTTTCTCTATTACAATTTTAAATATTCTATATATATCTGTGTTTCTCCGCAACAAGAATTATTACTGTAATTCCCATATTGTACTGTCCATATCTCCTGAAGTTTTAAAAAATAGCTATTTTCTTTCCAATTCTTATAAACAAGAACTTCAATAATTTCGAAACAAAGAAAGATGTTTTATTGAAAATTTCAGGAAATGTTCCTCTAAAATATGTTCTAGTTCCTTGTAAAGATTCGTATTCCTGAGACTAAAAGTTTAAGGACAGGAATCATATTCATGAAATATGCAGGTGTACTTAAACTTTTGGTAGGACCTGTATGATTCATAGATGTTTGCCATAGTTTAAGGTATCTTAGTCTTAAGGTAATAAGTTGTTGGATGATCATGTCGACTCATTAGCGCATCGGATGGAGACTTCCATCGAATCCTCAGGTACTTAGATAGTAAGACTCGGCGTATCAACTTTTCTTTGACCCAAGGTAAAACAATTTATACATTGAAATACCCTGCGAAGCTGGCCCGGATTCCTTCTACGTACACCCACCTGGACGCGGGAAGAGCGTAGTAAATAATAATAATAATAATAATAATAATAATAATAATAATAATAATAATAATAATAATAATAATAATAATAATAATAATAATAATAATAATAATAATGGTATCCCTTCCTTGACTGAATGTTGAAAGTCGAGTTTTCAGGTTCAGATGGTCCAGAGTTCAATTTGTGGCTAGGTATGGGACTTTAACCGCGTCTGGTTAACTCCTCCTGCTCGGGGACTGGGTGATTGTATTTGTCGCATCACACTCCTCTTCATACGCAACACATTTCACTGCCAACCACTACAGAAACAAGCAATAAGAATAATCCCCTTACATAGGGTTTACGTCAGGGATATCAACCAGCAGTGGAACAGGGCCAACAGGACCAAATTCACATACGCGACACAGTTCACTACCGCAGCCACAAAAGGGTGTGGTAAATTCGGTGAACAACAACAATAACGACGACGACAACAACAACAACATCTACTACTACTACTACTACTACTACTACTACTACTACTACTACTACTAATACTAATAATAATAATAATAATACCGAGAACTGGCCTGCTCGGTTTTGGTCACGAACCTATCAGCTTGCATTCTGGAGAAAGTGAGTTCGACCGCCCACTGTCACCAGCCCTGAAGATGGTTTTCCGTGGTTTCCCATTTTCACACCAGGACAATGCCGGGGCAGTACGACTATAATGCTCCGTTCGAAAGATGACAATTCATGTCTCCTTGCCACGACCGACACAGACGGTGTTTACACTTACTCTCGAGATATCAGATATCACCTGATAGGCCTAAGGTCTGGGCACTTCCAAGACGTCGGAGTAAGGCGGCGCCACTGACTGTTATTTTTTAAATATTTTTTGGCATGTCAGTATACACAGGATGGTCGGTAAAATCTTGAACCGGGTACATGAGGGTAAGAGGGTTGGTAAATAATTTGAAAAATATACTTCGATATCTCACGCCTTAGTCATTTTGACAGTTGCTGAAGTTAGCCGATCAGATCGCTTCGCGGGTGAATTCAAATTTGAATTGCGCGGCCATGTTGTTAAATCTGCAGGTGGCTTTGATGTGTGTGATAGCCATGCCGAGAAATCAGCACTAAATATAAACACACCGTGAGTTCCAGCCAGTGTATTCGTACCGTAGCTTCTAAGGCGCGGTCCTGTCTGTTCAGAGGCTCGTATTCCCATGTTCCTTCGATTGGTGTTCTCAAGCCTGTCTTTGGCCACGTGCATATTTGGCACCACCGCCTCACAAAGCCGGTTTGAATTCATCCCTGAAGCGATCTGATTGGCTAACTTCAGCAGCTGATAAAATGAAAACGACGCGAGATATCGAATTATTATTTTCAAATTATTTATCAGCATGACCAACCCTCTAGTGCTCACGTTGTTTCAGACCACCAATTTTGATGTATAATTTTGAACTTTCTAAATAAATATTCTGAATTTTCCTACCCAGAAAATTATTGTTACATGTTATTAAAATATTATTTCATTTGAATACACTTAGATTGATCGGCTGCAAGCGTTACAACTATTCTTTTTAGATTTAGTATTGTGATTCCTGAAACTAGCCTGAAATACTGTTAATACTACGAACAAAAACACAAAGTGAAAGTAATAAAAATTGAAACGATGACTTCTAGTTTTGATCAAGAAATTAGGCTGGGAATGGGGGAATTGACAGTACATTCATTTTTCAGTGGAGGGTGGAGGAATACGTGGGTTAAATATACAATACTAAGATATTTAATTTATTTCTACAATAATATTATTGAGACGGTATATTTTTGAGAGATGTTTACAGGTAGTTGTGTATTCCTATTCGTAACCGCTTGGACAACACAGACTCATAGCTGTCGTACCTGGAACGTGCGCCTGAAAGAAGAGCTGGACATGAAAGAGAAGAGGAAGTTTTGCCTGACACATGCAGATAAATGTTTGAAATATGCATTCCAGTAGCGTGTAGCTACCACTCCCCACAAAGGCTCTCTTGGTTCCACTTCCAGTTTATTTTTACAGTATCGATCCTTCGCACTGTGTCTCACTCGTCAGATCTGTCCTGCTCTCAAGTTCTGTCAAAAGGAATGCTAAACTTTATCCTGCAGTACAGCTTTTCATGTACCAAATTATATCCCTCCTATCTCCTCCAACACAGTCAGTGAATGTAAAGCTCATCATCTGTCTGGTAAATCTGTGGTTCTTTCTCGGTGAAGCTTCGCTTACTGCACCCTTCACAACTTGCTCTTTTGGACAATCTTACATTTTCTTCTTTCTTTCTCTTTTCTTTCATGTAACATGTTTAATGCTACTCCAACTTATGTACTAAAACTAGACAGGCATTACAATGCATGTGCGCAAAAGCTTTTTAACTTCTTCCTAGTGTTGTCCGACTGGCAGAGGGGTAGTGAACTCCACTTTACATGGTCTTGTATGTCGCTGAGCAGCAGACCGACAATGATAAATATTTTCCTACAATTTTTTGTCCATTGGCTTTTGATAATTGTTTAATTAATGCGAACTGGAGTAGTACAGGTCCAGTAATTTATAAAAGGGTGTGTGTACTGTTGTATGACTGGAACCAGTAAATGACAGACATAACTTTAAACATTATAATAACCTCCATGGCTTCTATACAATTATAAAGCTTGTGTATAATTCTTGTTATTTATTAGTTTAACCATTGTTGTCACTTAATAATATGCCTTATTGATATTCAAGATTAGTAATAACTTTTCTATAGCTCTATTGTTTTCTAGTACTGTCCCTCATACACTTTCAGACTGCTGTAAACTATTCTAATAATTTTAATAATAGAGAGTGAATCCTTATGACTTGAACTGGCGTATGGCTTTAACTGCCGGAAATGTCCGAGGACATATTCGTCTAGCCAGGTTCAGGTACTTTTATTTGACTCCCGCAGGTGACTTGCGCGTCATGATGAGGGTGAAATTATGATTAAAATTTCTCACACTGCCGAGAATCAAACCCGTGACCCCTGCGGCCAAAGGCCAACACATTAACCATTTAGCTATGGCGGCGGATCCTTATGACTTGATTATATTTAAGACCGTTTACCTTTGTAAGAGAAGTCATGGAATAGAAGGAAATGGTCATTCACTGGTGCTCAAATAAACATGAAGTTCGTCAGCATGTTACTTGAATCTCCTGTTGAATTTCCGGGAATTAAACTAAGTAATTCTTCTTCCTGTTCTTCCTGTTTGCGTTCTAATGTCATTAATTGAAACGATAAAATGAAAATGTGGAATCTTATTGTCCTTAAATAATTATTTACCACAGTGCTTACCCTATACATTACAAGTACATATTTTATTGAAAATATGAAATTGTATAAGCTATGATGAAGGGAATTATTAGTGAAGACTTACACAACGAAACACTTATTTGATGGCAAAATACTGTATTTGAGGTAGTCTTACGTATTATTGCCGTATCACCAACAAATAATTAAACATGCTGTACATATTCCAGAAAATCAAAGCTTTACATAGCGGGTGAGTAATGAAATGCAGAGGTTTGAGTATAACCACTTAAGACTATAACATATTTCTAGAAAGAGCTTATTAACGAATGGTATAACAAGGTCATCACGAAATGTTAAATTATTTTGTTGCATGAACATATAAATATGTCTCTGAACAGGATACTGGAGGATGCTAGAAGGATTTGTGATTCATACTTGAGGGAATAACGTCAAAAGGATACTTGAAATGATGAGATAAATGCTCACTTTGTTTTCTAGGATTCCGAGTGTCCTTAATTTAATAACCCGTGGTGGTGGTGTTGATTTCTGTTTTGGCAATTCAGTTGGTCAGTTGGTTGGTAAATTTCTCATGGGCGATGGGCTTCAACAATGTAAAGAACAACTGTGAGACAGAAATAAAATAAATGTATTAAAATACCAAGTCGAGCTTTAGGATCAATGGCCAGCAGTCCGACTCGTTGGCTGAATGGTCAGCGTACTGGCCTTCGGTTCAGAGGGTCCCGGGTTCGATTCCCGGCCGGGTCGGGGATTTTAACCTTCATTGGTTAATTCCAATGGCCCGGGGGCTGGGTGTTTGTGCTGTCCCCAACATCCCTGCAACTCACACACCACACATAACACTATCCTCCACCACAATAACACGCAGTTACCTACACATGGCAGATGCCGCCCACCTTCATCGGAGGGTCTGCCTTACAAGGGCTGCACTCGGCTAGAAATAGCCACACGAAATTATAATGGCCAGCATGCTAGCCTACTGTTCAGAAGACCGTAATTTCGATTCTAGGTCGGCCCAAGAATTTTAACTTCGTATTGGTAAATCATCTGTTTTAAGGTCCAGGCATTTGTGCTCATATCCACGCACTTCTTTTCGTTTACTTACAGTACAGCACGTCACTAACTACTGTAACGTGCTACTGCCATAACCTCTCCATCGACGTTCTACGAGTTTCTGCAAACTTCGTCGCATGTACATCTCCACATACTCTACAAGTTTATGTTTCTACAAGACTATAATGCTATTATTATTGTCTGCTCTGCTTATCAATACTTCTTCCTATCATCAGAATTACCTTACTTTGCTCACCTGTCGTTACCCTCCGACTTTTCTCGACACACTGACCGCTGTCTTTCTGTCTGCCTCGCACCTACTACGTCATCTGCTACGTCACCTGATCTTTCTCGAATGAACTAGTCTTCGCTTCCGGGCGTGTATATATTGGACTGCTTGGCCTGTCTTTGGCAGACTGGCATCATCCTTTGTAAATAGTGCGTGTGTGTGGAGGGACTACGGACCTCGCACGGCTTGCCGTGTGCTGCGCCATTTTCTTCCCTACGAGCTGATGGAATTATTCTGAAAGGACTTTGGTGAGCTAAACATATCATTTGCTAAACTTGTTTTTGGAAACTTTAATACTCGGCCTGTTTCGGCATGTTGAGTGATGGCATGCTATGAAAACTTTCAAGGCCTTGGTTTCAAATTTAATTTATTGCTACCTTCAAAACTGATTAAGTTAAATTGATTCTTAGTGCTGAATACTTGGTGATGTGGACTGAGCCTAAACATCGTCAAACAGAAAATTTTCACAACTTCAGACGATTTTAAAAAAATCTATTGGCAGATCAGACATTCTCCAGCATTACGCAGTCGGAGTTTCCTTTCTTTTCATCCTCACTTGTCCTTATTGTACTGATCCTCCTTTTTACCCTACCCTTTTTTCTTTTATTAGGTGTGTATGCTTTTTATATTTAGGGCGCCCTGGAGGCGTATTTGGGTTTTTTAGTGTGGCCAAATATTTCTTGATCTTCATGGTAAAAACTGTACTTGTTGCCTCGAAATTTGATCAGATAATAATATTTAGAAATATCTTCTGAGGTGATTGTGTGTGTGACACCTCTCTATTCAAAATATAAATAGTAGTATTTGAGAAAACTGGTTTTGGTCGAGATTCACGCTGACACAGTGATTCTATTGTAACGATTTTTTTTTTTTAATTTTGTCCTAACTTATCTGAGGGTTAGTCCCCTTTCTAAAACGGGGACCCGAGCTGTTTGTCTTTGTAATCAATGCCTGGGATATTTTTCTCGGACTATATTTTCTTGTTTAACAAGGTGCATATTATATATATATATTGGTCAATTTTATTCTGTAGGTTTTAGCTTAATTATCCCTTTGATAATTTCCTACAATATCCAGAGTATATTTGAGGATCTGTTTTCTCCAAAAATGCTAATGTGTACTGTATTCTCGTTAAAGCTGCTGTTTTCAATACACTTGGTCATCTAAAAATTTTTAGCAACGTGGTGTTCTTTTTTGATTTTCTTTTTTTGGTACCATCCACGGTAAACCTCTCCTACTATCCCTCCCCCAGTACTGCTTCCGCTCACTCTGCTGTTTTCTTGTTTTATGTGATCGACTCCTTGCTGCAGTGTTGCCTATGCACAGACCTCGTTTTTGGTGGCTTAAGTGTGATGCACAATACGTCACACTACCAATGAAACACACAATGGTGAGCATATCCACCAGATAGGCTGGGCATGAGGAAGGGTATCTGAACCAAATCCACGTCATATGCCGACCCCAAATTCATTTGAAGAATGCTCAAGAAGAACTCATTAAATTCATTTGCTTTACGTCGAACCGACACAGGTAGTTCTTATGGCAACGATGGGATAGCAAAAAGAGACCACGGCTTTAAATAAAGTACTGCCCCAGCATTTGCCTGAAGTGAAAATGGGAAACCATTTTCAGGACTGCCGACAATTGGGTTAAAACCCACTATCTCCCGAATTCAACCTGAAAACTACGCGGACATTACCTTTACACTATAATTAATTTTTAATGGGAACAAGATGGAAATACAACGGAAGTACAATAAACCCGATAACTCACTGGCATTAGATGTTCGTGCATTTAAAAACGGAACAACGTTTTCGCCTCGGCGGCCCTTTAAATCCACGGAAATTGAAAAGACATTGTTTATTATTATTATTATTATTATTATTATTATTATTATTATTATTATTGCTATATATTTTATTATCTGCTAATCGACCGACTAGGCACCATGGTAAGTTTCATTACACTTACCGGTTGGTTTTCATTAGCCCGGTGTGTCAAGCACGGCATTCAGCCAGCCACTTTGTCCACTTCTCATCTCGGAAAGTCCTGAAAGTTGCGATGCATCTTCTGAAGAGGTCTCGTTTGTGCGCGTCATCTGGTCGCAGGCCATTTCTTCGAGGTCTTTACAATTGGCTTTACGTCTCACCGACACAGATAGGTCTTATGGCGACGATGTGATAGGAAAGGGCTAGGAGTGGGAAGGAAGTGGCCGTGACATTAATTAAGGTACATCCCTAGCATTTGCCTGGTTTGAAAAGGGGAAACAATCTTCAGGACTACCATCAGTGGGGTTCCAACCCACTATCTCCCTAATGCAAGCTCACAGCTGCGCGCTCCTAACCAAACGGCCAACTTGCTCGGTTCTTTGAAGTCTTTCTGGAGGTTTATGTATCAGGAAATATTTGTTTTTGGTTTTGAGTCAAAGTTATTAAAAAAGCATTTTGTGCATCGAGGGTCGTCCATCCGTCGTAAGTGACTGTGGAAGCGAGCCCTGCGTTTGTGCGTTGTGACCTTGATCTTTTCTATCTTAGAGTAGATTTCTTGTCTGGATTTCCTTACGTAGATCCCGTTTTTGTAGTTTGTGCCAAGAATATTGTTGAGAAATTTTGTTTTTTATTTTGATGTAACTTAACGTTCGCAAATTCCGAAGAGGATAATGCATTCTGATGCATAGAGAGATACCAGCTTGACGGAAGTGTTGTAATTATGAAATTTAGTATTTATTGAAAAGCACCTTTTGTTATATATTTTCCGGCTGGTTTGGAAAGCTACCTCCATTGTTTTTGCTCTGGCTACTAAGGCATCTATATCTAATCCGTTTGATTGGGTCCACTCACCAAAGTATTTAACTTACGCACACGGTTTATGATTACATATTTTGTGTTCAATTAGGTCGTGTTGTTTTTAATATTTGACATTATTTTCGTCTTTTCAAAGAATATCTGCAAGCTTGTTTGTTTCGCTATCTCTTTCGGCACATTGATTTCATTCATTGTAGTTTCAAAATGTTCTGTCATAATTGCTTTATCATTCGCAAACGCTAAGCAGTCGATTTCTATTCCATTCTTCTTCGTCCCAATCCTTAAAGGTCTGAGCAAGTTTCTACATTGTTGTAGTATTTGACACCACTCCTGTATTACTTTCTCCAGTACGCAGTTAAACAAGAGTGGTGAGGGTCATATTTTCCTGCCTAACACCCTTTTTAATTTCAAAGAGTCCAGGGAAACATTCTTGGAATTTTACTCAAGGATGGTATTAGTCAGGGTTGCTCGTATTAACGCTAGCAGTTTTTTTGGTGACTCCCATATTATTATTATTATTATTATTATTATTATTATTATTATTGCGGGACCGGTGTATCTACTAGGCAGTGAAAAGTTTACAAACTCTGAAAAACTAGAGAGAAGCGCTTTCGCGTATACAGATACTGATATAAAGATTGTATTAATTGACTAGTAAATGTGCCCGTTCTTCGCTACGATATACTACACTGCTGTTTGTAGAAAGTGAAACACTCAGAAGCAATGGTCTGAAACACGCCAAATTCAGAGGACGTGTAGAACAGTGGAACCATAATTTATTTAAATCGCAGAGAGATGGTGTGCATGTAGGCCCAGCAGTGCCCTTCTGTGTGTGACCGGTCAGGGCAGTGTTACGCAACGCTCAGTCAGTGCGGAGCCGTCATACGAAGTGGAAACGTGTACATAAGTGCCACTATGCCTCCCCGACATCCCACGAGGGAATATCAGCATGTGAGTGCGTTCGAACGGGGCAGAATGATAAGGCTCCGGGAGATGGGTCTGTCGTTCCGTGACATTGTGGCTCGTACAGGGTACGCTGCTTCAACAGTGAGGCGTATGTGGAACCAGTGGAGAGAAGAGGGCCGTACAGAGCGCCGACAGGTTACTGGACGACACAGTGTGACCACAGTGCGAGGTGACCGCCATCTTGCCCGCTTGGCCGTAACGGACAGAACAGCTTTGTCCACGGTGTTGGCTCGATGTTGAAGCACTGCAACGGGTGTGTGCATGTCTGCATCGACGGTTCGATGCCGTCTTCTGAGGGCCGGACTGGTGGCACGCATGCCATTGCGCCGGCTTCCATTGACCAGCAACGACCAACGCCATAGACTGCAATGGGCACGTGAACACCGACACTGGCGTGCTGAGTGGCAAAATGTAGTGTTTTCGGGCGAGTCCCGCTTCAACGTGTCCTACAGTGATGGTCACATACGCGTTAGACGCCGCCGTGGTGAATGCCATCAGGCAGCGGCACAGCGGACAAACGCCAAGTGTGATGTTTTGGGGCGCAATTGCCTATAACATGCGATTTCGCCTCCTACGTCTTGAGGGCAATCTGATCAGCTACCGCTACATCAGGGAGGTTTGAGAGCCCGAGGCATTGCCCCTCCTGCAGGCCGTTCCAGACGCCATATTCCAGCAGGACAATGCCCGGCTGCATGTGGCGAGGAATGTGCAAGCCTTCTTCGAAGAACGACGGATACCACTGCTTCCCTGGCCTGCCCGTTCACCGGATATGTCACCCATTGAACACATCTGGGATATGGCCGGTCGGCACTTTGTTCGTTCAGGTCCTCCTGCAGCCACTGTTCATGATTTATGGACGCGCCTACAAACCGCGTGGCAGAGTATTCCCCAACAGCATATTCAAGTGCTCTTTGATTGCATGCCACGATGTCTAGTGGCTCTGATTGCAACGCGTTGTGGCGCTACGACGTACTGAATTTCCACGGTCACCGTACATGTACAGTTCTGTAATTGTAATCATTTGTGTCTTGTCATGTCCCTAATATCTGGAATAAATTGGATTGTGATCACAGGTCTCAGTCTTGGTGTTTCACTTTCTACAAACAGCAGTGTATATTGTATACGGACATAGGAGTAATTTACTGTACATGCAGTGAATTTTTTAAATTGCATGTCTCTTAGTGTTGTCCAGAAACAGCTGGGACCGAGCTTGATAGCTGCAGTCACTTAAGTGCGGCCAGTATTCAGTATTCGGGAGATAGTGGGTTGTAATTCCACCGTCGACAGCCCTGAAGATGGTTATCCGTTGTTTCCCATTTTCAAACCAGGCAAATGCTGGGGCTGTGCCTTATTAAGGCCCACTTCTAGCCCTTTCCTCTCCTATCGTCGCCATAAGACCTATCTGTGTCGGTGCGACGTAAAGCAACTTGTAAAACGAAACAGCACGGGGAGGTTCCCAACGTTTTTTCCAATGCAAAGTGTGGGTTGCGGAGTTGTGATGATAACGTCAGGCTCACTTGCATACTGCCTTTCAAAAACGAGTAGGGAATGTGTCCTTATGATGGGAGGCCCCATTACCTACTACGCGGTCACAATATTTTGGGGAGTTTTCGGTACAATGGCAGGCGCCCTTTCCTACTTCCAGACATATTACAGTTGAGGAGTTTTTACTTTAATAGCAGGCACCTTCCCTACTGCCAGTCAAAACTGAGTTGTGTTTTTATCATTATAATGACAGACCCACTTTCTTATTGTCAGACACACCGAGTTGGTGAATTTTCATTATAATAGCAGGCCACTATGCCTAATCCAAGTCACATTTTAGATGGGTTAATTTGTTTATAAAGGCGGGCACATTTATCTACTCCAAAACACAATCGGTTAGGGGGTTTTGAACAAAATTTCATGCTCCGTTGACTTATATCAGTCAAATCGAGAAGGGAATTATTAATTACAATGGTAGTCCCTCCTTACTTGCTAGTTACAAATGAGTCGGAGAAGGATCCCATTCCTACTACCAGTCAAAGCGACGTGGAGAGTAATAATTACAATAGCAGACGCCCTCCTGCTGAGAGTCGCTATCGATGTAAAATATTAATTATAATGGCAAACACACCCTTTCTACGTCACTACAAATAAACTTCAATGAATATATATAGACCGACATACGAAGTATATGCATGTTTACAATATTGCAAACTTTCATTTACAGATTAACTGTTGCTAAACGATACATCATATCGACAAATGGATTGTACCTTACGACGCCTAATTTAGCGGTCTAAATGGAAGTTCTTGAGATATTTTCTCCTGTCTCATATAATTATGTGTAAAATTCAGTTAGAAACGTTGAATAGGGTAAAATTTGTGTAAGGTTTTCCAAAGTGCATAATTTTGGTTACTTATGTGTTAGCTACAATGTTCGTGTAGAATTATATGCTTCTATCTCTCGTATAAGTGATTCGAACTACGAATTATACGTGTACAAAGGGAAAAATGTAGGAACAATCGAGGAATGGAGAAAAATCCAACCTATAAGGAATATACGACGAAACGTCATAGGACCAAAGTTGTAGATCACACCAAATTGAGGTGAGATTTTGCCATCCGTTTTGTGATACGACTCTCCGTTTAGCTGCGAAATAGCTCGAAACGAAAATCTGCACCAACGTTAAAATTGCCTCATCTTCCGATATTCTTCGGGGGTAAGAAAATAAATATTTAAAGATCTTGGACGTTTTCCGTCGTTTACAGGCTAAGGCATACAATTTTACAAAATTTCAATATTGCAGCTCGCGTGGCAAACTAGGACTTACAGGAAACTATAGCTAACAAATATGCAGATGGTCATCATTACACCTGAAATGGATAACTACACGAAAATTTTGCCAAAATAGTCAATGTACAGACACACGGTCGTTACTATATTATTTATATAGATAAGGAATCTGCTCTAGGACAGCACCATTTGGGCTATGTCCGCTGGACTTAGCCTGCATAAGCGACCGTATATGATATCTCCTTTACTAATCCTCTTATCGAAAAAATGCACTTGAGTAAAATGATTTAGAAACTGATTTTCATCAAGTTTGTTCGATTTTCATTCGGAAAGAGTAAAATTCTGGAAGAGTAAAATCACTATTTCGGTCCCCTGTAAACCCCCAATCCATTCCTGTAATTTGAAATGGTATGGACTGTAACGGTTCAAATCCCGTTACAAGATGATATCTGTATTTTATTATTTTATCTGTATTTTATTATTATTATTATTATTATTATTATGTCAGTATTATTATTATTTTATCTGTGATATTGTTACTATTATTGTAATTATCCGTTTTATTCAATTCGATTTTGCAATTGCCTGTTGCTTGCAAGATTGTACTTAGATGTATGCATATATACGTATGTGTAGATTATCATTAAACACCTGTACAGTGAGAATTGTTTTATATATCAGAGATTGGAAGTGACGTTGTTATATTGCTATACCACTGGCGATTCTGCCAAGTCATCGCCAAGCCATGGCTACGTCATCGTATTTATTTAGCAATGCGCGCACGGACTCAGTCGCCGCGGGGCTATTTCACCACTGGATGTAATATCTGCCGCGTAGGTGGGAGTATGTCATTGTTATTTCTGGAGATTACGTAGTTGTGTCAACCAACGTCTATATAAGGTAGCTCCATATTGTAGCGTCAGTCATTACTTATACGGATGCAGTACAGTGAAGTAGTCTACTAGATCAAGAGGCCTTAGTTGGTCAGTCAACCAGTGTGAACGAGAGATGGTGAAGACTCAGTGAGCCATTATTGGTCATTGAGAGAGTGAGACCAAAATGGTTGGTCCGTCACTTAGTGGAAGACGCGGACGCAAGGCTTACCAAGGAGTCAGAGAGGGCAACCCTGGACCTGCCAAGAGGTCATACCATATTGACTTACAAAGAAGTCAGATGATATGGAGAAGAAGCAGTCGCAAGTATGTATCACCACGTTAGGCGTGACACATCTACAGTAAACACCAGAGCAATGGATTACGTCGTAATTACACTCAAAGTGTTGAAGGTACAGTCAAGTAAATAAGTGAGGGAAATATTTCGTATAAATTGTTAAATGTCCGGTCAAGAAGAATTCAAATTCATGCCTAGTTTCTTTCAGTTGCAATGTCATAATTTCACATTCTCATCTGTTTTATCGCAACAAGACTCACTATTTTTGATATATTATTTAAAGAAAATATATTGTTCTATCAAACGAATTCATAGTTTCATTTCATTGACAGTAAAATATCTTAACCTCAAAATTAATGGGGAAACCGAACGCCAATCTCCTTTTCCCAGAACTTATATGGTATGTTGTCAAAAGTAAGCTTATTACCCCACACCCTAGAGATAGTCAAGAGTCTCATTCTATTATTGCTGTACTGAGTGACAGCTGGCGCCCTTCAAATAACGTATGTGTAAATAAGCAGGTAACAAGTAAGTGTGACTACAAGGTTCGACGAGTGTGTATTTTATTTAATGAATGTTAATTTTCATAATTTCCATTTTAAATGCAGATATTCAGATTTTCAATATAAATTCAGATTTATATGTTTCAAAAGTTAGTCAGAGATTTAGGAAATTCTCAGGACTGAAAACTTACCTCTGCATATGTGGATGCTAAATATGAAGTTTGGTTGAAATATCTCGAGTAGTTTTCAAGTTATAAGAAATACTCATTTTTACGTACCCGTACTTCAGTTAATTTCGACGGACATGTACCAAAAACCGGTCCCTTAATGATATATCCCTTATTTATCCTCGTATCGAAATGATTCACATGAGCAAAAAGGTTTAGAATTTGATTTCCCCTAAGGCAGGCAGATTTCCATTAAGCTTGGTTGTGTATGTTTTTTGGGAGTGCAAATTCACGATATCGGTTTCGTATAAAGCCCCAGTCAATTCAGTGATTTAAAAACGGTATTGGCCCTAAAACCTACCCAAGGACAGGTGGATTCTAAATATGAAGTTTGCTAGAAATATATCCAGTAGTTTTCAAGTTATAGACAAACAGACAAACAAACAGGCAGACGAACAAACAAACAGCCGCAAGGCAAAAAATGCAGATGGTCATTATTACACCTAAAACGGATAACTGAATGAAAATTTCGCCAAAACAGTCAACGTACAGACAGTCCGACTCATTGGCTAAATGGTCAGCATTGAGGCCTTCGGTTCAGAGGAACCCGGTTTCGATTCCCGACCGGGTCGGGGATTTTAACCACGTCAGATTAATTCTTCTGGCCCGGGTACAGGTTGTTGGTGTTTGTCCCAATACTTTCCTCTTCATATTCAGATAACACTCTGCACTGCCAACCACCACAGAAACACGCAATAGTTATTATATCCCTCCATGTAGGGTGGGCGTCAGGAAGGATATCCGGTTGTAAAAGATGACGAATTCTACGTGTGAGACACAGTTCGCATCCACAACCCCACAGATATGGGAAGAGTGGAAGGAGAAGAAAATGAAGAAATCAGTCGTAACGATTTTATTTATACAGATTACTTCCTTATTGTCATGTAATAGTATTTTGTGTCTTTCAATGGTTATTTTCTTCGTGCATTTGTAAATAAACCTCATAAATATGGGGGATCGTCCGGGATCACGGGAGAAATGTTAATATGCATGGATACATGAAGGTATAACCTTCGATCGAGATTGTAGGACGGGTGAAGTACTACGACGTAATAAACAACGTTTATTCCGGTGGTATTAACATTTGTTTGATTGAAGCTGACGGCGTTACGACGTTTAAGGTGGACGAGGGAGTTTTCATCGCTATAAGGAGGAGCCGTGGAGAATACAAAAGTATAAAAAAATACGAAAGACGCACTGCTACGATCTAACGACGACGAAACATTTGAATTCCCTGTGCTAATTTGTTGGAGGGAGGTTATGTGTGATTTATTCATGATAAAGACTGCTATTAAGAAATTCGAGAGGAAGTGAACCGGTAATCTGTGCTTAATTTGTAATTCATGATTTGTTAGTGTACCTTAACTTGAAAATGTGTAAGCTTTGTGAGGTAGAGAATATCTGCAAAACATATATATACAGCTCCAGTTGGTACTGTTATAATATTTCATAAACTAGTTTATGACATTGGAGCGACAGGTAAAATCGAAAGCGACTCAGAGAATTTAGTGGTTTCTTACATTAGAAAGGTTTTGATGACTATGATAATAAAGTACTGTAAGACAACTTTAATGAGCGTGATTTGATTGCAGTAAGTAAAATGATGTTTCTCAGTTATGATGGAACTTATGATGAGTTAATGCTTCGACTCCTTGATCACTTCTCAGATATGAGTTTATTTGAAGATGGAGGAAGTGAACAGGGGAACGACGATGAAGATGAAGATGATGACGTCGAAGAAGTGAGTGACATTTATGATAATTACGAACGTGCCAACATGGGGAATAAAGCCTTGAGAAATGCACGCGGATATCATTCCTAGTTCTCGGTACACACCACGTCAGCAGAAACCTAGTGGTATGCGTCATTCATTTGCCCTAAGGTTTCTATATGTTGAAAGTTCCATACGACACTTTGATGACAGTGGAAGTTACCTCATTAGAAAATGGATAGTGGACTTTGAGGAAATGGGCTGAGATGAAACACAAGTGCTAGTGTTTGCCAAGAAATCGATGACAGGTCTGAATAATCTTTTCATTCACAGTTAGACAGGAATTTCATCATGGTTCAAATTACGAGAAGCACTAAAAGAAGATTTTGATACAACGACGACCAGTGCGGAGCTCCATAAATTACTCAGCAAGCCCAAGAAAGTGAAGAACGAATTATTAATGGAATACTCTTTCGTGATGGAGGAAATCGCAAGCATGGGTGATATTGATAACTACTGTATTCTACAGTATGTTATTGATGGTATCGGTGAAGTTTCTCTAAATATTACAATTATATATGGTACTAAAATCTGAAAGGAAAAGCATCTTGATTAGGAAAGTCAGCGAGAAGGCTGTTAAAGAAGATCGGCGGCAGCGAGGGTCACTGAAAGAGAAAGAGACCAGGTTCTTTAAAGTGTTTTAATTGAAGGAAAGCTGCGTATAAATCAGCTAGCTGCCCATCCAAGGAAAAGAGTCTGAGATGTTTCCGCTGCAACAAGTTTGGTCATAAGTCAATCAGGAAGATAAAAATCTAGTTAGGTGTGCCTCGAGTACATTAAGGCAGATTAGGACAATTTAGATTGGTCCCAAAACAATCGAAGTATTGATAGATACTGGGTATCAGCTTAACCTCAATGCTGAGGACATGTATGAAGACATTGATTTACCGCCCATAAACAAGACGCTGTTAGGTTTTGGTGTAAATTTATTTTCGCTGCGAGGATACTTTCGCACCAAAATTCAGGTAGAGGAAGAAGTATTTGAAATTGACATATACGTAGTATCCAGACAAATAAACATGTTGCCAATGATTATAGGGAATGAGCTTTTAAACCAAGCTGAAATAACTATCAATAGAGAACCCACTTTTATCCTCTGAGTTTAGATGTGACTGAAGAAGAAACGCTGAACATAAATGAAAACGTTACAGGAGAATACAAGAAAGAAATTGAGCCTGAGAAAACCAGAGATCAGATGTGAAGTTTAAAATCGAATTGAGAGGTGACGAGCCAATTCTCGGCAGAACAAGGCGTTTATCACCAAATTAGAAATGCATAGTTGATAATCAAGTGAAGGACTGGTTGGAACAGGGAATCATCAAGCCCAGTTTATCGGAATACTCTAGTCAAGTTGTGGTGGTATGCCTCGAGTATGCATTTGTTATCGCGGAATTAACAAAAAGTGTTGTAAAAGATCGATATCCGTTGCCGCTGGTATTTATAACTCTGGATTTAAAGAATGGAATTGTCCACATTCCTGTTGATGAAGAAAGTAGAAAATAAACCTCGTTCGTAACACACTCTGGTCAGTACCAATTCACGAAAATTCTCCTGCTGTATTCCAAAGATTTATAAACTGTGCATTCCGTACCCTGGTTGTCCAAGAAGTAGTATTGATCTACGTGTATGACATCGTAATTCCCGCTAAGGACAAGAGTGAAGCATTACAGCGTTTGAAGCTGGGGTTGGATACAGGTAAAACATATTGGGTGGTACTGAATAAGAAGAAATATGATTGGTATTGAATTTTTAGGACATCTAGTCGAGAATGGTAAAATCTATCCTTCGCCATAGAATACTGCCACCGTTATGAACTTCGCGGAACCAACAACTGTAAAACAGGTCCAGAGTTTCCTAGACCTCTGTGAGTACCGTACTTCAGAAATATCATCCGGAACTATTCAATAATATCAAAGTCACTGAGCGACTTGCTGAAAAAAGTGTCAATGCAAGTTTTAGCAAAAACAGATGACTGTATTCGCACTGTTAAAAGAAACACTTTGCAAGAAACCAGTTTTAAGCATCTTCAATCCTTCTTATGAAACATAACTTCATATGGACGCCAGAAACGTGGCCATGGGGCTGTTTTTCTTCAAAACATTCCTGATGACGGTAAGTTTCACTCAGTATATTTTATGAGTAACAAGACCACCCCAAAAGAAGAGAAAAATCACAGCTATGAATAGGAATTTATGCCCATTATCACAGCATTAAAAGTCAGAATATATCTGTTGAGTATAAATTTCATGATTGTTACAGATTGTGCTGAATTCCAGAAGACCACGCCCAAAAACGACTTAACCCCGAAAGTAGAAAGATGAGTTTTAATGCTAGAAGAGTTTCAACATACAATAGCAGGTACACCGCAGTGCAAGTAGACTGCTGCATGTTGACGCCTTAAGCCGACATCCTGTCCTATACCTGCATACCTGCATACGGTGTATTAATTGCCAGAATGAAAAAAGGCATTATGAAATTACTCAAAGAATGACTATACGAGGACTTCGTGATCCAAGATGATATGCTGGTCATATTCCGAGAAGGTCTAGAAGTGCTAGTTGTACCAAAAGGCATGCAAGAAGAGGTTATCTAGAGCTCGCACAAGAAGGGACATTTCTCCGTTAAAAGAACTGAGGACGCCGTCAACGAAGAGTTTTACATTCCACATCTCAAGATAAAGGTAGAGCGTGTCGTAACGATTTGTGTAAGATGCATTTTGATGATCAATCGAAAAGGCGGAAAACAAGAAGGATTACTACACCTGCTTTGCAAGGAAAGTCTACGTTTACATACCTACCACACTGATCACCTTTGACCACTGGGTCAACACACAAGAGTTACAAATACGTATTGTCAGTGCTAGATTTATTTACGAAGTTTTTCTGGCTTTATCCTACGAAGTCCACAACTGCTAGAGAAGTAATTGCCATGTTAGAGTTACAGAAGGCAGTGCTTGGGAATCCAGCGCAGATAATCTCTGATCGAGGATCAACGTTCACTTGAAAGGAGTTCGAAGAATATTGTAAGTCTGAGAACATTTCATATAGGCTGACAACTTCCAGATTACCGCTTGCCAACGGACAAGTAGAAACGAATCATTCAATAGTAACACCAATCTTAGCTGTCAGATGAGAACCCGACAAAGTGATGTAAGTACGTTGGGGATATACAAAGAGCCATAAAATCATCGTATCGACAAAGCATCAACAGCACTCACTTTGAGCTTCTGACTGGAGTTAGAATGCGCAATAAAACTGACTTCAGAATAAATAAACTCATTAGCAAAGAGAACTTCGAGGGGCAGGGAAATCACCTGCGAGAACACGCGAAGAGTCAACCCGTGAAAATCCAAAGAGAGAATCAAGAAACATTCAACCGACCTCAAACTGGTCGAGGAGTCAAAATGAAAAGCCAATATCTAGAACCATACAGATTAGTTACAAAGGAAATGCAACATCACCTACGATGACCTACAAGAAGGTGATCATGAGGGTCCAAGGAAGACATCGCGTGTGCCGAATTCATGAAACCTTGGCCGTAAGGTGGCCAATCATCTTGGTCAGATGATATGTAGGGCGGCCGAGTGTGGGAGTGCTATATCTAGTATGCACTAATAAATTATACATACTCTGAAAAAACAAGAGAGAAGCGCTGTGTCTTACACAGCGACTGACATATTGTATTAAGTGATTCTTCTGTTATTGCCATGCAGTCGTATTTTGTGTCTTTCAATGGTTATTTGTCTCATGCATTTCTAAATAAATCCCTTGTTATTATTAATGATTCCATTTTCCACAGGCGTCGTATTTCTATTGCCAGTTCTGTGTATTTTGATATCTTTGTGGCTTTTGTTGTTTGCATATTGAGATGTTTGGACAAGCAATTTCTGTAAGGGATGCGGACCTTTTTGATTCATAGACTAGAATAATATCTGGCCTATTGTTGCTGAGCGTGACATCGGTTATGACTTCTCAGTCCCATAGTAATTTGTATCAAGAGTTTTCGAGAATGAGTGGAGGTGTATATTTCCAATATGCAGTTGATGAATGAAGAAACCGACATTTTTACAGAAAGTTTCTGGTGAATGTCGGTGCGTATAATCGGTGTTTGCCAAGTGTGTGCAGCCAGAGGTGACGTGCTGTATGCTCTCTCTACTTATGGAACAGCGGCAGAAGTTGTCTGAGACAACTGTTGGATCATTCATGATGAATCTACAGTAGTTCCGCGTAGCAATTACTTGATCTTGGATGGCCAGAGCACATCCTTCTGTTTCTGGGAAAAGACCAGAGTAGGTCAGCCAAACGTGCAACGCAAGTTTGTCGATATGAGGCTGATCCATTTCGTGAGGATATTTCCCGTGAAGAAGCTTCTGCTTCCACGCGGCCATATTCATCTCCATTGTAGGTGGGGTAGAAACAGGCATTTCCGGCGACGACATATTGAGAGGTTTATAGTTTATATCAGCTCTGCAAACAGCTTGATGAAGCCACGGTATATCAGCTTTGGAGTGGAAATATTCTCTTAGACTTGATATCAGATTGCTGTGTAAATTTACAATGGATAAGAAGCCCCTACCACCTTCTGATCTCGGGAGTGTAGAACGTTCGGTTGCAGATTTAGGATCGTGCATATGATACCGGATGAGTGAAACTGCTATTTTCGTTTGTAACTGCTGAAGTTCTGTTTGGGTCCATTTTATGACACCAAAGGAGTGTGTGAGCAGTGGTATGGCGTGCGTATTTACTGCTTTGGTAAGATATTTAGCCGTTAGTTTTGATTATAGTACTTTGTTGAGGCGTGTTAAGTATTGCTGCGTGACATTTCACTTGATGTCGGCATGTTTCATAGGAATGCTCTGATGAAAACCGAGATATTTGTACATTTCCTCTTCCTCCAGCTGTTGTATGGATTCGTTGCTTAAACTAGAAAGTATCCCGCGTGCTCAGTAGGATCCTCTGATGACATTTTGGGTTCTGCATTTGTCCAATCCAAACCGCATGCCTATATCTGAAGAAAACGTCTTGGTAATTGAGAAGAGATGTTGGAGATGGCGTCTGGTAGAGGCATACAGCTTAATGGCATCCATATAGAGTAGGTGCCTGTTTTTGAATAGCTCTTCTCGCTTGTTCTTAATGCTAAATCCATACCCACTTGTGTCCAAGAGGTAGGATAGTGGATTTAATGCCATGCAGAACCATAATGGACTCAGTGAGTCCCCTTGGAAGATTCCTCGTCGTATTGGTATGGGTCTTGTTGCAACACTGCGGTTTCTTAGAGAAACGATAAGTGATGTGTTCCAGTCTGCCATTGCCGTATTCAATATAGTTCCAGAACATGTATGAGCCAAGTGTGTGGTACTGAATCAAAGGCCTTTTGATAGTCAGTGAAGCACGTGTATAGGTTCCTGGATTTATGGTGTGCTTGTCCCAGGACCACGGTGTCAGTTGCTCCTTGCACCCCTTGGTATTCTTCTTGCAACCCTTTTGCTCCTCGGCAATAATGTGGTTTTCCTCGCAGTGTTTTAGAATTCTGTTGGCTATTATATATGTAAATATCTTATATACAGTGGATAGACATATTATAGGCAGATACGTAGCTGGATTTTGCAGATCATCATCTTTTGGTTTCAGCTATGTGATGCCAGTGCACAGGAAAGCTGGGAATGTTGCCGGGTTGTCTAAAAATTTCTGGAAATGTTGAGTCAGGAGGATATGAGTACAAGTAAATTTCTTGTAGTAATAATTTTATATGCGATCAATGCTGGGGCCTTCAAGTTCTGCAGTTTCTTTATGCTCTGTTGCATTTCTCCGATCTCAACAGCCTTGCTTGCCATATGCTTCACTTCAGTAGTTGTAGCTTTCAGTTCCCTGATCCAATGGGCTTCAGCATTGTGCTCTATTGGGTTTGACCATACTCCCGACCAATAGCTGTGAATTGTTTCCTCGCTGGGTGTATTTCCATCTTGTGCTGTATCTTGTGTTCTCTCGTTTAGATTGTTGTAGAATTGTTTTTCATTTCTTTCGAATATTGCATTCTGTGATTTTCTCTCTGTGATTATTGTTATTGTTATTATTATTATTATTATTATTATTATTAATTCATGATGAAAATATTTCCTGAAATATGAACATATATGAATTATTTTTTAATGCAAGAAGAAAGTATTCAATTTACTCCACATTTCCGTTGATAAGGTATTTCAAGGGAACAAAAGAGAATCCTGAGGTTTGATGAGTTAATGACGTCAATTGTTAAGGTAACTGCTAAACATATGAATGATTAGACATCAAAGAGTGTGGAAGAAAAAGGATTCATTTTCATTTACACTCGTGCATAGAAAAATGAACTGAACGAAACGTGCTCTTATGGACTGCGCATCAATATGGGGCTGGGAGACGTGACCAGTCTTAATGGTAATAATGGATAGGAAGAGCGTTGTCACATTCGCGGTTTTGGCACAGTAGTGACGGTATAACTGACAAGCGGCTGGAAGGAAAGCTCATTTTTGGAAAATATAAATTATAATATTCAATTATTTAGTTGTGCCCATTAATTAGATTCGTAGTACTAACATTTGTTACATAGTCTAGGCACTTTCTGATCGTGATGGTGGAGTTAATTATTACTTTAAGGGAAAAGCGAGTATGAAGCATTGTGGAGTGTAGTGTACCACATCATTTCTTCTTGAATTTCAAACACAAGGTTTAATAATTGCTATGTTGTCATCTGTGTCGTAAGGAGGAGCTCCCTGGAATGTGTGGTTAGACCACGGTTTCAGTGAGGTCCAGTCAGCTCGGTGTGTGACCGCTAGCAGTGGAATGTGGGAGCAATATCTAGCCCTTCTGCTGTGCTACAGATATGAAACAAAAGAATGCTGGAGTTAGTCGTGATGATACTCAAACAGTTACAAGATTTTACTTCCTCCGCAAAGCAAGCACCACTTCACGCTTTTATTAAAATAATAATATTATTTAACTTGTAACTCGTTTTCATATTAAATAAGAATATGTAATCATCCTTCAAATGTTGAAAACAGTTTTCAAAATCCAGAAATTATTACGTGGATGGCACTCTCAACCCGTTTGTTTTACCTCAATTTGCATTGTGTGAAACTGTAAGGACCAGAAGAGTATGTCGACGGTGCGCGAGCAAAACCTCGTATCCCACAATGCTCTTCCTGTCCATTGTCGTGCTAAAGACTGGCCATGCTTCATAGCCACACATGGATATGCAGTCCACGAGGACAATATCCGTCATTATCATTTTCCTGTGCTTATGTGCAAAGGAAAATGAACATAAATGCATTTTACTGTAGGAGTCCTTAATGAAATATACATTTCTACAGTACGGTACAAAAAGGTTCATTTTCTTTCACGTACTCGCATAGGAAAATGAACGCAAAGAACATTGTTCTGATGGACTGCGTATTCATATGTGACTAGGAGGCGTGACCAGTCTTAAGGAGAATAATGGATGGGAAGAACATTGTGGAGTACGAGATATTTGTCGCGCACCGTCGATATCTACCATTCCCGACCTAAAGGGTAGTGATCCTCGCCGACAAGGATATTTGAGCGGTTTGAAGGGGAGGTTAAGGATACATGAGATGAGTAAAAGTTAGAGCTATGCAAAATTACCCCGTAGCTGCAGTCGCTTAAGTGCGGCCAGTATCCAGTATTTGGTTGATAGTGGGTTCGAACTTCACTTTTAGCAGCCCTGAATATGGTTTTGCGTGGTTTCCCATTTACAGATCACGCAAACGCTGGGGTGTGTCTTACTTAAGGCCACGGTCGTTTCCTTCCCACTCCTCGCTCCTTCCTGCACCATCGTTCTCATAAGATGTAAAGCAACTTGAAAAATGATATGTCGACTCGTTCAATCTCCTTTATAAGAGATGGGTCTCGTTTAATACTAGATTTAATCAACTTTCATACTCGAACACTCTGGTTAATGAGTTCTTTAAAGAACCAAACTTGAAATATTTCAGTGAACAAATGAGTCTACCGAATCTTCTTGCTGTCTGATCACAATGGGCAGAAACGGATCTGTACAGAGCGAGCAGCTCGTACGTTCAGATGACTCACTCATTGGTATACTGTTGCCACATGCAATAATTCAACCAACAACAGAAATCTCGACATATTTCATAAAGAGGAACTGCTTTGCTCACTATATATCTTCACTGAAAAAGGGACCTCTACAATGGACAATTAATATTTTAAAGTTTAAAATATCAGCCGAATTTATCATTTTATTCGACTTGTTATTAAATAACCAAACTATATTAACGCAAGTTATAGAATTACTACAGACTTATAATGTAACTTATCTTCATACCTAGTACAAATAGGTCACTGTTTCCCATCTGACAGTAGGCGATTTCATTTTAATGCATGTCAATTTAGCACTATTGACCAAACAAATGTACTATTATTTTTAACGCCTAGGAGTTATAAAAGTTTTTAAAGATTGAAAATTGTTATCTGGATGCTCTTTTAACATATGGTAATATTTAGAAAAACTGACAATAAGCTTTAACTTTAGTCAAATAATTGTATAAAGTCATAATATATCGCATAAAATATGCTACCAATTTTAATATAAGGTTTTATGGTGTACACCAAACATTTTTAACAGTCACTGTAAGAATATGTTCATTTTTATATATACATATAATTATGTTGTAAGTTATGTTAATATTGTACTTAGGCCTTGTCACTAAGTTTCCTATGGCTGATGATGGCATACAAATAATGCCGAAACCGGTCCCAATGTTTGAAAGGTAATAAATATGTGATGTGTTTATGACCTCACATTGTTTTTGTATTGAAAAGGTGGACATAACTATCCTCAATTTATAGTGTCAATAATTCAGTGTTAATAGAAGATGGTTGCCGAGCTGTACTTTCTCTTAAACCAATAATCACCACTATCTGGGCACATTCGTATGTTATAGCTTCCTCCTTGCGTCATTACTGTATATAATAGCCGTAACTCAAACCTTTGAAGTTGAAACTGGGCAACAAATAGCAGTTTGACCACCCACTTTCACTGATCAGCAGGCAGTCTGGTTCGAGTCTGTTCAGACTCGTCCATTTATGGGACTATCTGCCTTCTTTCTGGCAACAGGTTCGTTCTCAGACCAAACGAGCTGAGTAGCAGAAGTAGGGGGGTGTAATCCGACGGAACGAGCTCAGACACACTCATTGGACGGCTCTGGTACAAAGAAGTGAGAAGTTTTGAGTGAGGAGTTTTTAGCCTCTCGGCTAATTAGGTGAGTGAAGTTAAAACATATTTGGCGACAATATGATGAAGATTCTCTGCTATGTGGCATGAGTTAAAGTGTGGCTGATTATGAATGAATATCGTGTGGCAATGAAGAATTTGATAATGGATTGTTAGTGGATATTGGGTGAATGGGTGTATGGCTGGCTGAGTGAGTACTGGTATAATGGAATGCATTAATATATTGTGGAGATAATTTGGTTAAGAAGGAGATGGTGTATATGATTGGTGGATGTTTAGATTGAAGATATAACGTTAGATGATTAATGATTGATTTAGGTATGAGCGGGTTTCTGTTTTTCCATCCAATCTCTCATTTAATTATTATTGCCTGTATGCAGATATCGATACGTGTTCCACGCACACACCCATAGATCCTTTTCGAAGACACTTGCATGTATCGATGACAGTGACGTTGATGACGGTTCCTATGGACTTTTCAACGAGGATTTACAAAGGTGTAAACAGGAAAGAGCGTTAAGACTAGAATGGGATGTCTGGAAGGAAATATTTAACTTCAGATTGATGGCGTCTTGAAAGTGGGCGAGTACGAGGGGCGAGTGAATGGGTGAGTGTTATAGAGTGAATCGTAATGAATCGAATCATGCCTTCTACTAATTGACTGGTGGGGAAAAACAGTGGTCGGGTAGGGGTGGTGGTGCGTCAATGGATCGGAGTGGTGCACGAATTCTGGTTGATTTGTGGACTGTGTGGGACGTCCTGAATAGATTGCGTTTGGTTTACGGCAGGTATTACAGTGAGGCGGACCAGCTATTTTGGGGCATTTACAGTTGAAGCGATGCTGGGTGCAATGAGAACACCCTCGATTTCGGCCATACACGTAAAAGTCGAACTTACTAGGAACGTATTGGTTGCGGTCGAGGGGTTTTAGATGGTTCCGTCTTGTGGAGCAGGCGGTGGATTACGATCCCACTCGTGAGGACCAAGAGTATGTTACAATGTTGATTGATTACTGAGTTAATATTAGGGATTTGAATATTACTTAAAAGGTTTCCAGGATGTGTATCTGACTTACAAAAGTTATGAATTACAATAATATTTACACAAGATTTATAGGAATTCATGAAGTTGACGTTCAAAAGGAGGATAAATGAAATGCCGTGGGGCCTCCAGAGAAGCCTGGTGCAGGTCGTTAGATGTGACACCCGTAGGCGACCTGCGCGTCGTGATGAGGATAAGGATGGAATGATGATGAAGACGGCACATACACCACGTCCCCGTGCCAGGGGCCAATTATGGTGAAAATTCCCGACCTTGCCGGGAATCGAACTCGGGACCCCTGTGACCGAAGTCCAGCACGCCAACCACTTAGCCATGGAGCCGCACAAGGAGGATAAATAGCAACCAACTGTTTTTGCCTCCGTATATTGTAACCCGATGAAGGCAGATGTCACTGGTCGTGAGGGGGTAACTGTTAATCTGTTCTTGGTGACGTGGTAGCTTAATCAATATTCGGTGACAATACTTCGCCATGATACCGGTATACACCGCCTGGCCAAAAATTAAGGCACCCAGTAGGAGTGGTTGAAAGTGATTGCAACTACATACACTGAAAGGCTTTATTGAACTGATTACCATATCGGATGAAAGAGACAAGGCCGTTGGCATTTACAGGTGGAATGTTGGCGCCGGGTCAGTAAGGTGTCGCACCGTATCCCCCCCTGACTGCAATGCATGCCCTTATGTGGTTCCAAATGATGCCAAACAGCCTTTCGATCCTCTCCTGGGGCAAGTTCATCCGCAGTTGTTGCAGCTGTTCCTCCAGATCCCGCAGGTTGGTACTGGGACGGAGTCTCCTTCCAACGACATCCCACATGTGTTCAATGATGGAGAGGTATGGGGATCTTGCTGGCTACGGAAAGACCACAACATGTTGTAGGCAGTCCACAGCCACACGTGCTGTGTGTGGACGTGCATTATCTTGTTGGAACACTGTCCCAGGGTACTGTGCCGTAAGGGGTAGCACGTGCGGACGCAGAATGTGTGTGTCGTATCGCTGTGCCATCACAGTCTGCCGAAGCATTATTAGAGGTGAGCTGAACGCACATGCTACGGCTCCTCACACCATAATGCCAAGGATTACGCCTGCGTGTCTTTCCATCTTCCCACAATATGGGCAGGATCTGCCTTCTGCGCTCGAAGCCGCCGAATCCGCACACGATAATCATCGGAGGTTGTGGAGAAACGGGACTCATCACTGAACATACCTCCCGCGCAAGGCACCACTCCAAACGCAGACGTTGGTGTTCTGGTTCAATGGCAACCGACGCATGAGACACCAATCCGGCGGATGCGAGTCATCGAGACACTGTGGGGGAACTCACAGGATGTTGTGGAGTCTCCAGTACACGTTTGCGGATGGCGTGTGCCGAAGTTAGGGGATATCGCAATGCTTGGCGCACCATACGACGGTCCTCCCTCGGGGTGCTGTTTCTTGGTCGACCCAAACCTGCAAGACGTAATTGGGTGCCGTCATGTACCCATTGAGTCCAACATCGTGCCACTGGGACATCTGAATGGCCTACATGCCATATACGACCTATCAGCCTCATGCTGTCCCACAATGCGGCCTCTGTCAATTCTTGTTAGTTGGTGGATAGGCTCTGAGGGGCACCGCGGTTGCATCGTACTGTACTGTACACAGTTCTCTCTGCACGTCTTGCTTAACTGTCTGACTCGCAGCAGTTGACTGGTAACAACTTATCAACAACAGGACGGTGCCATCGCGAACGCACCCTGGTGGCCGTTCTGCACATTACAAATCATTATAAATGTAATAATTTACTCACACATCAACGGTATGCATGTATACTAAAATGGGATAATATTGTACCATTCCTTCTGGGTTATTAACTTGTTTTTGTCAGGCAGTGTATATGGCTCACAAATCAATTACGAGGTCTGCTCTTCAAGCTTGTTCACGTGCGTAACGATAATCATTTTCTAAAGATAATTATTTTATTATATAAAAATATCAAATCTGTTCTGTGTCAATAGGCAACCCTATGATGATAACTCAGATAAATAAATATAACGTCAAACAATGGAATTATGTGACAACACGCAATTATTGTCCACTGTAAACATCATTATGAATGAATATAATTTTATTCCAGTCACGTGTTACCTCCAACTGGGGAGAGCGTATTCGTTTATTGTGATCTAAAATTACATGGAGTTAGATTTGAACGTACTACAAACAATTGCAAAGATATTCCAATTCCTTAAATGTTACAATATATTTGGTATATGTTGCATACCCAATACATATTATACAACTTTATTTATACTACTACCCCGCAGTCATGGATGACCACCAACAGTGGGAGAGATCTTCCGTCCACTGCAATCATCACAATCACGTGCCACAAGTGTGTA
The DNA here is from genome assembly GCF_040414725.1 of Anabrus simplex. Taxonomy (NCBI): domain Eukaryota; kingdom Metazoa; phylum Arthropoda; class Insecta; order Orthoptera; family Tettigoniidae; genus Anabrus; species Anabrus simplex. The sequence continues at coordinate 228,990,775 of NC_090265.1, forward strand.
AACATCATTAGATACCATACATTTCTCTCAACGATGTACAACCTGTGGCAATGAAGTTCGGTAATGAAGTCAGAACGGTCGATCCGACAACAGTGGCGACACACAACGCTGCACCTGTGTAGCAGCAGGTTTTGACCACCTGTTTCCAACGTTGTTCAGTTGAGCATCGTGTATGTGGCGTTTAAGACCCGTTTGACACAGTGCGTGATTTGTACGTTGGTTCTGAACTGCGAACATGAGCATGAACGACCAAAAGATAAAAGTACAGTTTTAAGCTTGGCAAGACACCGAAAGAAACGCGTGCGATGATGGTACGTGTTTATGAAGATCAAGGACTGTTCTTGAAGTGTGTGTACAAGAGATTCGCCCGCTTTCTAGGAGGCCGGGAAAGTGTTTCAGACAACCCCCGTAGCGCAAAAACGGCGACCGCCGTCAGTGACGAAAACATTGAGAAGGTGAGGACATCAATCACGAACGATCGGCGATTAACTGTGCGCATGATAGTGCAGATTAAAAGTGAATCCGTGCGACAAATCGTTTCCCAGAAGTTAGGGAAGAGGAAAACATGTTCTCGTCTTGTGCCACATCACTTGACTGACGATCAGAAGCAGGCACGTTTGGAGGCTTCACTTGATTTTGTCGAAACGATGGATGCGACACCAAATTATTTCTTGAACTGTATTGTCGCTTAGGATGAAACCTGGTGTCTCAGGTACGACCCTGAGACGAAACGGGAAAGCATGGAATGGCGTTCTCCGGGATCCCCTCGTTGGACAAAGGTCAGAGCCGAAAAGTCACGCATCAGACTGGCTTTGGAAGCAAAGAGATTTGACGATATTCCTGTCACCCAACGAAACGTGATGATGCTTTTGAACACCATCCCAAAGGAAGCCTTCTTGCAAAGTCTCCAGGACATGTAGGCTATCGCCGATCTTAGCAGTGCATAGTTATGGGAGGGGATTATTTCGAAGGACAGTAAAGTCACTGTCGTGCATTGTTCATCTATGTTGATAATACAGGACTATTCACTGAACTTTATTGTCACAGGTTGAATAAGCTCATCCCCGCACGTTTCTCAGAAATGAAACTCCTTGAACGTATCTTTCCCGGTCACCTCATTGTTGAACTGTTTTATTGACAAAATTGACACAGATATTATACAACGTGATAGTCGATTAACGGAAAGTCTGTCCGACTCGTTGGCTGAACGGTCAGCGTACTGGCCTTCGGTTCAGAGGGTCCCGGGTTTGATTCCCGGCCGGGTCGGGGATTTTAACCTTAATTGGTTAATTCCAATGGCACGGGGGCTGGGTGTATGTGTTGTCTTCATCATCATTTCAACCTCATCACGACACGCATGTCGCCTACGGGAGTCAAATAGAAAGACCTGCACCTGGCGAACCGAACCCGTCCTGGGATATGCCGGCGCTAAAAGCCATACGACATTTCATTTCAACGGGAAGTCTGGAGAGTTTTAGATGAGAAAGAATTTCATGGTGCAATTTGTGCAGTAATTAGACTGTTCTTGATAAATGAATGCCGTACCTCGTCATTGTGTAGTATAATACCATCTCTGCTAATCAATCTGTTGAGCTAAAGCGTAATTTACCGGTATTATACATACCATCTAACTGGGTGGAGTTTGGCTCTGCACTAATACTACTGCTTTTACCGAGCAGTTGACTGTGCGGTTTGCGTCGCGGTACTATCAGCTTGCATTCGGGAGATAGTGGGTTGGAACCCAAATGTCGGCAGATGGTTTCCCGTGTTTTCCAAATATGTTAAGTTAAGTCTATTCTGATTCTATTCAGATGTCATGTGTGCTTGTTGCACACAATTCCACAAAACATGATATTTCATGTCAATGTAATAGTTTTATTCCAAACGTTATCTCTTGATGCTTTGCCAGTATATTTCCGTTGTTTGTTAGGTTAGTTTTTGTTTCAATTTCGCTTCCATACAGACAGGTAGGGATGTAGGTAGAATCGTTTTGTCTCTGTCCAATCTTCTTTCCTAGAAATCCTCTGTTGATAGCGTAACTGAGTTCCATTGTGGTTGAGAGTCTGGCTTTTTACCTCTTCAGGCCTTCCATTCTCATTAGTTGCAGCTCCAAGGTACTTGACATTTTCTATTTGTTCTAGTTCCTTTCCAGTGAGGTTTAATATACAGGGAATGTAAATTATTTCTACCATCATTAACTTTTAATTTCGACATATAAATGTCCATGTCCCTATTTACTAACTTTCAATGATTTGCATAATATGGAAAACATCAAACACATGTTCACCAAATTAATATTTAAAATCTAACAATGCAGAAAATGATTGTGAAGTACATATTTTATATTCAGAAACACTCAACGGACTGACGATTTACTGAAGACCTAAATAGGTATTTTACTTGACTGTAACTACAGTAGTAGGCCTACTGAGTTCAGAGGAAAAATGAAAATCTATTAAGTGTAATATTTCATATGTCTTGTGCAGTGCGTACACCTTCAGCTGAGTGTATGAGTGAACTTCGGCCTTACAACATAATTGAAACGCCGTATGGTTTAATCATCTGTAATAATAATATAGAAAACAAATGCATGCATACACTAAAAAGGTCCGGCGAGGATTGTCAGTACGACGCAATATTGTTGAACAAACTGAGAGAAATGTCAAGTATTCGGGTCCTGCCTAAATGACCTCCAATAATCCTTGTTTTATATTTCCTCCAAGGCCTGACTTCAGTGGAGTATGTTCCACTTCTAGAAGAATAACTCAGAAAAGGAAAAGAGTGACTGAAAAACATGTTAACGTCAGATTGGTACATATTAATTCAACTTGATAAGAACAGAAAATCCAAAGGCAATAAGGTACGAACGAACATACATCAGAGGAATTTTATTTCATTTTTGGAGATATTGTATTCATATCGGATAGTGATGTCACAATTTCAGAAATAAGTAAGAATACACTCTACTTCTCTTACCATTCCGATTGGTTTAAGAATTCTCCCTTTATATGTACTAATTTTCGAACTATATGAGGATAGTTCTCCGAAGTATGAATTGTACATGTTTCTTTAGGTCATATTACTGTATATCGGGAACCGAATAGTGACTGGAAGTTATCAGTATTACACTTTTTACGTTAATTATTTTGTAATGAATATAACTTCAAATGATACTTTAACTAAATAATTATTAATAATAACAATGATACGAAACATTTTCATGAAAATAGAATCTTTCTTCCATAAGGATAAAGGTAAAGGATTGCCAAACGTTACGCTTAGCCTGTTATATGTACTAATTATTCGAACTATATGAGGATATCTTCCCTGAAATGTGGGTTCTATGTGTTATTTTATCGGGAACTAAATAATGACTGAAAATTAACAGCTTAACAATGATGTCACTGATAATTTGGGAATGAATTGAACTGAAAAATGATGTTAAATGATAATAATATTAAAAATGTCAAGGTACGAAATATTTTCATGAAAAATTATTCCGTAAAGACAAAGGTAAAGGATAGGTAAATGATATTCTTAGCCTGTTTCATTGTATGGTGCAAAACACACGCCAGTAAAATGCCCGAAAGCTCTCAAAATGTGAATTTATTGAAGAATCTTCTATATTTTATGCCTTGCTCGAAATTCAAAAATGAAACGGCTACAACGAGTAAAAGTAGGCCTCGAGCACAAGAAGACAATAAAATGTTGAAAGATTTCCTGCAAGGAATTCACGCTGTGATTGTTGGAAACGCAGACGGACGACGAGAAGTCGGAAGAATGTGAACTTCCTTGAAATGGATCGTCAAGGAGTGGATGAACATGTTCACCACAGTTAAACATATTGTTCTATTTAACAAAGGATCGTAGTGTATTCGTTTTAGTGACCCCATGACAGAATAATAATAATAATAATAATAATAATAATAATAATAATAATAATAATAATAATAATAATAATAATTTATAATTTCGTGTGGCTATTTCTAGCCGAGTGCAGCCCTTGTAAGGCAGACCCTTCATTGAGGGTGGGCGGCATCTGCCATTTGTAGGTAACTGCGTGTTATTGTGGTGGAGGATAGTGTAATGTGTGGTGTGTGAGTTGCAGGGATGTTGGGGACAGCACAAACACCCAGCCCCGGGCCACAGGAATTAACCAATTAAGGTTAAAATCCCCGACCTGGCCGGGAGTCGAACCCGGGACCCTCTGAACCGAAGGCCAGTACGCTGACCATTCAGCCAACGAGTCGGACGTAATAATAATAATAATAATAATAATAATAATAATAATAATAATAATAATAATAATAATAATAATAATAATAATAATAATAATAATAATAATTTTTACGGTAAAAAATAAATATAGTATTTTTTCTTATTTTTCAGCCGTTTACATTGTCAAATGCGACGAACAGCCAGAAAAAATTGGCATTTTGCAATTCCTCTAAAGTGATCATTGATCGATCACAATTGCACTAAAATTACTGGAAAGTATGAATGACTGTTGCTTTGTTGATGGAGTAATACCTTTGTTGGTCACCAGATGGCTCAGTCTGCGCCAGATATTCTGAAAAGCAGTTCAAGTAGTCAGAGATGGATATGATGATGCTGAATTTCTTAGAATGGAAGATACTGAGGGGCATCTATTGACAAGTAGAAGTATGGAATTTGGAGAATAAAAACAAGTATTGAACAACGACTTTTGTACGAAGATCGACACAGATAGGTCTTATGGCGACGATGGGATAGAAAAAGGGCTAGGAATCGAAAGGAAGCGGCCGTGGCCTTTATTAAGGTACAACCCAAGAATTTTCCTGGTGTGTAAATGGGAAACCACGGAATCCATCGTCAGGGCTGGAAGTGTTTTTATTATGTCTTCTAGTAAAATAAATAGAGCACACCCAGATATTCATTAGGATTCCCAATTTCCCAGAATGATGTCACATCGTTGTCTGTCTACCTATCGCTCCTTCACAGCGGAGCATCTCTGGATGCATCCACTTTACGTACACACACGTACATTGCATACATACATACATACATACATACATACATGCATACATTATAAAGCTGTACCATTGGCATTTTTACTGCAATAGTAACAGAGCAAGAGAAATTCAAAGTCTATTTGCATCGTTCGAAGGTAGCTTATGGTTAAAATGGTTCACGGAATGTCAATGTTGGAAAAGTTCACGTTCTATTATTTCTATGTGACTTGCTTTAAAGTAAATGAAGCACTTTAATTCAAACATTTAAAACTCAAGGAAACAACCAGCGAGAAAACGCATGTTATGTGTCGTATGTATAGAACATTTTAAACAATTCTTTCGTTACATGAACTCAATTTAGCTTGAAAAGCTGTGAAAATTCCGTATACATTTTTATAGATTTGCTTTTAAATGTATATAACAGCCCTCGAATTATGAATAAACCGAGCAAGTGGCTGCACGGTTTGAATATCGTAGCATCCGGGAGATAGTGGGCTCGAGCCCCACTATCTGCAGCCCTGATGGTAGTTTTCCATGGTTTCCCATTTTTACACCATGCAAATTCTGGTACTGTATCTTAATTAAGGTCAAGGTCACCTCCTTTCAACTAGCACTTTCCTCCCCCATCGTCACCATAAAATTAGGGTCAGAAACCAGCATACGGACGGGGGCAAGTTTTCCTTCGTATTTCCATCTTGTGCTGCATCTTGTGTTCTCTCGATCAGATTGTCGTAGAATTGTTTCTCATTTCTTTCGAATATTGAATTCTGCGATTTTCTCTCTGTGGTTATTATTATTATTATTATTATTATTATTATTATTATTATTATTATTATTATTATTATTATTTCCTTGATTCTATGAAATGGAAGAGGGCATTGAGGTGCAGTCATAATCGTGAATTGTACGCGTACTTGGAAATGGTCACTGAGGCAATTCGGAAAAAGAGGAGTTATCTGAGTTATCTTTTATGGCCACTTAATCCAACTTTTCGTCGGGACATTAACCAATAGGATCTTCACCTATTTTCTAGGTAAGGTAACCAAAGGAGCCTTCTTCACCGAGACAAAAAGGAACCAGCAACAAGTTGAAACCACATATGAAGGTATTCAAGAGTGAAGCACTCTCAAAAGAAATCAATCATGCTATGGTTTCCAAGAAGGGATGGTCTGCGGAGAGAAATGGAGAACACCGATCATATACGTAGGAGTACTGGGCGTAAGTAAAAGAAAAGGGAATACGAAAACGGCTGAATTAGAATGGTTATTAGTTGGCTGAAACAAGGAAAGAATGTACTAAAATATCATATGTTGAAGGATGTCAGTTTTTATATTCATGACATTGTCGCTGATCCACAAACCCCACCAATTCATGCCTTTGCAGGTCCTGCTGGGATGGAGTTTCCGAGTAGCGGATCCAGAAACTCTAAGTAGGTGAAATGAAACGAATAGAATTTAACTGGCTGAAAATATAATGTGAACTCAAGGGTTGTTTTGAATACAGGTGTGAATGAAACTTTATGATGTGATTACTCTGGGCTCTCGACCTAAATAAAATCAATAATATTGTAAACACGGCGCTCACTCATTAACCACTCAACCATCATGAGAGGATAAAGAAAATTATCATGACAAATGACGATAATAATTTGTGTAAGTGTTCGCTTTTGTCATACCACAGTTATCTCAGAAAGGTGGTATTTCTCATGTAGAGCACCTCTCATAGGGTTCGTAAAAAAAATTAAACTTCTCTAACTCCTTTCTCTACTGCAGGTGCCACCCTTTGTCTTATTACAAGTATTCCTCGAAACAGATCAGTTATCTGCCTATAACAGCTTTATTCTAGCGCCAGGGGAAACGCGTGGTCCAACGAAAGATGGGGATGTTGATGAGCAACCTTCACTGGTAGACATCTCCTTGCTCGTTTACTTAATCGAATAAGGCAATGTCCCCGTCGAGGAGATTATTTCCTCGGAACAAGACTGAAATGGCTGGTGAAGAGGGGAAGAATGCCATTTAACTCCTTAAAACTACAATGGAATACTCGGTGTTTTGTCGTAGAATGGTTTCTTCCAAGAAAGGATTCAATTAGTAGTGCGACTCGTGCCAATGTAAAGTGTTTTTATTATGTCTTCTAGTAAAATAAATAGAGCACACCCAGATATTCATTAGGATTCCCAATTTCCCAGAATGATGTCACATCGTTGTCTATCTATCTATCGCTCCTTCACAGCGGAGCATCTCTGGATGCATCCACTTTACGTACACACACGTACATTACATATATACATACATACATACATATATACATACATGCATGCATTATAAAGCTGTACCATTGGCATTTTTACTGCAATGGTAACAGAGCAAGAGAAATTCAAAGTCTATTTGCATCGTTCGAAGGTAGCTTATGGTGTAAATGATTCACGGAATGTCATTGTTCGAAAAGTTCACGTTCTATTATTTCTATGTTAGTTGGTTTAAAGTGAATGAAGCACTTTAATTCAAACATTTAAGACTCAAGGAAAGAACCATCGAGAAAACGTATGTTATGTGTCGTATGTATAGAACATTTTAAACAAATCTTTCGTTACATAAACTCAATTTAGCTTGAAAAGCTGTGAAATTTCCGTATACATTTTATACATTTGCTTTTAAATGTACATAACAGCCCTCAAATTATGAATATACCGAGCAAGTGGCTGCACGGTTTGAATATCGTAGCTACCAGCTTGCATCCGGGAGATAGTGGGTTCGAGCCCCACTGTCTGCAGCCCTGATGGTAGTTTTCCACGGTTTCCCATTTTTACACTATGCAAATGCTGGTACTGTATCTTAATTAAGGTCAAATCACTTCCTTTCAACTAGCCCTTTCCTCCCCCATCGTCACCATAAAATTAGGGTCAGAAACCAGCATACGGTCGTGGGCAAATTTTCCTTCGTAAAAAGGTCCATAAGGGATTGGAATAAATTAGGTGCATCAGTCTTTGATAGATTCCCTTCCGGTATCAAGTCGTTTAAGAAGATATTTGGTGCTAGTGTAAAGTGAAAAGTAAAAGCTGTAAATTACGGACACTGAACTTGTGATTTTCTGCTTGGTTTAGATTGTAAAACTAGTGGTTTTCCTTGTGGTAATCCCTTTCCAGGGAACTGCTCGTTGTACTTATGTTGTTGTTGTTGCTGGGTAATTACCATTTTTAAAAACTTGTAATGTTAAGCTAGTAGTAAGCTCAACCTACAGTATTGTAAGCCGTAGTGTTATGCACTGGAAATCCTAAGTTGTGTATGAAATTTTATACGATAATGCTGGATTTAGAATGTTAAACTAGTAGTATTTCTTGTAATACTTTTTTTCGTGGAATTGCTTGTTGTACTCCAGTTGTTGTTGTTGTTGTTGGGTAGTTATGTTTCAAGTTTACTTTATTATCACTTGTAGTGTTAAGCTAGTAATAGTAAGCTCAAGCTATAATATTGTAAGACGTAGTGTTAAGTGCCGGGCTGAGTGGCTCAGACGGTTAAGGCGCTGGCCTTCTAACCCCAACTTGGCAGGTTCGATCCTGGCTCAGTCCGGTGGTATTTGAAGGTGCTCAAATACGACAGCCCCGTGTATGTAGATTTACAGGCACGTAAAAGAACTCCTGCGCGACTAAATTCCGGCACCTCGGCGTCTCCGAAGACCGTAAAAGTAGTTAGTGGGACGTAAATGAAATAGCATTATTATTATTAGTGTTAAGTACTGGAAATAGTTAAGTTGTGAGTGAATTTGTATATGATGATACTGGATTCATGAAGTTAATAATAATAATAATGTTATTTGTTTTACGTCCCACTAACTACTTTTTAAGGTCTTCGGAGACGCCGATTCATGAAGTTAAACTAGTAGTATTTCTTGTATCATTTTCTTGCCATGGAATTGCTTGTTGTACTCTTCTTGTTGTTGTAGTTGTTGTGTTGTTGGGTAATTATGTTTTAACCTTACTTTATTTTACCTTGTAACGTTAAGCTGGTAGTAAGATCAACCTACAGTTTTGTAAACCATAGTGTTAAGTACTGGAAACAATGAAGTTGTGTATGAAACTGTGTATGATAATGCTGGATTTAGAAAGGTAAACTAGTAGTATTTCTTGTAATATTCTTTTTCCATGGAATTAATTTTTGTACTCTTGTTGTTGTAGTTGTTGGGTAGTTATGTTTTTAACTTTACTGTATTATCACTTGTAGTGTTAAGCTAGTAGTAAGTACAACCTATAATATTGTAGGCCGTATTGTGAAGTACAGGAAATACTTAACTTGTGTGCAAATTTGTATATAATGACGCTGGATTTAGAAAGTTAAACTAGTAGTATTTCTTTTCCTGTTTTCTTTCCATGGAATTGCTTGTTGTACTCTTGTTGTTGTTGGTGTTGTTGTGTTGTTGTAGGGTAATTATGGTTTAACTTCACTTTATTATCACTTATAACGCTAAGATAGTAGTAAGCTCAACCTGTAGTATTGTAAGCCGTAATGTTAAGCTCTTTAAGTACGTAAGTCGTGTATGAAACTGTATATGATGATGCTGGATTTAGAATGTTAAACTATTAGTATTTATTGTAATATTTCCTTTTCATGGAATTGCTTGTTGTACTCTTGTTGTTTGTTTGTTTGTTGTTGGGCAATTATGTTAACTTTACTTTATTATTACACTACTGTAAGTGACCATTGCCACCGGGATATTTCCCATTTCCGATGTATTTGTTAACCCTAGACCGGGCGCGCTGGTTGTTTTTGTCAACCAGCGCTCTATTTTACGCCGTAATTCCCAGAACTGTTAGTCTTTCACCACCTTGCAACTAATACCTTTGCTCTCACTCTTGACCTTCAGTTCAGTCGAATTTTGAAAACAGCGGAAGCGATACGTGAGTAATTATTTCGAGCGAAATCTTGGAACCTGAAGCTGATTGACAAAGTCAACCGCGCGCCTGGTCATGTAAGTAAAATTTATTTCATTAAAATTTCCTTTCCTCTGTACTTTTCGGGCAATTAGCGAAAGTCAGGCGTAATTACATGTAGTATATTTCTATTTTAGGTCTAGTTTTGTCAATGATGAAGACATATCTGACATTTTGAGCCAGTTGTCCGATGAAATATAAGACTCTGCTTCGGATTTTTTGAATGGGGAGGAGGAAATTATAAACGTATCGGATCAGTGAGAAGACGATTACGAAAGGAAATTTATCTTCGTGAGAGATGGAGGAACAATATGGTCCACGACGGACTTTACAAAACTTACTCGAGGATAACAGCAAGGAATATTGTAAAAATACTGCCAGGACCGGAAGGGGAGGCGAGGAAGTTATAAGCAAAAATTGACTGTTTCATGCAGTTGATATACGCTGAGATGGTTGATGAACTATTATACTGGACTAATTTGTACATTTCTAGGAAGCGGGAGGAAGTGAATTACAGCCGTAAGGGTGATGCTAAATTTGCGAACCGCAGTGAAATTATGACATTGCTCGGGGGATAAGGTGTGAAAGATTTCCTGGACATGGTGACAAAGTTTATTTTTCATCCAGTAATTTTTGGCTATTATAACTGATCATTTCATTGTACAGTTGTGCAAATATTAAAATATGACCATTATTTTAATTTTATTACGTATCTACTGCTTAACTCATTTTAAATAGGCGCAGTATTCATGTTTATATCAGAATTAGTTCACGTGCTCATGATTATCCGCTTTAAGTACATTCATATTAATCACTAATACAAGTTTTTGATTTAATTTGAAGAATAACATTGAAACAAAAAATAAAACGCCGTTAAATGAAATGTTTATGCGATTGGAAGCCTGTAAACTACTGAAAACGTAGTGTGACAGAAATTGGCGCCTAAGACCTATCTGTGTCGGTGCGACGTAAAGCAAATTGTAAAAAACAAATAGATAAAGGTGTCTTCCATGTAGTTAGGAAGATAAGTTAACGTTTATAGTATAATACCTCTATGAATTGCTGTAGTGTAGTGTAATGAAGCATGCGTTGCGAATATGGTGTTGAAATTCTCCATACACGCACATTAAAGGGTGAAACTTTGAATACACGAATGACCACTCTACGGTAACTGTTAAGATTTTTAAAATTGAGAAATGAGTTGTATAGCGTTTTTTGATGCGATAAAGCTTTTATTAATATACTGAACCCATAATTCTACGGTGAGAAAAATTTTTATTTTTCCCAAATATTTATTTGGTATTCAGAAACTACTGTATGTTTGAGGGCAGCCATTTTGCGCTCCCAAGAGCCCGATGTTGCGTGGGAAGGTTCCCGCAAGGCGAGCTCGTGGATTGCCGGGACACCTCGGTGGAACTCGAGTGCCCGACAATTTTCTAAATGAATGAATTCTGCACAACGAGGGATTTTGACAAGATAGTAAAGGAAGAAATATATAAGCAAAATTATTCATACACCCTCTGTGAAGGTAGTGACACCAGGGACAATTTAGATGCAGTTAAGCCCAAGTGTGTGTTAGCGTGAGAACAGCGAGCTAGTTACACGTGCCAAGGTCGTGGGCAGAAGAAAAACGCGCGAAACGCACGGGCAGAAACAATTTATTTCTCATGTTGTGAGTGTAGAAAAATTATAAAATTAACACCTAACATAAGTGCAAGTCTGTCCGGAGTTCTGGGACAAGTTTTATCAAAATCGGTTTATTAGAAGCAAATTTGGCAGATTACACCACCGAGACTCATAGAGGGGATAGCGTCCTTCCGGAAATTATAAAAGAAACCCCCCACCGTAGATTTTGCAGTGTCGATCTGGAACTTGAAGCCGCGGGAGCTCGTGCCCGTCGCCATTAGAATTTCGCGCCAGATTGACCGACAATAATCAAATACATGTTCGTGGCTAAAGTCCATATATTTAGTAAGAAGAAAAGTGAATTGGAGAAGCTGTGAACGTTTGCAGACGAACTGGGAAGGTGTAGGCTGGTTGGAAAATACACAGCAGATTTTATTTTTATCATTTCCTGTACTCTTGTAAGTGAAGAAGGTCTGGGGGAAGCGATTCAAATAGTTCGACTCCCTTATCGGCCGAACACCTGTTCTTGTTGAAACAACGGGGAGAGAAACCACTCTGGGAGACGCATCAGACAGTTATAGCCGACTGCAGAACGAGGGAAGTTCGTGGTGCGAGTTACAGAGAAAGTGCATTATTTATGGTAAATTTAATCTCGTGTGTGTGTGAAGGGTAGTGTTTGGATGAGTGAAATTTTGAAAATGAAAATGTCATTTGTGAAAATGAGTGGCTAAGTACGAGGTTGCTGGGATGATGCAATCAGAATGCTGAGAATGTCACCATTGTGCAGGTCTGTCTATTTTATATTATGTTGTAGTTAGTTATTTAGTTACTGTCTGTCCTAACCAAATTTCCAGATGATTGTCGGGTGATATTCGTAATTATCAGGCGAAAGGCGTTGTAAATTTTGGTCAGCGTGTGAAAATTTCAGTGTGTAAAGTTCATGTCAAGAACGGTAAAATGCGACGCTTAAAATTTTGTGTTGAGATGAGATATCATTCAAAGTACGGATTTGTGAACGTTATAAGTGTAAATTTGTCGTGGCGAATATTGTAATCTCAGGTGTCAGTTGCATTCAGAAATGCTGGTTAATAATAATAATAATAATAATAATAATAATAATAATAATAATAATAATAATAATAATAATAATAATAATAATAATAATGTTTACCGCGGGATAAGGAAATTCCTCTCTGTTAAATTACATTTAACCAGTTATTTTTACAAGGATCGTAGGCATATTTAGATAATGTCAAGAAAATTTGTTAGAGTCACAGTCGTTAATGGGAAGAAAATTTTGAGACATCGTGTATACCAATATTGCGAAAGGTCGATGTGTGCTCTTGGATTTTTGAGGTTCGAAAGTCGTAATTATAGTAAAGTCAGAGATGTGCTTAATAATGGTTGTCGTTTTCACCAGGGGATCGATGTATGAAAAAGGGTCTCGAAGGAAAAGGGATTGAAAGCGATGGATTTATATGTACGTGGAGATGAGAGAGAAGTGTTACCGCTGAAATAAAGCGATGAGAAAGAGTGTTGAGACATTTTTGTAGAGGAAGTATTTAGGAACAGGCTGTGTGAAACAGGCTGTATTGTTTTCCGCAATCAATCCGAACTTGAGACGACTATGATGTGAAGCATTGTAAATTGATAGAACGATTCCAAGTGAAAACGACTCTAGTAAAATGTAAAGGTCTGGGTAGTAAACATCCAGTGATTTTTGTTAAGATAAGGTACGGCCTCCAGGATTAAAGAGCACTTTGGACACACGGTTGGGTTATATTTAATTTGTTCATTGGAGAGGTCATGGATAAGAGGGTTGGAATTGATGATAGGCGATCTGAGAATTTCGAATGTGATGGTGATGATTATTATTTTGAAGGTATCCACTAAAAGGGAAACGTGTGTTGGGAATTTTCATTGGCTGCCCTGACACTTCAGTGCACAGGCTGAGATTGTGTTCGAGGTGGAGAATCGTTCGTCACGTCTATTTTATTTTTGAGTTCACATATTATGATGAGGTAGACACTTGTATTTTTTTTCGAGAGGTAGGCACTTACCGTGTTTCGACTTGTATTCTTTTTGATAAGAGACGTAGTTCCGTCGTGCGTATTTTTTTGTCTGACCAGATTCAGTGTTACTGTTGGAGGTTTGTTGGAAATTGCGGTTCGCCTGATATGTTAAGGGAGACGTGGTGCGACCCACTTTGACGCCCAACGATAGATTTAGGACGTCACGTGTTTATTCTTGGAGTCATTGATGATGAGACGTCCTAGGTCACGCCCGACGATAGGATTTGGAAGGCATCATGTATATACTGATTAGGTTTAGGGTGTACAGATTTCAAGTGAGCCCGACGATAGGTCTGGGATGGTAGCTGTACACACTCAAGTCTCAGTTTAGATTTTTTTTCTTTTGTTTCTTTTGTGAAGTGGCCTGGTTGAAGGTAGCCATTACAGTGCGATATGATTTATTGTAGAGGGTCTGTGCGAAGCTCTCATTGAGATAACGGGACTGTTGTTGATAAACGAGGGCTGTCCAAGTGTGGGACATCGACCCGATCTAGATTATATTTTTACTGTGTTTCTTCGTGCGTGTTAAGCTGTATGACTTTGAGATGTTAATTTATTTATTTTTACGAACTTCATTGTTTCTCGTTTGACGTCCGTTTTTCGTTTGATGGTGTGCATATTGACACTCAGTGTTTTAGAATGAGACTTGAGTTGCGAATGCGGTTTCGATTCGTCAGCCAGTATTTTATTTTATTTTCACCTTGTCGTATTTTCATTCGTAGTCATAGTTAGAATAAGTAAGTAATCACTTTACCAGTAGTGTATTGGGACAGACAGTAAATAGAGAGATCTGTACTGGTAGCATTGTTGTCAAGGGAAAGAATTCCTTAAATTTGTAGTAAATTTTAGCGTGGACTGGTAAATTTATTAAGCATAACAAACCCATTTATAACCTGAAAATCGGTTCAATAATAATATTTTCAAGTGACTTTTCACTTTTTGATTAACTTCAGTGTTTGGCATTTCTTCTAAATGCATGATTAATAAGTGTTTCCTGCATTTCGCAGTTTTGTTCCTTTAGAACGACTTAACGTAAGGTCCTCTCGGATCATGTTGTTGTTGGTTCCCTCCGAACAGTTGTTTGGGTGATGCACAGTTAGCATCGGGATTAACGTATCACTTAAGGGTGTCATGAATGACAAATACATGGTGGAATTTTATTTCAATTGTGAATGATGCCATTAACTTGTAGTGAACACCATGCTTTCCCATAATATTTCGCAACCTATCCAAAGCAACTGATAGTCAGTTTGGTTCGATTAAGGGTCCATTCGGCGGATGTTTCCGTATCCGTGAAGGGTATTTGACTGGTGGATAACCTTAATTAAGAGAAAATCAGGCGTTCTAATTGTTGAAAGTCAGATTTTCCACGGATCGTGTGGATTAACTCTCAGTTCTTGTTTGGAAAAATAGGCGCCCGGTTTTCAGGTCTTCCCTTTTTCAGTTTTTCAGTTTCGCTGTCCACTAACATATTAGCTTCTCCGAAGCGACTCTTCGATATTGGAAGAAACGAAGTGACGTGATGTAATGTGACTGTGTTTGGAACTTTTCAAAAATCAATAATTCAATTTTTTTATATATTTTTGTGGCAAGAATGCATATTAAATTAACGATGTTATCGTGCTCTTTCAGTTTAATAAAAGTTAGTAAGCACATTTTTGCTCCTCATTTCAAGTAGTTAGGCTCTCTTCTGAACCCCATCGTTTGGTTAAGATCGTGACCGAATTTATTCCCGCAACGACCCAAGATTCAAGAGTTCTAAATTGTTCTACTATAGCAGCCGTGGCCGACCAACGATGGAATGGTAAGTTCAAGGGTTCAATACGAATGACTGGAAGTGAAGTCTCGTTAACTTATATTCTACTTATTGCCAGGAAGCGATAGATCTACAGTAGGTGGAAAACGGACAACGGACGAGTAGAAGTACTTAGTGATGGCTGAATGCTCTCTTGAATAATGAAAATCGATAATCATGGGAAAAGGTACACATCATGTTCCTTTTGATATATTAGGCATCTGTTGTAGATATTTAGAGAAACTTACGTAAATAGATATACAACGTCAAAGCCAACACGCGTAGTAGAACTGTCTGGAACTGGACATATTATGTCATAGTTAAGGCACGTAACAGGAAAGTTGTAATCTTTGCGAGTCTATCTTACAACAACCAACTTGATCTGGCTCTATTCATGTGCACTCCCTTCACCACACTGCAGAAGTCTCTCTGTGAGAAAATTCTTACGAAATTAAATGTTCTGGAGAAATTTCTGCCTATTGTCAGTTGCTTGTTTCTAGATCGCAAACAACGGTTTGTGACCTAGCACCACCATTATTACACCAAATACAATAATGACTTTCTTCTTACATAATACATATTGCACCAAAAAGGGGTACAAATCATTCGTACATACATTATTGCAAACATTTTCATTACATACCGCGATTTCTGTTTCCGTATTACAGTGTTCACGGGTTTGGACTCGCCCGAGATAGCCCTTAAATATCAGCTTATGTTTGGTACAAAATTAGTGACTTTAAGATATTCGTAGGGCTTATTTCAGTAAGTTATATATTGTTTGGAATCCGTTTCCATGTTATGGTGTGTATAATTTATATATTAAACATTTTAAGACAAAATGTCAAGTAAAGTAAATATCAAGGTTTGATCAAATGAAGTCCACTACGATAGGCCTAATCCCCTACGCTCGTGTATGAGCGAGTTGCTTGTTTGCCTATCGTCCAGCCACACTGCCTCTTTGATAATAGTATAATACCCTGCTAATAGACAGCATTATAATATCTTCTGCCACCTAGCGTCTTACCATACAATAGTAATATAGCAATTCAATCCGTTGTTCACAGGATTGGTCTTTGTCAACATGAGTGAATCAGTGTTGTAAGTGACTTGCAACTACAGTATAACGTGTCTTCTTCTCCCTCATAGAATTTTCAGTGGCCCAATCCCAGCATTCTGAAGGAATTTCTTCATGAACTCCTTTCTAGGACTTTGTCGAGTATACTTCCCCGGGATGTTGAGTTCAAGCGTAGCTATCATCAAGCTTATTTTCCCAGGCCTTGACCCAATCTCTCCCCTTCCTAATAGACCCAGCAACACCATATCTACCTATTATATCGCTTTTTCCATGTGTTATTCCCGCAGGTTTGCGGAGTCCTCACACTTTGCAAATGTCTGCACCATTTATTTACTTTAATATATAATCTGTTTGTCACTTCCGTTTCTACAGCACGCACTTCACTCAAAAAATAACTGAACAAGTCCTTGGTGTCTTAAGGTTTACCCCATCACTCTTCTAGTCAAATTTTGCCAAATAGTTCTCCTCTCAGCAATTCGATTCAGTATCTCTTCAATTATGATTCAATATACCCATCTCACCTTCAGCATTCTTCTGTAACAACACATTTTAAAAGCTTCCATTATCTTTCTGAGCTAGTTATCGTCCTTGTTTCACTTCCATACAATGCCACGCTACAAACAAAAGTCTTCAAGATGCCTTTCTAATTCCTGTATCAATGTTCGAAGTGGGCAAATTTCTCTTCTGAAGAAAAGCCTTCCCTGCTTGTGCTAGTCTGCATTTTAAATCCTCCTTACTTCTCCCGTCATTAGTTATTCCATTACCAAGTAACAATATTCATCTGCTTCCTTTAAGACCTAATTTCCTAATTTAAAATTCCCTGCATCACCAGAATTCATTCGACTGCATTTTCGTCTTGTACTGCTTGTCCAAGACAGCGTCGATACCATTCAGCAATTTCTTCAGATGTTCTGAATACTCAGAGAATAACATTATCATCGACAAATCTCAGAGTATTTCTTTGTTCTCCTTGGATTTTGATTCCTTTTACAAATTCCTGTTTGATTTACTTTATCTATGCAAACATTGTAAAGGAGAGGGGTCAAACTCAGCCTTGCCTCACTCTTTTATGGATTGCTGCTGCTTTTTCACAGCATTCGATTCTTATCTCTGCAGACTGGTGTTTGTACAGATTGTAGGTAATTCTCCTTTCGCGGAATCAGATCCCGATCACCTTGTGTCAGTACATACAAACTATGGTAGACTTCTGCAATGATATCAAAGGATGGTGAAGTTTCAGCTAGACTAAGCACACACTGCTCACATTATGTTAGCGGAGTTTCGTTCATTTAATGTAGCCTTCTGGGAAGTTGAGGAGCACAATGTGGACCAGATATATTTGGTAGGGTAGCTCGTAAAAAGCGTTTTATAAGTTTTAAATGTGCCGTATGGAACCTTTCCTACTTCTTCTGGTGTTATATAAGTAACCGGTCTGCGTGTTTATCATCTGCCATCCCGAATGCTTTCAAAGCTCCGTATTGATGTGGCGTGATGGAAACACGGTAGCTAAGAAAAGCGTCGGGGTTTCTTTCGAAGATAAAACGTAGTGTTTTATATATATATATATATATATATATATATATATATATATATTCCACCACTGAAGCGTTAGCGGTCTTTTACATTGAGTAGAAAGTCTTGTGTTGTGTTGTGTTGTGTTGCGTTGCGTTGCGTTGTGTTGTGTTGTGTTGTGTTGTGTTGTGTTGTGTTGTGTTGTGTTGTGTTGTGTTGTGTTGTGTTGTGTTGTGTTGTGTTGTGTTGTGTTGTGTTGTGTTGTGTTGTGTTGCGTTGCGTTGGGTTGCATTGTGAGTTAAAGTCAAGTAAGGGCATTCTTTCAGGCATGTGGCTCTAGCAGCTCATGTGGTAATTTTATGATCATTCCTTCGCAAAATATTCTCAGCTCCAACCTTCTTATTCACCTGTTGATGTTCACGCACAGCATCTTCTTTGTACCTCGCAGTACGTGGGCTAAGAACTGATTTTGTGGTAGATCAGGAGCCACTATTTGCTACTCACAGAAAAAGATTTTCAGTTGCGCTACATTTATCTTCTGCTTCCGATAACTTTAAAAATTTCAGATAATATATTGACCACAGTTCAGTTCGTTCAACGAAACAAAGGATCGTTATTTATTTTTTATATTCATTATTATTGAATTTACTGAAGTCAGGAATATTTTAAACGAACATTATTCCGTTTTCTGCATAAATGGAGGCGTCTAGCTCCACAAATCTTACAACTAAATTATACTGTATAAATATATTAAATTATGTTTTGCATTAACAATTAAAATTGACAAACTAGAAAATACGTATTTTTTATTAAATTACTCGATACCTACATCATACTAAAACTACGATGAATAACTTTAAATTTAATTTGTAAACTAGGATGCTAATGATTTTTACATTAGATGTATAAATGGTCCCTAAGAATACCTAGAGAGCCTTCACAGCGGACCTACTCTATTAAACTAGGTTTTATTAAGAAATCTCTTTTTGTCGTAAACCATTTATTACCTGAAATTTCTGAAGTACACTTATCTTTTAAGTCTATTTCATAATACGTATTTCGCATCTTAATAGAATTAGTTGCTCCACAGTAAATCACGGTAGTACTGATAATGTATTTGCCTGGTCAACAGCTGAAGTAAACACACGCCTGGTAAGCTTTGTGCTGACTGCGTGTGTGTCCTACCTGATAACAGCTTGTTGACACAAAATTTTCTAATGCCAATATTTTGTCAGCCTTCCAGTCCCCACCCCCCCTCCACAACGCTGATCAATGGCATAGAAGGGATTTGAAAGCCGTGGACGTATAAAATAACACTCTATTGAAATTGATGACAAAAAGAAGAAGCGGAGTATGGCAGATGGTGAGCTCCAGGCAGTTTATCTCTCCAATAAGCAGAAACTTTTAATTCACTCCCTTCTTACATGAATGTTAAGAATAAGTAAAAGCCTAATGAAATATATTTTTAGAAAATTATAAGATAATATTCACATTTCTACCCTCCATTAGGTATTCGTCCGCTTATATTTGATCAATTCAATGTCAAATGATTGAAGAAAGGGAAAGCCTACTTTTGCTATTTGTTAAATGCTGTAACTGTCCATCAGTATTCGTCCCAAATGACAGTGCATGCATGATATGTATGCATGTATTCGACGGCTTACATCTACGACCTCGTATCTCCCAATGCTCTTCGTATCCATTATTTTCCGTAAGACTGGTCACGCCTCCTAACTGCGTGTGGATAAGCAGTCCATCAGAACAATTTTCGTTGTGTTAACTTTCCTATGCTCATGTGTAAAGGAAAATGAACCTTAGAATCATTATACTGTAGGAGTCTTGCAAACAACACCCCTACAATACGGTGTGGTAAGGTCCATTTTCCTTTACAAGCAAGCATAGGAAAATGAACACAACGAAAATTGTTCTGATGAACTGAACATCAATATGGGGCTGGGAGGCCCTACCAGCCTTTAGGAATATGATGGGTAGGAAAAGCATCGGGACATACGAGGTTTTAGAAGTAAGCCATCGGAATGTATGTTTGTATGTATATGGATGTATGACCAACCTTTATCCCGTTTATCTAGGTGATCGGGTATGAAGTGAGATGAGTCTTCGCAGGAAGTTTCTACGACCGGATGCCCTTCCCGACGTCAACCTCTTCGAAGGAGTGAAGGAAATGAATGACATGATATATGACAGTAGGAAGGAAGAAGATGAAACCCGGTGCCGGCCCATACTATAGTACTATACTATAGTAGTACCAAGGGTCTGCTCAAGTCTTAATGTCCTCATCCGACGGACAAATCTCCATCAAAAACGTTATATACCCTTACTCCACATGCCATACTCCATAAGACCACTATCGAGAGGTCTGGAATTTAGCCCAGGTTTCTGACACGCAGTCTAGTGATTAAAAATTATATGCCAGCACCTCTCCTATCCTGCCGGCCAATGTTCTGATGGTGTCTATGATCTCGACCAACGGGACACGAACTAACAACGGTGCCAGACGATACAGACTTCACGCTTTAACGATCATGGCCACCAGGCGAGCATATCTGAATTAAATGTGAGACATGGCTGGTTGGCTTCCATTTTCAGCATGTTTAAAACAAGAATGTGGTCGCTCGGCTTTGCATTGCAAATTATTACCAACGGGTTTAATAATTCATTATAATTTCGTGTGGCTATTTCTAGCCGGGTGCAGCCCTTGTATGGCAGACACTCCAATGAGGGTGGGCGGCATCTGCCATTTGTAGGCAACTGGGTGTTATTGTGGTGGAAGATAGTATTATGTGTGGTGTGTGAGTTGCAGGGATGTTGGGGACAGCACATATACCCAGACCCCGAGCCATTGGAATTAACCAATGAAGGTTAAAATCCCAGACCCGGCCGGGAATCGAACCCGGGACCCTCTGAACCGAAGGCCAGTACGCTGACGATTCAGCCAACGAGTTGGACAATAATTCATTAATTTGTCTATACATTTCGTGTTGTCAGATGTAAACTTTCATATTGTATAGATATGAAGAAGAATTATATGATTCAAAATGATGGCACCGCACAAATTCGCACAGTTATTCAAATCTCAAGTATTAACACATTGAGTGTAACTGAATTGTTTAAAGTACGGCCCTTAATTCGAATTATTAAAAAAATGGCTATCTTGAAGAGTATTTAGAACATTTAATTTATATATTTTATCTTAAAAAAGATATGCTGACGACATATACTGTCAAAAATTACGATTGCCTGTAAACAAAGCTTGTCAAAGAAGCCGTTTAATCCATGAGTCTTTAATTTTTAATTTCAACAGTAAATGATATTCAGCTTTATTCAATAGGAGTCTGCCCAATGGACAAAGAAAAAGTTCAAAATTAGGCTTTTACTTATTTACCGTGGCCAATCAACTCACACGGGAGTTTGGTTCTGAATTAAGTAGGCGCTGGACATAACCCCGCGTGAGACAGTGGGCGGAGGGCCCCAACCATGACACGGCGCCTCCCATATGGCTGACAGGGGATGTTCCTGTAGATACACAGGTCAAGTGTGAATAAGGCATTGCCAGATAATACACCCGCGTATCAACTGAGGCAATGAAGATGGCCAACGGTTTTGAAGGCGTAGGAGGATAAACTGTCCCAACGGTTGATAAAGCGGAGGAACTGTCTTCAGTCCACAAATCCGTTCGTGACTGTACCCGCAACGGGCGGCGAACTGGTCATGTCTGTTCCCCATACTAGGGGCGACAGTTTTCTATCTCGTAGGCTAACGACCTAAACAGTATCAGAACTCCTGAGAAAATTCAGGCACATCAAATCCCTTTTAATCAAAATGGTAGAGCATGGAGAAAACAAACCAAAGTAAAACTACCCCAGGTGGTAGGCCTAGTAAGGTTAGCCTTCAATCCACTGCCACCAACCAAGGTGCTATAAGAGGGCCATCGGAGTCTGCTCAGTATCTCAATACAGACTAAAGAAAATAAGATACATAGCGACTTTCAACTCTAATCCAGTCAGAAGGATAGGAAAGTCGAAAGAGATCACCGAGCTGATAACTCAACAGCGGATAATAATAATGGCAGTTCAAGAGACTTGGTTTGAGACGAGGATTTCATTGAGTCAGAGGGATACCGAATGTTAAAAGGAAAACCACAGAAAAAATCTCAATCACAGGATTCTCCTCGACCTCAAGTAGAATCTCATCTCTGTCCTTCCAAAGTACCAATAAAATATACACTAACATCAATCCCCATGCTCCAGTAAATCAAGATAAATACAGAAATCCCGAGGCTGCGAAACAATTTTGGGAAGACATTCAATCAACAATCATAGAATTTCATATCACCATACTCTCATTTTAGTGGGAGATTTCAACGCACAAATAGGTAGAGAAAAGAAGTATTCTGATATATTTCACCAGCCCATAAGAGAACTAACCTCAATGGTAAGCATCTGATGGATACTTGCGGAATGTTTTCGCTGAGAATGAAATACACACGGTTCAAACACCTTCCAAGGAAACAGAAGACATGGAGACGCGTGTTTCGCGTTTATAAGAATACCAAATTGATCACGTAGCCATTTCATGCAAATCTGATGGAGTGATTTGGAATGTAAAGATACTGAAGAACGCGAAATTGGACTCTAAAATCACTACATCTTCGAAGTGAAAAAAAAACTTTAAATCCAGAAACCACACAATTAACTAGAGGAAAGCACAGAAACTCGTCCAAAAATATGATACAGTAAAAGTCAAAGTCCTCACAACTTTCAAAGAACACTTAAGCCAACACATCGAAAATTCACCTCCTGAAACCTGGGAACATCTGAAAGAAGCAGTAATCTTAACCGCACAGGACACAATCCCTCTTAAGAAGAAATAGAAACATCCTAGGTGGAACCAAGAATGTGATGACGCCATAAAAGGGATAGAAGAAGTTTGGGAAAGGTGGAACAAAACCGAAGGTCAACAAGATCAGCTATACTTCCTTGAAAGAAGCAATCAAACTATCGGTCATCTAAAAGAAGAAAAATACCTTTGGTAAAGATACCCTTGAATCGATCGAACAAGACTTAGAGAAAAAAATACAAGAAATTTCCACAAGACAGTCAAAAGAAGCACCCAGAAATATGAGCCACCGTCGCTTAGCTTCAAAGACCCGGAAGGTAGAAAAGGAATAACTGATCAAGACAACTGTGACATCTTAGCGAGAAACTTTGAACATTTACTAAATTATAAACCACCACAGGAACAACTACCCTTGAACAAGCTTGAAGGCATCAAATAAGATGCTCCAATGCCACCAAGTGGTGAGGAGGAACAAGCCGTCAAAGAACTCTATAACGACAAAGCCAGCTGGAAAAATTCAATCATAACAGAGCTTTGGAAAAATACAGACAGCAGAATGATAGACATCTAGGCTACAGTTGTACAAGACGTCTGGATTAACGAAGAACTCCTTGCAGAATGGACCACTGCTATAATCCATCCTCTGCACAAAAATTAGCGCAGAGACGATGTTAACAATTGTAGAGGAATTTCCATCCTCTCGATAACATACAAAATTCTCTCTAATATACTGCTCAAGAAACTAGAATCTCAGCTAGATAAAGAAATTGGAGGATACCAAGCAGGTTTGCGGAAGGCTGGATGATGTAATTGAACAAATACACAACCTTAAATCCATCATTATTTATACTAAGAAACAGTATAAAAATTTATTAATCACATTTATTGACATTAAAAAAGCTTACGACTCTGTTGATAGAGCGGTTCTATGCAATATCCTCCAAGAACTCAGGCTTAAGACATCGTCATGTGCACTCGAACACACACCCTATCCAAGGGGTTCAAGTTCAGGGGAAAATCTCTGACTCTTTTGAGATTTGGAATTTCACCCATATTGTTTAATTATGCATTAGAAAAAAATAATCCCAGAATGGGGGAAAACACTCTCTGAAACAGGTCTAAAAGTAATAAAGAGGAAACTCAAAATCAGTACCCCAGTGTATTGTATCGCTTTTGCGGATCATGTAGCTATACTAGCAGATTCGATTGAAACATAAATAGGCCAGGAAAATACACTTCAATCCATAGCCTCTGGGACTGGACTTCGGTTGTCTTACGAGGAAACAATGTTCTTGACAAATGATAAATCTGCACCAGAATACCTTCTTCCCTGCAACATGGTCCGTAAAGTCAGAGAATTTAAATATTTGGGCGAGTAGATGAGTGAAGACCTCAGAACCAACGAAGCATTTGAAGAAAGGATTAGGAAACTGTAATTGCATACAACCAATACAGAAAAGTTTACCAGATGAAATCCATATCCATCAATTGGAAATTAAGACACTTTAACGCTGTATAATCAGACCTGAGGTTCTCTATGCAACCGAAACCGTAACCAACAAAGGAGCAAAACTCATATAGAAACTAGAGGTCAGAAAAAGAACTATTTTGTGAAAGATCTAAAGACAAGGATCATAAATGGAGAAAGGTACCTCAGGCCCAACGATGATCTGTAACTAAAGAAAGAAATTCCAATTGACACCATCATCAAGTGACGGCTCCAATTCTATGGACACCTTGAGAGAATGAACAAGACTGACCAATGTCATTCAAAGAGAAAGCTCCTGCAAGAAAATATCACTGTGGTACAAACAAGTTAGACAAGATCTTCAGACCTTCAACATCTCTGAATTCCATATCCAGGACAGACAAACTTTCAGAAAATATTAAAGGAAGAACCACAGATTAAACATAAGAAAGGGCAAAGACCAAAGAGATCAGAAGCAGCTAAACAACTACAAAGCCAGAAAATGAAGGGGTGTGGGCTAGGAAGAAGGCTCTTAAGAACGTGAACCCATCCCTTGTTAGCTGAAAACCATTTTGGTTAACCTTCATAGTCCATAATTGGATCATTCGAAGAAAGAAGAACTTATTTATTAAGAATCTTTGTGATAATCGTTAAGTTTGGGGAAAAGTTTTGTGTATAGGAATTATTGATTGCCTCAATCATATCTTTATAAGCTACCAATATTCAAAGTGATTCATAACCAGGAGGTAACTGAATTATCACCACAAAAATTTTCAAACGTTTAATGTTTTAAATATTATCAGTTACCAGTTCTGGTCAGAATTTCATAGTTTCAGAAATCTCTATACATAAAAAGCTAACTCCGACTGATTGTAATCAACGCTCAGCCAAACCTACTTGATATAAAGAAATGACATTTTGGGGATACATTTATATTACAGTTCAGGTGTTCACTAAGGGAGGATTTTTGGATATTCATTCGCTAACGGGGTGAAAACGGGGGTGAAATGTTTAAATGATTACATATATATCTCAAAAACTTAAGAGTTTACAGTCGTAAAAATTGGTATTTGGAATCTAATTTAAAAAATAAGCAAGACGTATTTTTGGTTTTCGGAAAATGTGTTGAATACATTTTATGAGGATACTTATGTCTCAAAAACTGAAGACGCTATAGACATGAAAACTGGTATTTGGAATCTCCCTTAATAATAAAGAAACACGTATTATTTTGTTTTCGGAAAATCCACTTACCGGGTGGTGGACAGGAGTGAAAGTAGGGTGAATTTTTAAAGCGAGTATATAAAGAGTATATCTAAACAATGTAACATAATACAGATGAGAAAACTGTAAAAGTAAAGAAACACGCATTTTTTTTCCGGAAAATCCACTTAAGTGGATGTGAAAAATGGGGTGCATTTTTAAATTAAACATATCTAGAGTATATCTTGGAAACTTAACATATTACAGGCGTGAAAGTTGGTACTATTATTTTTTAAAATAATGAAACACGTGCTTTTTGTTTCCGCAAAATCCACTTAAGGTGGGATAAAAAGGACTGAAAATGTGGTTGAAGTATTTTTATTTGGATACTGATATCTCGAAAACGGAATATATTACAGAAGTGAAAATTGGTATTTGGAATCACCATTAAAGTAAAGAAACACGTATTATTTTAATTTCAGAAAATCGAATTAAGGGGGTTTGAAAAGAAGTGAAATAGGGGTTGAAGTATTTTCATTATGATTCTTATCTATACAAATAAAATCGTAACAATCGGGTGCCTGTACATAGACTATTTTTGCGAAATTTTTGTACGGTTATCAGTTTCAGGTGTAATAATGAATATCTGTGTGTACATTTATGCTTTCGTTTCCTGAAAGTCCTCATTTTTACCACTCTTCCCAGAATGAAGATGGCGGCACACAATATGCCAGACCAGCTAGAAAATTTAAATTTGACAAAATCATAGGTTTTAGCCTGTAACCTACATACAAATTCCAAGAGATTTTAAAATATTTCACTTTTCACCCCGGAAAATATCGAAATATGGATTCAATTTTAATGACCGTGCAAGCCTTCCTTTCGAGGTGTTTGGTGGCTAAACGGTAAGTCGTATCACAAAACGGATGACACAATCTCCGTTCAATTTGGAGTGATCTAAATCTTTGGTCCCATGATATTTTGTCGTATCTCTATCTCTAATGCGTTAGATATGGGTTTGTTTCTCGATTGTACGTA
Source organism: Anabrus simplex (assembly GCF_040414725.1). Lineage (NCBI taxonomy): Eukaryota > Metazoa > Arthropoda > Insecta > Orthoptera > Tettigoniidae > Anabrus > Anabrus simplex. The sequence goes on from NC_090265.1 coordinate 229,017,342, forward strand.
AATTTTTCAGTTTTTACACGTATAATTCATAGTTTGACTCACTTATAAGAAAGACAGGTTCATCAAATTTGACATGAACATTGGCCCTCCCAGTAGCCATATATTAGCCAAATTTTGTTTTTCTAGCTGTCACGTAAGTACCGAAAGGTAATGCAGTGTGTGAATACGTTACCCATATTTCTCCTATTCGAAGTATTTGACTCAATCGAACCCAAAAAATACAGGGGATGTCATAGGATCAACCATTTATACCGCTAAAAGAGGCGTCTTATTGTGCAATCCGTTTGTCGATAAAACGTACTGTTTAGCAGAGTCAATCTGTAAATGAAGGTGTAATACCGTTAACATGCATATACTTTCGTATGTCGATCTGTGTATATTCACTGAAGTCCATTTGTAGCGACCGAGTTGGGGTGTGTCTGCCATTATAATTAATACTTTGCAAATCGATAGTGACTGTCAGCAGAAGGGCGACTGCTATTGTAATCAATACCCTTTACATTGACTTTGAGTGGCGGTAGGAATGGGGTCCTTCTCCAACTCCTCTGTAACTGACATTAATAAAGAGGGCGTGCCACTGTAATGAGTAATTCCCTTCTCAATCTGACTGACAGAAGGCAATGTTCTTCAAACCTCCCCTACCCGATTGTGTCTAGAAGTAGGAAAGGAGGCCTGCCATTTTTAACAACAGTTCTTCAAATCGATTTTAACAGCACAGTAGCCAATGGGGCCTTCTATTATAATGAAAACTTCCCAACTCTATAATGAAAGACAGTAGGCAAGTGAGCCTTCCCTTATCATCACAACTCCGCAACTCGCACTTTACATTGGAAAAAAAGTAAGGGGACCTCCCCATGCCATTTCTTTGATAACACTAAGAGACATGCAATTTAAAAATACCTTATTCATTACGAGTACTGTAATTTACTTCGATATCCGTATACAATGTAGAATACCGTAACGAAGCGGGGATACATTTGTTATTTATGTATAAACTAGTACATATACCTGTCTTACGTCAGTCGAAATTACTATCTATAAAGTAATTGGAAATCCTAAATGGACTATTAATGTATCTTATGAGTAAAAGTTTCACTTCCCAGGTTTCATACGGTATTCGAATGGAATCAAAACAGGTATTATAGTATTTCCTTACAAATTGCATTGAGTGCAGTTGTAGCTCTGAGTTGTACTTTGAAGTATATGGATCTACGTACTCTTGAGAAAGCTACATACAAGTGTCCAAAACGAATCATCATCAACAGCCCCATAGGCCATCATTTAATATGAGCACTGTGTAGAGGTTTTGAATTTAATTCAGGCTTTCGACACGCATTCTAGTGATCAGACATTTCATAATACCCCTCCCCCTTCCCTGCCGACCAACATTCTAATTGGTAAAAATATTTTCAACGAATGGCATTCGAATCGTCTAATCAAGTTACCAGACCATCGTCCGATCCGTTGGCTGAACGGTCAGTATACTAGCCCTCGGTTCAGAGGGTCCCGGGTTCGATTCACGACCGGGTCGGGGATTTTAACCTTAATTGGTTAGTTCCAATGGCACGGGGGCTGGGTGTATGTGTTGTCTTCATCATCATTTCATCCTCATCACGACGCGCAGATTGCCTACGGGAGTCAAAAGACCTGCACCTGGCGAGCCGAACCCATCCTGGGATATCCCGGCACTAAAAGCCATACATTTCATTTCACCAGACCATAAGCAGCTGACGCGTAGACGACCACAGCCACCATGTGGGCATCGCTAAATTTTGTTATCGATAGCGATAAAGACAAGAATGGAAAAAAATGTATTCATTCATTTCATCGAAATATAGTATTTTCTCCTGAAAAGTTCAAATATGTTAGTCATCATTGCGTTGTTCTTGTAACCCATAACTGGTAGGTACCAGTTTCAGTCTCAAATATACTTGTGGAAAGCAAACGAAGCCAGGATGGAACGCAGTTCGAGATCATGCCGACAGATACAGCTGTGTATCTACGTCATAATGGCGAATATGCGACAATGGATTCGTTGATAGAAACGTATTTTTCTTTACAAAATGTACAAAAATCGTGGTCGTGAGAGGTTCATTTTATTTTATTGTAAATAAGACGCAATGATCTATTACTGGTGCCAGTTTCAGCTGTTGAAAACTTCCAGTTTTCTCAAAATCTCTGTGAATGACAGACAGAATTGGGGATGTATATATTGAGAGAGTTTGACAGACACTAAGAATTTTATTTCTCTTAGCCACACGAGCATTTTCAAATCTGATATTATGGACTGTGAAAGTATAAATTAACATGTGTTATATTACTCTACTTGGTCTCTGCAATTCAAAACGGCAGGTGACCGTGCTATATTATAGCAGTCATTTCAATGTATCAGTGAGTGTTGAATCAAATATGACTTACTGCGTGTTAATCATCGTAGGACCAAACAACTACAGTAACTACTTGTAAAATGTTTCACTTACCACACACTGCTTCGCTCCAGGCTGGCATTCCTTCAGATGAAGCTGTTCTGTGTAGTTGATGCACGGTGTGATGGACCCAACTCCGTCCGTGTACTCCCCACATCGAAAGCAGCGCAGGCCGAGGGCAGGTACGACTAGAGGGCAAGAGAAACACGAATTAGGCAGTGATTACTACACTTCCAGCCAGCAGCTTTCGCACATGGAGTGAAACTAATCGGCCTCTTCGACAAACAATCGCAATAAACCTCATAAAGCTCAAAATATATCGATGGCAAATAAAGGCCTTATCAACATTCCTTTTTGTGATTTTGTGTTATCTGGCCTCCATCAATTTCCTCAGAAAAGTGATAGAAATCGAACTGTGAAAAGGCTCTTATCAAACTCCGAATGGTATTAAAGTTTATGATGTAAAAATGTGCCTTATCAACAGTGGTACCAAATTATTCAACATTGCAGTTTTAGTTGCTAGGCATTGGTGACTCCCAAAGTAAGTAGAATAACAACTACCTTGTAGATAACTTCTTATAAACAGTTAGAGACGTCTTTTGGAAAACAGAGGGACTGCTAGAATTACTTTTCTATATTAACCAATATTTTGCTCTGCATTTCATGATGTTTGTCATATTGTTAGTCTTTGTAAAACTGAGCTGAGAACCGGTTGATGGAATATATAATTGTTCGCAAATGATATTGTTTACGCTGTGAATGGTGAGTGAGATGACGTATCCGAGCTTGAAAATATTACGTCTGTGTTGTGATGTGAATAAACTGGCCACACAGATAACAGAGAAGGCACCGACACAGATAGGTCTTATTGCGACGAAGGGATAAGAAAGGCGTAGGAATGAGAAGGAAGCAGCCCTGGCCTTACTTAAGGAACATCCCCAGCATTTGCTTGGTGTGAAAATGGAAAACCACGAAAAGCCATTTTCAGAACTGCTGACATTGTTATACAAACAAACCTAACACTATTGACGAACATGACCTTACTGAAAGCACAGACTCTAGCTTTGAGAATAGATTGTATTCAAAACAATTTTGAAACTGCATTTTTTTTTACAATTTGCTTTACATCGCACCGACACAGATAGGTTTTGTGGGATAGGAGAGGGCTAGGAGTGAGAAAGAAACGACCGTGGCCTTAATTAAGGATTTATGGACAGGAATGTAAGGAAAATTATGCGATGTGTGCTTCGTCAACTGTATTCAAGTGGATCTGGAGACATGAATATAAAGTAGGTATTCACATACCAAAGAAATATAAGTGTGTTTTATGCCTTGCTTTCGAGCATAAGTCATCTTGCTTATGAGAAACACATTAACGAGTAGAAGTACATTCTGAATGAATTTTTGAATGATTGGAAATGTAGTGGTAGAAATGTTTCTTGTTCCTGTAGTTCTTTTGATCCATAGATTGTTTTAGATACACCACATGGGTTGAACCAACTGCTGCACTATGCCAGGAAATATGCTGTCTACAGTTGTACAAAATATGAAAGCAATATGAAGGAATCGTACTAATACGCGGGGAAGAGGGAGTGTCATTTCCAATCACTTGTATGAATATCTAAAGAAAATCGATGCTTGAGGAGATATTGCCGTACTTCGATTGGCTTATACTGCGACAAGTGTCGTGGACAAAATAAACCTGATATTTTTCAATGATTCTGTGAACGTGGAAAATACAACTCCCACTTTCCTGTTATCTGGTCATTCTCGCATACCTATGTTCTATGTTCATGCAAACTTTGTTCGGCACGTAAGAAATAAGTCAGTGTGGTCACCATCCGAATAGCAACGTGGATTGAGAACTCTAGAATCTCAGCAAACTTATAAAGACTTCCTGGGATGTAATAGTTTTCAGACTATCCGACCTCCCTTGGTCAAATCTTCTTCTTTCCTGACCCCGACGGTATTCGGTTCCTGAGGCCTAGGGAGTCTTTAATTTTCACACCCTTTGTGGCCCTTTTCTTCCTTTGGCCGATGTGTTCACATTCGAAGTGTCGTATCCCTTCCATTTTTCCTCTCTGATTAGTGTTATATAGAGGATGGTTGCGTAGTTGTATTTCCTCTTAAAACAATAACCACCACCACACCACCACCTAATAGTGTTAAGAACCGTGTTTCTCCCAGAAAAACATATAAAACATATAAAACATATAAAATATGCTCTTTAGGATTCGTGAGAAAAATTAGACATGTATGTTTCACAGAGCAGGACCGAATTGTGGCTAGGTATTCGCTGATTTCAGATTAACAGGAATATTAAGTAATCGTAGGAGCAAAGGCGACAGAACGACTAATAATGTTACCAGGAATCTTCTCCTAACTGAATTTATGATGCCAAGTTGTATATTTCAATGGAAAAATACAGAGACTTAAAAGGAATATGCATTAAGGTACTCATATCGGAGAAAGAAGGCGAATTATTTGACATGATGCGTTTGTGACGCACGTTAAAATATACAATAACTTTATCACCAACCTTCAAGAGAAGACATATCTTGGTTTTGTTCAACTGGTGTTCCTGTAGTAGTTATACTGGAGCTGTTTTAACCACTCAAAAATCACAAACATGAAATTATGTTGAATATAATTATCTGTTTCATAAGGTTACAAACCTATTGCTATGGTCTTAACTGAACTAGGTGTAGCCAAGCTCTCAAGCTAGTATCCATTCATGTTTTACTTTTACAGTTCCCTGATAAATAACACCAAACGTAAAATAAGAGACGTTCATGAACACGTAAGACCTTTTTTTTTAATTTATGAAGTGATATTAAAATTTTGAAATATATGCCTACAATGAGGAAGGACGTAGGCATTATCACTGATACTAAGCCTGAGTGGATTAAGTAGGATATATTAATTTACAAAGTGTGTGTGTGTGGGGGGGGGTGTGGGGGGGTGGGTGGGTGGGTGTGTGTGGGTGTGAGAAGTATAGCAGTTCGCGGACTCTAGGTAATGAAGTACTCAATATACCCTGAACTCTGAGCACTTTCAGAAAATAATGCAGTGATGTCATCATTCTAAAAGAGTCACGTCATTTATTACTACCGATATGTATCCTACTTTGTTTTATACAATACACAGCGTAGAAATTAACTCTCCACTACAAAAGAATCAGGCTAGCAAGTAGCATCATATCCTCTTCATTTCCATTGCTAAATATTAATCGGGCTCCCGATCTCAAGCTCGCGGGTTCAGTCTCATCAGAGTGGCATTTTTGGAGAGTGGAAAATAAATCTATTCGACATTCCATGTCTTACAGCGGTGCTATGATAACGACACATTCGGTGTATATTCCACGAAAATATGATTTCTCTGTCTTTTTGTAGAGCAAAGTAGAGGGTAGAAATACTGACAACCTAAATGGCAAAAGCAAAGCAAAGCAAAGCAAAGTCACCTCCGTATAGGCCATGAAGGCCCTTGGAGGAGTGGAAGGTAAAGGCTTCCACGATTGTTAACCTCGGCACGTGATGGGGTAGAGTGGTTAGCTCTACGCCCGGCCGCCTTTGCCGCCAGGAATTAACCTGGTACTCATTTTTTGTGTAGGCTGAGTGAACCTCAGGGCCATATGCACCTCCGAAAGTGGAAATCTCCTTTCTTAAATTTTACGATTTCCTGACGGGGATTTGAACTCACGTCCTTCCGGGCGAACCAAGCACGCCTTTACCTCCTCGGCCAGGCAGCCCCTAACCTAAATGGCATCGAATGGAAATAATTACTTACTCTACCAGGGGCCATACGATACACATAATACGTTTATTGTCCTGTTACTGTCTTTTTTTGCTGTTTGTTTTACGTCGCACCGACACAGATAGGTCTTATTGCGACGAAGGGATAAGAAAGGCCTAGGAGTGAGCAGGAAGCAGCCGTGGCCTTAATTATGGACCAGCCCCAGCATTTGCTTGGTGTGAAATTGGAAAACCACGGAAAGCCATTTTCAGAACTGCTGACTTTAGGGTTCGAACCCACTATCTCTCGGATGCAAGCTTACAGCCGCGCGCCCCTAACCACACCAGCAACTCACCCGGTGTTACAGCTTTTACGTCCCACTAACTACTTTTATGTTTTTGAGACATCGAGGTGCCGGAATTTAGTCCCGCATTAGTTATCTTACGTGACAGTAAATCTATCGACACGAAGATGGCGTATTTGAGCACCTTAAAATATTTACGGACTGAACCGGGATTGAACCAGCCAACTCGAATTAACAAGGCCAGCGTTCAACCGTCTTAGCAACTCAGATCGGCTCAAAATACGTTAATTAAAAGGGTTTAAAAAGTGATAAGTAGAGAATTTGTGGTAAATCCTGCGCTTAGTTGCATATCTCATCCTCCTCTCTGAAATTAACACTTCTTAATGCTGTATTGAAGGGTCATCAAGTACAAGAGTTTTACATGACTATAGATGTTATTATCAGGATCCAGTTTTCCACCGGATCTAAACCTTAGCAGAATGATGATTCCCTTCGTATAACTGCAGTAATATGCACTTACCAGGATTTGAATCTAGGGGTAATAAAACTCTGACATAAGTGACAATGAACTTTTCAGGGCAATGGAGTTGCAGGACTTAATTATTAGCTTCTCAATCAATCAATCAATCAATCAATCAATCAATCAATCAATCAATCAATCAATCAATCAATCAATCAATCAATCAATCAATCAATCAATCAATCAATCAATCAATCAATCAATCAATCAATCAATCAATCAATCAATCAATCAATCAATCAATCAATCAATCAATCAATCAATCAATCAATCAATCAATCAATCAATCAATCATCTGCATTTATGACTCTCTCCCAGATTGCAGATTCCCTATCAACTGATTGCCTAATATTTTAATAAATTATTTCCAAGAAATATCAAATTTATCGAACATTTCCATTGATAAATAATTATTACACTCCTAATTCCTCTTCCTATAAACGAATATTAGCCACAATCTTTCTATTGAATTCCATCTTCATAGTACGTTCTTTCCTCAATTCAAATGTTCCACTCAAGTTTATTCGTCTACGAATGGCATTCTACGTAATTTCTTCACTCACAGCTCGGAACATCCCCCTTAGTCGAGTTCGTCTCCTTACTCTCGAGTCTTCCCAGGCCAAATTTGGAACACTTTCGTAACGCTACCTCTTTTAATAAATTACTTCAAAGAAATATCAAATTAGCCGAACATTTCCATTGATAAATAATTATTACACTCCCTAATTCCTCTTCCTATAAATGAATATTAGCCACAATTTTTCTATTGAATTCCATCTTCATAGTATGTTCTTTCCTAACTTCAAATGTTTCACTCAAGTTTATTCGTCTACGAATGGCATTCTACGTAATTTATTTACTCACAGCTCGGAACATCTCTCTTAGTCGAGTTCGTCTCCTTACTCTCGAGTCTTTCCAGGCCAAATTTAGGACACTTTCGTAAAGCTACCTCTTTGTCGGAAATCACCCAAAAGAGATCGTACTGCTCTCCTTTGAATCTATTCTAGTTCTCATATCACACAATATGTGGACTTGACTAGAACGAAAATGCCAAACGCATAAAACTGTTGAACACCGTGCCCTGAGTCCCTGCAGTCAAGAATTACCAATGTTGCCAATGAAAATTATCAGGAGATAAGGAAGGAAGAAGACAATACATGAAGGGAAAAGTAGCCAATCGTTTATAGTTTACATTTTCCCATTTATTCGTATTAATTATGAACTACCATGATTCGTCGGTTCTGTCATCATCTCGGATCATCCTTAGCTCCATCGCATCGTGTGCTCGAGAGGCAGTAAATTACAGTCCACGTGCCTGGTAACCAGAGCTCATATTTGTGGCTTCCGTGGCGTAATTACTGCATGTTAATGCTAATCACTACATATGCAACAAGCTAACGGATCTCACGGAGTTATGCATACTATACCTATTGATTGTAGTATATAGTAAACGACAAAACTCTAGCTGGAATTAAAGTTTAGGGATATGTTGAGAAGACCTCACATATTCTTGATGATTTTTATAAAGTTTAAGTGATTAGTAGTTAGGTTAATGATTATTAACTTCAAAACGACGAGAATCTGATGATAAATGAACACCTGTAGGTACTGTATATTACCACAAATGGAGAAGAAATACAGCAAGTGAAACAGTCCAAGTAACTTGGCCAACATTTGAAAGGACATATCCGGCAGGAAACTGAAATCAGGAGTCATATAACTCAGGTTAAAATAGGTTAAATAGCACGTGTGACCAGTTGTGGTATGCTGTAGTGGGACGTGGACTCTAAGGAAATGGGACTTTAAGAAATTATAAGCATTTGAGATGCGCTGACAACCGTTTATACACAGTAAACTGGCCAAGACAGGTGTGATACATCGAGCTTTTGAGAAACGACAGCTGATCAAACAGATCCAGAGTAGGTCATCGTGGCTTTGGCACAAACTGCGACATGGTTGACTGATGGTCAACGTCATCACTGAATTCCAAGAAAATCACTAATAAAGATGTTCTTAGCTGGTACATGACTTACGAGCTACGATGCTAAAATTAAAGCCCAAGATAGACTCATTTAGAGGAGACTCACCATAGGGACAAACCAGTCATAATGATTGAACATACACAATGGTGAGTTTGGCTTACTTTGGATCACGGTAAACAATTGACTTGCTGGTTAGTCCTTTTTTTCTTCTCCAAGAACTTCTTCATCATTTCGCTGTAGTTCCTCTTTCTCTTCTCTCACCACATGTTCTTGGTCTCTTCATTTTGTTTTTCCTGGAACCCTTTGAATTTATCAATTTTATCTCGTAACAAATGTCAGATTTCTTTCGGATTGTTGCCAACTTCCTCCGTGTCTTTTCCTGTTTTTTCTACCCATTTAGTAGTTGCTTTTAATTTGATGATGTAGTTAAAGATTTTATTTGTTAGTCGAATCTCGTTCATTCTTGTGAGGTGCCCATAATACTTCAGTATGGTGTCTGTGATCTCTGTTTGTCTGTATAGATATTTATTTCTCCTATTCCTCCATGTACCATCCTTTCCTTTTTACGAGTTCTAAGATCTTTCTCAAGATTATTCTTTCTTCTCTAGATTATCAGTTTCCCCTTTCTTATTCATTATCAGACATTCTGAACTGTAAAGTCATTCTGGCTTTATAACCGTGGTATAGTGTCTAATCTTTGCTCTGTAAGATATCGAAGATATCGTCCTTTTACTGTATTTATTCTGTACTAATCTATAGGCTAACTCCGTCTTTCTGGCCCTTCACTTATTTAATTCATTATTAAGCCTATTCCGCTGGAACCATTTACCAAGATATTAAATTTATCTGACCTCTTGCCTTTCCCATACATTGTTTCCAGATGTTCTTTCCTTATTATGTTTGTATTCTATGCACTCTGTCTTTTCATATGAGATCCTAAGCCCCGATTTCTCTGCGATTAATATTATTATTATTATTATTATTATTATTATTATTATTATTATTATTATTATTATTATTATTATTATTATTATATTAATGCAACGTATATAAGTATATGTATTTCTATAAGATCTTAATCTTGGATTAGAACTTTTGTAATGCCTGGAAGTGCACCGTGGTTGCCAACCAACGCTCCCAAGTTAAGAGCCCATTGGACCCCTTTTAGTAATCTCTTACAACAGGTAGGCGCTGTCGTGGATGTTATTCTACCGCCCACACTCACAGGGAAACGCCTTGTTTGTGTTTATGGACTTCTTTGCTTGTAGTGTTGATAAAACAATACCAGTTGTCAGAAACTGTTGGAAGATGAAAATAAATAAACTAAGTTTACGGACATCTCTGACAATATACGGGGTTAGGCAATTGTGATCTCTTCAAGCGTATGAGTATACGGATGAATATTCAAATCCCAGCTCCTGGGAAAACTAGAAGTAGGTCAGGGAAAAGAACCATTACTTACTTTACGTGGGCAAGGAAATTTTGCTCTCTTCTATCAATCAACTGATCAGTGTTGTGTGGTAACTTGAAAATCTGGTCCTATATCTTCTTCCCATACCCAGTCTTGAATTGTTCAGAATTTGTATGCCCCGCCATTAGCATTTATTTTCATTCTTTCTTCCCTTTTGCTGTTTGTTTTTCTTCTAATAGATTTTTATTCCACGTTCCTCAGTATTTTCATTTTCTTTAACATTTTGTAACGAATAGTGCAAATTAGAGAATGTTTCGCAGTTACTACACGTTGGTCCTTAGAGTATAGCACACAACCCTTCGTCTCAGGCACTGTGGGTGGATACTTCTTGATGATAGTCCATACTGCCTCCTCAGGACCTATCTCGTCAAGTGAAAAGTGATTATCTGACCATATTGTACTAAATAATGGGAATTGTCAATGTTACTGAAATCACTAGATGTTTAGTTTATGTAACAGAGCGTGTGAACGAACAGTTCCTTTCGGTGATCAAAACAGTATGTCTAGAGAAAAGCGAGTTATTTAAGCACCTCTTAGAATATTAGTAAGTGCCATACATCGATGTGTGGTCCAAGAGACAAAAGCGTCATCGAGGCGTTCTTTGCCAAAATATCAAATGATTTCCGGTTTAAACAATTAAGAACCATTACTTACTTTACGTGGGCAAGGAAATTTTGCTCTCTTCTATCAATCGACTGATCAGTGTTGTGTGGTAACTTGAAAATCTGGTCCTATATCTTCTTAAGAATTAAGAAAGGTACACAACTTTTGAGTGTCTATTTACGACCGTGACGTCGTTTCGTTTCAGTATGGTAAAGTTTGACTCAATTGTTTCAGGGTCTTCAAATTCATATAATGATTAAGTGTTCCGCACGGCAGTATTGTTGATCCTTTGTTTCCAAATATATGTAAATGTTATAGGTAATGAACTGGAATCCCATATAATGCTTTATGCTTATGATATTTCACTCTGCGATGTAATAAATAAGTTACAGTATTCTGAGCAATTTCAAAAGACCTTGACGAAGTAGTGAGGTGGTTGTTACACAGTGGTGTGCTAATAAACGAGGTGAAATTTCAGGTTGTAACTTTCACCAAGGCGAAAGATCCCTTCAGTTTTATTTGTGCCTAGACGTTCTCATGTTCCAATTTTGCTTCGTATTATCCGATCTCTAAAAGTTGCCTTTATTCCATCCACAAACAAACTGAAAGATAACTAACTGGGTCTATTTTCCTGCTTGCCCCTCTTTTCAATTTCAAACGCAGTATTACATATATTCTAATGACTGTGCTTGTACAACTATAATCAGTTTGCATGGTAAATTTTCTTCTTGAATGTATTCAGTATCTACCTCCAAGGGCCATAGATAAATGTCTTTGTTTCCTCCTTAGAATAGGCATAAAGTTGTTTCAGAATATTAAGCGTGCCAAGTGTAAATTCTCGAAACAAATTTGGTCTTAGAATAAACGCAGTCCAAGCAGAAATTAAAACCTGACGCATTCCGTATCTGCACAGTTCTGTCCGTTCTGTACAGTATAAAATACGTTTTCAGAATATGGTTATTTATATAGAGTATGTCACTAAACATTGGTAGGCCAAGGCTCTTCGGGGCTGTTGCGCCATGGGTTTGGGTTTCGTTTGGATTTATGTGAGAAAACAAGGAATTGCTGGTATTTGTGGTCGTCGGTTTGTAATCATACCAGACTGGGTGGGTGCTGAAAATACTACTGTCCTGGTTTACATTCCGGCTATAAAGACTTCTTTTAAGAAATAAAAGAACATATTACCAGTCTCATTTAAATTTCCCTTTCGGCGCCTTTGATGATATAACTAAATAAGGAACAATTTGCTGCTTGTGAGGTCGGTATCTACGGCATTAACAATTCCTTTTAAGTCTTTTAAGGGGAAATGTAACCTAAGAATACGCATTTGTTCTTTGACATTCTCGTATAACAGTCTGTTCGGAAGTTAAAGGAATTTTGTAATGAGTATTTGCATTGCTACTAACTCCATATTAAAACAATTACACATGTAATCACGTCCGCTATTAAAATACGCTCGTATTTTCTACAAATGGCGTTGTTGGTCAAGAATAATATATTGATCTGTTGAAACTGTTTAATATTTTGCACGAATATTTTTATCATTCTGTTGAACCAAAGTGGGATGCATAAAACCTACATGAAAATCTCACTGCGATGTCCGAGTGTCACAGCACCCAAAAAAGCACCTAAAAGTACTGAAGTATTATATTTATGGAATGAGTGATGTTTTGAGAGTTGTTATAACATTAAGAAGAAAACGAAATGTGTTATCGGGTTCAGATAGTGGTCGCTGTACTATATATCCTACGTTTTGATGAGCCGTTTGGTGTAGAGTAAATAGTCCCATAAAGTTACGTTCATGTTTCTGGGACACACTCACCGAGCTCGATAGCTGCAGTCGCTTAAATGCGGCCAATATCCAGTACTCGGGAGATAGTAGGTTCGAACCCGACTGTCGGCAGCCCCGAAAATGGTTTTCAGTGGTTTCCCATTTTCACACCAGGCAAATGCTGGGGCTGTACCTTAATTAAGGCCACGGCCGCTTCCTTCCCACTCCTAGCCCTTTCCTGTCCCATCGTCGCCGTAAGACCTATCTGTGTCGGTGCGACGTAAAACAACTAGCAACTAACTAGGAACACATTGCCAACACTGCCATCTGACTAAACATATATTTAATGACTCAAGCGTGATCTTCGAGGTCCCACACCTCTGTCAATTTAAAATGAATATATTGACCACACATGACATCAATGCGTCTCTCAAGTTTAAAAACTTCATGTTTATTCCGTATTGAACCGAGAATCTAATGGAAACAAGAGAGGTCCACCTATTCAATACCATATAATGTTATAAGAAAAATTATAACATTTTATTATACTCGGTACCGGTTTCGATGCTGGTATGCATCATCACCAGCCAAAAATAAGAAAAATATACATAGACAAAGTTACAATAAACAATGCATAAAGTACATACAAATTTTACACAACTGGCAAGACCTAATTAAAATTGGACTTTTATGATAGTGAAACATTGGTTTTTGTCCGCACATGGTTTAATGTTTTTAGATTCAGAGGACTTTTATCAAGAGGACGTATTTCATAGTTTTAAGACAGTTGGTGCTATTTTTTTAAGTTTAGGTCTTAGGTTAATGTTTATGGATCCCGTTTTTAATTAGGTCTTGCCAGTTTTGTAAAATTTGTATGTACTTTTTGCATTTTTTTATTGTAACTTTGTCTATGTATATTTTTCTTATTTTTGGCTGATGATGATGCACACCAGCACCGAAACCGGTACCGAGTATAATAAAATGTTATAATTTTTCTTATAACATTATATGGTATTGAATAGGTGGACCTCTCTTGTTTCCATTAGATCGATGCGTCTGCCTTCATGTAATGGAGGGGGAATCTTTATTTAGTACCTGGCTTACAGATACCAGATAAGGTTCCCTGTGTAAAGCCGTGACTAGCTGGAAAGACCGTATGAAATTGAAGCAATATAATTTTGTATATATACGTGTTTGTGTTGATTGTGACTGATTATTTTTCGTATAATGTGTAATCATACTATGAAACTATTTTGACGTATCTCTGAGACATTCCGTGAAGTCTGGGAATTATTCTACCAAAAGCATTGAGCACTTTTACTTTCAAATTATGGCATACAGTGCATACAGTCAATTTTTCCACTGTTTCCATATTTACGAGCGCTGCAGAAAAAGTAGTGGCAACGTAGTCCTGACACTCGCAGGAGATAGGGCATGCGCGGATAGGATATGGGGGTGGTCAGAATGCGCTGTTGTCGATGTGTAGTGTGCATTTGACGGGCATCTAGTTGGGAGTGTTGTTGCTGTGGCGTTGAAGTGAAGAGTGTCGGTTTCACTGCTCTAGGTTTCCCGTAGCAAAAGTGCATCAGAATGTTATCGACGATTATGTGTAGCATGCGGCGAGAATGCATTACCGTATAGGACGGTTGCACGATGGGTCAAGGCTTTCCGTGCGGTGGCATTGGGAGGTCTTGGAACACACTCCGTACTCACCAGACGCGAGTCCTTGTGACTTCGACCTGTTTCCGAAGTTGAAGGAACCCCTCCGAGGCCACCGTTTCCTGAAGTAGCATGTGTACCTCGTGCATTAGCGCCCTCCGTCGCTGTCATCAACACAGAACGCCTTGTCAACGGTTCCAATGCTTCCCGGCATTTGGAAAAAGGAATAGACTTTGCGGCTGACTATATTGAAGGGATGTAATGTATTAGATATTGCCTCTACAGTATTTAAAGCCCTCGTATTTTTCTTGAATTTCTCTACAAGGTAAACATGACTAAAGCAGATAACCACATATTATTGAACATTAGTTGCCAGAAGGAGATAAAAATGTCCCTGGATAATGCTTTAAGTTATTGTATCTAAATGTGTTCTTCTTCTGTCATTAAATATCTACAATAATACAACTTTTAATTATTTTCTAATTGGTATATTCATATTATGAATTCATATATCCTTTCCCGGGGGCTTGAGCAACCTCACGCAAGCAGTGCTGGTGGGGAGTCGGAGAATGAGATCCCATTATTACTCATCGTAATTCTGGATGTCTTCAGTGAGAATATGTGACAGGAATACAGCTGGGAATTGCTCTTCGCAGTTGATTTGATCATACAAGTGGAAGACTTGCAACAGAGAGTGTTCAAATGGCAAGACACTCTGGAAAGAGTAATACGGATTACAGGAAAGACTGAAGTTATGGTAGCCAACCGATAAGGAAGGAAGAGGATACAAATTGTAGAAGATAAAACATGCTGCAGCAAGTAGACAGTTTAAATAAGTGATAGACGAGGAAAGAAGATGTGAAAAAAGTGAAAAATCAAAGCTGGATGAATAAAAAGAAAGAAGCTTCCATACGTGTGATGAGAAAATGCCTCTGAAACTTAAGTAAAAGTACATTCAACGGCGATAAGACCAGTACTGATGCTCGGAGCCAAAACGTAGGAAACAACCGAAAGAGAACGGGCTTTGTTGTAGGGAAAGAGATGAGAATGAGATCAATTACAGCATATAGAGATAGTATTTTCGACAAACAGATGGTATGACTGTCGGCACAGAAGTTATAAAGTCGTTTGTGGTAATATCGCATTATCTCCATGGGAGGAAGTGGTGGGAGGAAAGAGATCGAGCGGTGGAAGAACCGGATAGTGGAGACCTAAACAAGAAAGGATTTCGAGAAGAAGATGCGAAATATATACAGAATTGTAGGCAACTCATTGTTGCAGCCGATCTCTGAAGTAGTATAAGGTGGGATGGAGGGGTGAATGACAGCGAGTAACTAAAGGTGAAGTGACGCTGAAAGTTCCAAAGCGTGATGAAGTGATTTAGCTTTAAATATATGCCAGGAAGGACATAAAACTCTATCACTGGGCAGTTGAAAATAAACTTTGATAAATCTAATGCAACAAGCTGTGCCATTGTACAAATAGAGTACAACGAGACGAAACTTATGCAATATGAATTAGGCTGCGCACATGGTAGTCTAATGTGTGCAAGCCAACTGGTTGGGCAGCAGTCGTCTTGGTAAGAAAGAGCACTTAAAAGCCTTTATATGCTTCGAATGGGTGGCATAATAATATATAAGTTAATACGAGTAAATATGGACTGCCCAAAGGTAAATACACTGACTGACAGAGCAAATGCAACACCAAGAAGGAGTGGTCAGAACTTTATGCCAATTGCAGGGTAGACTGACGTCACTGAGGTATGCTCATGATGTGAAATGCGCCGCTGTGCTGCGCACGTAGCGAACGATAAATGGGACACGGCGTTGGCGAATGGCCCACTTCGTACCGTGATTTCTCACCCGACAGTCATTGTAGAACGTGTTGTCGTGTGCCACAGGACACGTGTATAGCTAAGAATGCCAGGCCGCCGTCAACGGAGGCATTTCCAGCAGACAGACGACTTTACGAGGGGTATGGTGATCGGGCTGAGAAGGGCAGGTTGGTCGCTTCGTCAAATCGCAGCCGATACCCATAGGGATGTGTCCACGGTGCAGCGCCTGTGGCGAAGATGGTTGGCGCAGGGACATGTGGCACGTGCGAGGGGTCCAGGCGCAGCCCGAGTGACGTCAGCACGCGAGGATCGGCGCATCCGCCGCCAAGCGGTGGCAGCCCCGCACGCCACGTCAACCGCCATTCTTCAGCATGTGCAAGACACCCTGGCTGTTCCAATATCGACCAGAACAATTTCCCGTCGATTGGTTGAAGGAGGCCTGCACTCCCGGCGTCCGCTCAGAAGACTACCATTGACTCCACAGCATAGACGTGCACGCCTGGCATGGTGCCGGGCTAGAGCGACTTGGATGAGGGAATGGCGGAACGTCGTGTTCTCCGATGAGTCACGCTTCTGTTCTGTCAGTGATAGTCACCGCAGACGAGTGTGGCGTCGGCGTGGAGAAAGGTCAAATCCGGCAGTAACTGTGGAGCGCCCTACCGCTAGACAACGCGGCATCATGGTTTGGGGCGCTATTGCGTATGATTCCATGTCACCTCTAGTGCGTATTCAAGGCACGTTAAATGCCCACCGCTACGTGATGCATGTGCTGCGGCCGGTGGCACTCCCGTACCTTCAGGGGCTGCCCAATGCTCTGTTTCTGCAGGATAATGCCCCCCCACACACTGCTCGCATCTCCCAACAGGCTCTACGGGGTGTACAGATGCTTCCGTGGCCAGCGTACTCTCCGGATCTCTCACCAATCGAACACGTGTGGGATCTCATTGGACGCCGTTTGCAAACTCTGCCCCAGCCTCGTACGGACGACCAACTGTGGCAAATGGTTGACAGAGAATGGAGAACCATCCCTCAGGACACCATCCGCACTCTTATTGACTCTGTATCTCGACGTGTTTCTGCGTGCATCGCCGCTCGCGGTGGTCCTACATCCTACTGAGTCGATGCCGTGCGCATTGTGTAACGTGCATATCGGTTTGAAGTAAACATCAATTATTCGTCCGTGCCGTCTCTGTTTTTTCCCCAACTTTCATCCCTTTCGAACCACTCCTTCTTGGTGTTGCATTTGCTCTGTCAGTCAGTGTAAATACTAAGGAGGGTCATTCCTGAGGGAAGAAATTCTTGTTGCTTCTCGTTAACGGATAGTTTGGATAGGCTAAAGATGGCATGGGCGAGCCCCGTGGCGTAGAGGTAGGAACCTGCCCCTTACCTGGAAGTCCCAGGTTCGATTCGCGGTGAGGTCAGGAACCGTTACCAGGATCTGAGGTCCACAAAGGCTATCTGATAACAAATAAGGAGCTATGTGACAATGAAATGGCATCCCAGGCATAGGAAACCAATAAAAACGGTGAAGAGGATTAGTCACACTGACCAAGCCTCACATTACACTCTGTACGCCTGCGACATGAACACCAGTCGCCTGGCTTACCAAAGACCCCTTGGGGCCGGTAGCAGTAACGGACTTGTTAAAAAATTATCGTATATTGTAGCTGATGAATGAATTTACAGAGCTCAAAATCGGTTTGCATATTCAGATTTAGTACACTTTTTATTTTGTTATGTGTATATGCACAAAATATTCATTAAGAGGTATGTAGAAAGGAATGCAACATGCACTTAGCTATGTGACAGCAACAGGAACGTAACATAAATACAAAGTTCTTAAGGTGGTATTTTGAACACAGAAAGTATCTTTCATTGTGTGGCAGATAAGTACCGTGCATAGCCCCTTCGGGCCCTATCGCACGCTTGAGCACGACGAAGCAGACAATACCATGCAATCTCTTGTTCTGGGGTCAATTATATACTTCTAGATGTCAGCTCCAGTCAGTTACTGATTGTTACCAGGATTAGGACGGTGGGAAATGAAATTAATCTCGTATGTTCACGTCATTCAAGTTCAATACAGTTCACGTCCATAGAATATGCCGGCAACACAAGTCGCCGTAGGCCAAGGGTCACAAGACTGACTGACCACTCTGACTCAGAGGTATTACCATCCAACAGTGTGGCAGAAAATCCTCCAACTAACTTACAGGTGTGAGGATATTGTATCTGTATACCAGACCGGTCAAGTCATCCGTTATAGAAATTATAGGCGTGCGTCAACCAAACATGATCACAGCCCAAAACGGAGGCCGCAAGGGCTTAAGGTTTCGTTCTTTCTCTCACTGGATCTTCTTCAGACTATAATGCTCCCGCTGTTTACTGCTATCTTGACTTACGATGACTTGGCTGTGGTACTGGACATTCTATTGGTTTTCAGTTTACGTGCCAGTTAGTTGCAATGTACATTTACTTGCTTTAGGTTCTCGTTGTTTATGCTTCTTTTATATTCCATTATCAAAGTTTACGTTCACTACATCGTCTGTTATCAGTACAAGTGTGAAGTGGTCAATGTAGCAATTGTGCTTTATAAATAAATAAATAAATTAATTAATTAATAACGAATTTTTTTTTGTAATCGATGATTTTCCGCTCCCACCCAGTTAATGAAGGTCTTTTTGCATATATATATATCCCTTCACACACTTACAAATCTATGCATGGTTACTGTCAGCAGCACGGCGTATATCAGAGTCATTTATCGCATTATAGTTTTATCGGTTATCAAATTGTCATTTATATTGCCGTATATTTGTTACAAATATGGCCTCTCTGATATCATCTCTGATCTTTTTGCGCTTCTTCCCTTGGTAAACTAGAACCTAAATGTCATCTGCCGTTAAGATTGTTTTCCGTGGGTTTCCCATTTTGACCTGTCCGATCCAATCGTTGCCACTGACCTGTCTTGTGTCGGTGGGATGTAAAATAAATTGCAAAATACAAAAATTAAAAGTGCACACTTTTATTATCCCAATGAGCATCAATTTATATTTACAATTTAAATTCTGGAATAAATTTACTGTCCTCGAAATATGAACTCATATCTATAGACTTTGGTTGCTACTTGATTTTCTCCGTTGTTTGCCAATCGTCAGTTCCATGCGTAAACTAACTATTACTACTACTACTACTACTACTACTACTACTACTACTATTATTCCCTCTTCATATGCTATTGTTGTCGAAACGTTATACAAGTATAGCACGTAGCACATAGCAAATAAAGATAATGATTTTGCAATTAAAGAATTATAATGCATTGGTCTGGCCAATCCCGTAGTGTAGTGGTAGTAGTAGTGCGCCAGTCACTTACCTGGAGGTCCAGTTTAGATTCCTGGCGCATTCGAGGATTTTACTTTCGGACTGAGGACTGAGACCAAATGAGAAGATATCCTATACGAGAGGCAGTGGACTTGGTCATGAAAGCCAAGCAATAGGCTAAAGATGTCGTCAGGCCAACCAAGTGATACTCCAGTATCTCCAGATCATCTGGCTGGGATACAGCCGCTTTCTTAGGTCAAAGGCCTTAACAGACTGGTGTACCATAGGTTTGTTCTTGGTTTGTTGTATTGTCTTGTATTAGACCAATTGAGTGAGAAGTCTATTATTATTATTATTATTATTATTATTATTATTATTATTATTATTATTATTATTATTATTATTATCTGCGGAGTGTGATAGAACTTATTTAGCTAATGTAGATTTTTCTTCTTCTCCAAAAATATCTTCTTCTGGGCACTGAACATTTTCCTCCGTTCTTCATTCCATAATTTACTAGTCCTGGTATTCATATTCTCAGCGAAAGGATGGTTGTTAACTGCTTTTTTGAACTGGAGTCGGTCTTGAAGAATTTCCTGTGGGATGCCAATTTCCTTAAGGTCCTTTTCTATTTCACTAAGCCAGTTGTTCTTGACTTTCGTTCAGAAAGCAAGGTTGAGCATCCTATTGGTGAGCCTGTCATGGTTCATTCTGAGAATGTGGCCATGGACCTTCAATTGCCTTTTCCTGATGGTGTCAGTGATCTTTTCAGAATACGGATAAAGCTCCGGAGACTTTCGTTTCACACAGATTCCCTCTGAGTAGACTGGACTAAAGGTTTTTCTCAATATTTTCCTCTCGTGTTTCTCTATGTCTTTAATAAATGATCTTCCTCCAATGATCAAGTTTTCCGAGGAATATAGTGCATCAGGTTCGATAACTGAGTTGTAATGTCTTAATTTTGCGTTTCTGGATACTGATTTTTTTGTTATATCTGTTCCAGGTCAGTCTATAGGTCTTCTGTAATTTTAATTTTATTTGCTTCACGATTCAATCCCGAATGATTGGTACTTTAACTTATTATTATTATTATTATTAATATTATTATTATTATTATTATTATTATTATTATTATTATTATTATTATTATTATTATTATTATTATTATTATTATTACACGTTTTGCCCTTTAAGGAGCACGTAGACCCATTAATTAACATTGGCCTTCTTCTTATTATTATCTTTCAAAGTCTTGCTTATCCTCCAGTCTGTGGTCTCATTGTTTTCATGAGTTTTCGAGGTTCATATTTCTTTTCGTCGATTCCTTGGGTGCGAACTTGTATGAGTCGATTATTGATTTAAAGTTATTATAAACCGTAACCACAATCACTTTTACCGGCTGAGTAGTAGGAGTTCGCCAATCGTTAGCACATTTTACGTAATGTTATGTGTCTGAATCCCAGAAGAGCCTAATAATAATAATAATAATAATAATAATAATAATAATAATAATAATAATAATAATAATAATAATAATAATAATAATAATAATAATAATAATAATAATAATGCTACTTGCTTTACGTCCCACTAAATACTTTAACGGTTTTCGGAGACGCAGAGATGCCGGAATTTAGTCCCGCAGGAGTTCTTTTAGTACCAGCAAATCTACCGTCGCGAGGCTGACGTATTTGAGCACCTTCAAATACCACCGGACTGAGCCAGGATTGAACCTGCCACGTTTGGGTCAGAAAGCCAGCCCCTCAACCGTCTGAGCCACTCGGCCCGGCGAAGAGCCTTTCTGAACTTAAGGATACCATTGAGTTGAATTTCACTGAAATTCTGTCAATAATTCATTTCTTGTGGTGGGAAACTCCTGTATTTATTATTCAATTCATCTCATATTACTCCCGTGCTTCATTTTAGAATTAAACAATATTGCTCCGCAGGGGCAGGAGCTAGAAGATGGATAATAATGGACAAAATGTCACAAGAAGAGAACAAGAAAGAAGAAGGGAAGTATTAGTTGAGTAAGTTAGCTTCAAAATATGTGTTTATTTCCAAAGAATAAAACTGATTTATCCTCTTCTTAGTTTAAGAATTTCCTTGAGTGAATGTTTTGTACTATGGGATTATAACTTGGTTTAAATGTCATTCAAAGTACAGAAATTAGAAGTTGTTTTGGCTGCAGGTTTCGGTTGGGTAGAAGTGGTTTTCTAATTGTCAGTAAAAAATTGAACAGGAATTAAGCGGCCACGAATGGCGTAAAAATTTTACCTTCAGTAAGGCGTTTAAGGTGTTGCCTACCACTCGGCATATTATCCTTTGTTGACTTCTTAGCTAAATTCAATTTCCTGATAAGTACCTTCAATATCTCTTTACTTCCACAACCTTTCATAACTATACTCCTTTCCAACTTGCACTTCCTCCTTAACCTCTTTGTTTCTCTGATATAAGATATTTGATCCTTGCCTTTCCTTACTACTTTTAAAGGTACTTGCTATTTTCACACACCTCAACATCTGTTTTAAACTCATTACGTTAGCTGTTCGTATAGTTACCATTATCAACTGATCATAATTACTTTTTAAAATCTCCTTCATGACTTTCTTATCAGTCGTATGGTACTGTCTAATACTCCTCCTTTTACAAACTTCCTTTCGGTCACATTTATTTTTAACTACGACGAAAAGCGTTTCATGATCACTTATACCATCTCTCACTTTAGTCTTCCTATAAAGGTAATCTGATTTTATCAGCCCCACATCTAGAATATTCTTCCCTCTAGTTTTTTCTATCACTTTATGATTCAGCTGTCCATCGCAGATTAAGTTATTTACCATTTGTTGGTATGAAATGTCGTATGGCTTTTAGTGCCGGGATATCCCAGGACGGGTTCGGCTCGCCAGGTGCAGGTCTTTCTATTTGACACCCGTAGGCGACCTGCGCGTCGTGATGAGGAATACATGATGATGAAGACAACACATACACCCAGCCCCCGTGCCATTGGAATTAACCAATTAAGGTTAAAATCCCCGACCGGCCGGGAATCGAACCCAGGACCTTCTGAACCGAAGGCCAGTACACTGACCGTTCAGTCAACGAGTCGGACACCATTTATTGCTCATAACTTCCCTCATTCTCATTAGCGTTCCAGTCAACATTTTGTCGTTACCGGGACAAAAACCTCCTATGTGAAGTATTTTATCTTAGAACTTTGGCCGGTAAGGTTCTCTCATCTAAGGTGCAATATTGTGTGACAATATTGTCAAGTCATTCTCGCTCTACATAACGTATGTGCTGCGGGTCAGTATATCTCCAGAAATATTATCACACAGGAGGTTTTGCCCCGGCAACGACGATTTAATACATTTAAATCATCTGCTACAATCGAGTTCCCTTCAGTGTTATTTCCCAACATAGTTGATTATCTTATCAAATAATTCTGCATCCGTAATATAAATTATTAGCCACGTTTCAATTCCTATTAAAATATCTGTCAAATCTATTAAATTAATTATATTCCTTTCTTTACAATACTTTTACAATTTACCACTAACAATTTTATGTCATCCACACATGGCTTCCAGCTCCCTGTGCTCTTATCACCGTTACCTGGTATATACCTCCCTATAATTATTCGAACGCGACGCCATCTGACTGCAGATCACTATATCGTACCCAGTCATTATGATTTACAATCGCTTTCCCATTTTCCCCACATACCCACTGCGTAGTCTTATAAAACCCCGATCACCTTCCAGTTAATCTCCCTCCTACTCAGCATCCCACTGATAATAATTTCCACTTACCTATACTTTTCCTCGCTGCATTAAATAGATCCCACGCATCCCCAACTATGTTGATACCTTCCTATTCCTGCTTACCGTACATTGTTTGTACCAACGTGAGAAATTCAGATTTGATGGTAGAATAGGATTGTAGTTCAAAGTAGTATGCTTCTCAAGGTTTTTTTTTTGGCAAGTTGCTTTACGTCGCACCGACAAAGATAGGTCTTATAGCGATTATAGGATTGGAAAGGGCTAGGAGTGGGAAGGAAGCGTCTGTGGCCTTAATTAAGGTACAGCCCCAGTATTTGCCTGGCGTGAAAATGGGAAACCACGGAAAACCATCTTCAGGGCTGCCGAGAGTAGGGTTCGAACCGACTATCCCCCGGATGCTGGATACTGGCCGCACTTAAGCGACTGCAGCTATCGATCTCAGTACTTCTCAAGTAAGGTATTGATAATAACTAGGAGTTTTCTTCGCAAGAATTAACCAGCCCTGCACCTCTCTCTTTCCTTGTACCTAGTCCAAAATTCTGTCCTTCTCTTCCTTCACCCACCAAGACCCCGTCATAACAACACATGTATTTCTCTTTTCTCTTTCCACAAGTTGTTCAGTCTTTCCATAATACTCTTGTACCTCTTAATTTCTGTATTAGCTGGTCGGCATGTACATCTGTACTGAAACCTCTCCTTTCTCTCTACTCATTAATCGTATCATCAACAGTCTTCCATCCATATACTTCAGTTTCAATATTTTGTTGTTCAGTGGTTGTCTTAACAACATTCGTACGCCACTTCTTCCAGACTATTCTTCTCTTGAACAATGTAAGTTATAATTTTCACTGTTCAGCCACCTATGTCCTTTCAATCTCACCTCATACATTCCAAGTACATTCATCCGGTACTTCTTCATCTCCTGTTATGCATTCCCCAGCTTTCCATGTGCCAGTTCTTAACTTCTATTTCCGCTTTCCTCTCTTCTTATTTCTTCCATGTCATTCTTTCCTTCGTTGGTATATTATCTCAATATAACCATCTCGGTGAATGAGGAATGTTATTTTACACGGATAGCTCCTTTACACAAACACAAATCCATTCAATATGCTTTAATTGATAGTGTCTGAAATAAAATTAAAACCTGGTTTATTTAAATATTCAAACAAGAATATTTTTAATAACTAATACCCAAGACTTTGTTCGGAACACTTGATATTTTCATCGCATCATTATTATCTTTTTGAGGAAAGTTAGAATATTCGGGAGACTGATTCGAGCATAGTGAAACAAGCGACAATATATTCGAACCACTTTCAATATCGCTATGCTTATAATGCTTGAAGGCACATTACCTTACCTACTGTTAGGAGAGATTGATTTTACCAGAGGTGGGACTTTGTGAAGCCGTTTGAGAGAAGAACAACTAATATTGCGGACACGTTCAAATAAGCCGTGCTCGTGGTGTATTCTATTGGTTTTTCTCATCAGTTCAATTTATTTAATTATCTGGCACAATAAAACAGGTCTAATTACTTACAAACAGCAGACACGAGTAGTAAAGGAAATTGCTACATGATTTAATTAAGTTCCAATATATTCTCAATCACTTAAATTTCATTACGTCTGGAGGTCATACATTTGATATAGACCAAATCCTAGCGGTAAGGATCTCTCTCTCTCTCTCTCTCTCTCTCTCTCTCTCTCAATATTTGAAACTTTTATGGGAGTGAGGTAAATGTTTACTTATTCATCATGTTCATCTTGTTCACTTTTGTTTCCGCTTCATGCAAATAGGGAACAGTGGCAGCTCATATGCCGATATCGAACAACAGATATACTGTCGCTCTAGTCATCTCGACGTGAGAACAGCGCATCCCTTATATCATTAAACGTTAACACATTCTTTCAAACATTTGGAAGCATGATATGGCTCTCTCAGTTTCGGAAGTAAACTTCTCATTCTTCGCGTGGGAATTATATTGAGACACTATACCAACGAAGGGAAGAAGGTATTGTGTGAAGAAAGTCTTGGAGGAGGAAAGACAAGTTATGAATTGTCACATGGAATGTCCTCAATCTACTAAACCCAGTAAAGCTGGGAAATGCAAAGAAGGAAGTGAAGAGGTACCGGTTGGATGTACTTGGAATGTACGAGGTGAGATGAGCAGGTAATGGAGGGCTGGAAAGTGGAGCTTATATCTTGTACTGCTGAGAAGAAGAACAGAGTGGAAGAAGTGGCTTGACAATATTATGATAACGCCTGAAAATAAATCAGTTAAAATAATGCATGTTTATGAAGAACTGATGATGATACGAATAATAGGTTTATATAAAGATGTGGTTTTTATACAGATGTACATTCCTACCAGCCAACGCAGAGATGAAAAGGTAGAATAACATTGTTAAAATAATGAGGAACCTATGGAGAGAGAAACAGAAATTCATGTGTTATCGTGATGCGGTATTCAAATACTGTGGTGGGTGAAAGAAAAGGAGAAGAGGCAGTCGGGAATTTTGTACTAGGCACAAGGAACAAGAGCGGTGAAAGGCTGGTTAATTCTTTAAAAGAAAACTCACTAGTTATCGTCATTACCTTATTTGAGAACCGCAAGCGACGGCACTGTGTTAGGATATCTAGGCTGACTGGAGAGTGGTATTAAATCAATTGCAACCTGGCACAGAGTAGATACTGGAACTGTCTGAAGAGTATCAAAGTTTACGCAAGAGTAGATATCGATTTTGACCACATCCTGGTAGTGGAATAAGTGCAAGTAAAGTTAAAAAGAGAAGAGAGAGAGGTCACGATAAAAATTAGATTTGTAAGTACTGGTGGAGGCAGAAATATGTACGAACTTGGAACAAATGTTTTTGACAAAATGAAACGGAGGCGAAAATTAAGAATGTTTAAATGAAAAATGGGTGAAAATGAGGGAAATTCTGAGGAAGTAACTAAAATTAGAAAGTCCAAACAATTGTAAAAGAATGGGTAGCGTAAATCATGCTGAACAAGTTGGATGAAAGGTGAAAACATAGGATTTTAAGGACTGAGGAAGGGACGATAATGTATAGAAGACTGAATAAGGAATTGCGGAGATAAACTAAGAATGAAAAATAGAGATGGGTGGAAGAGGAAAGTAAGAAAATAGAAAAACTGCAGACAGAGGTGTCAGAGATGATGTACACATTATTTATGGAGTCAGTTTTTGAAGTACGAGAAGCGCAATGTTGAGTTAGAAAGAAAGGATGACACGATATCCGAAAAACTTGGGGATGGGTTGAAGAGATAGCTCCAATGTACTCAATAGTAGTTCGAGGCAGATCAAAGACTCCATGCCAGCCTCATTGTGGACTTCTTATGCAAAGTAGCATGCAATGAATACCAATAAATACTTCAACTGCCAACGGTGTAAGAAGCGGTTACAATTCTTCATTCTTCTCTCATTGGTATAACTGGCTGGTACAAGGTGCTTGCTGCACACCCGAAGAAATGTTCAGGAAAGTACTCCTGGAAGTACATTGCTGGAACTTTAGGCTCTTACACATGTATATTGTTGTTCCTTTCACACTACTCCCACTAAATTTTCCTGCATTAAGCTTTGTTTTGACTACATTATTAATTTCAGTTTGTCTTTAGGTATTTTTCCCCTTTTTGTAATTTTCCAAATATTAATTCAAACGAACTGACATTCTTTGGTGCTCTACATTCAAATTCAATTGTCCAGGTTATAACAGTGAAAATGGAAACCTACAACCGGTTTTCCAGTCAGTGATCGGTTCAGGGATGGAATGAATGAAGCCCCTATCTAGCTGCGAGATAGGAGTTGTGCCGGCTGAAGAGGAATGTCGCACTCCTCTGGGGCAATGATTAATGACTGACAGAGGACATTAAATGATAGTGGAGAGTGTTGTTGGGATGAAAGATGATAGGAAAACTGAGGTACCGGGAGAAAAACCTGTCCCGCCTCTGCTTCGTCCAGCACAAATCTCACATGGAGTGACCGGGATTTGAACCACGAAACCCAGCAGTGAGAGGCCGACGTGCTGCCGTCTGAGCCAGGGTATAACAGAATTCATTTTTAATTTCACTCTTTTATGCAACTGTGAAATAGTCCTTTAAGGAATTAAAATTGTTAAACCTTCATTTTAATTGAATTGTGCATGTTATTTCATACCGGTACTTCTATTTTCAGAATTTTATAAAAATTGGTCTATTATTATAGTGTGGCCTATGATCAAGCCTAATGTTTTCAATGTGGCCCTTGAGTTCTTACAAATTGGAAACCCGTGGTGGTCGGAAATAACGTGGACCGGATGTATGATATATGAAAAAATAATTGAACATCTCGCGTCGTTTCAGCTGCTGGACTTAGCCAATCAAATCGCTTTGCGGGCGAATCGAAATTGATTTTATGAGACGGTGTTGCTAAATCTGCCCCTGGATCAAGACCAGCTTGAGAGCACCAATCGAAGGAAAAAATTTGCCCGGGGAGGGATTTAAACACGGATCTATGAGCTGATACGATCACCCCATAGCGAGTAGGCTATGTTGACACCGGCTGAAACCCACGATGTGTTTGATGTCGATTGCTCAGCATGGCTTTCTTAAGTCACGTGTAGTTTAGCAACATCGCCTCTCGAAGCTCATTTGAATTCGCCCGCGAAACGATCTGATTAGCTAACTTCCGAAGCTGATAAAATGACAATGACGTGAAATACGAAATTATTTTGTTCAAATTATTTATCAGTATGAGCAACCTTCTAACGCTTGTACAAACGGATCATGTAGTTTCCGACCACCCTATGTAACAGTTATATGAAAATTATTTCAAAGGTTGTACTTAAGCTTATGATTAATATTGGGCTATGTTTGCTGAATGCTTTTGGAGTTGCTTCTATGAAATGACTGGACGATATGTTATACACTACAGTGGTAATAACAGTTAAACAAGATTGTCAGCACCTTGCTGACACGAACGAAATTACTTGAGGATTCTGAGCGGTGTGATAGACGCGATGTCCCGTCGGCGTCGAAAATAAACTCGTGTTTACGTCACTTGGGAGCTGTCTGTATTCCCAGGAGAAAATCTGGAGACAGGCACAATTACGGAATTTCTCCTGGGACGTGTTAGTAAGAGACAAGAGAGGGAAATGTAGCAATCTGTCGCTAATGAGTGTCTCCAATTCTGGCGGCTAAATTCCTGAGAAGGATCAGTACCACCGTCATGCCCTTTCCTTTATATAGTAATTCGTATCCTCTTCATGTTTAATTTACTAGCCTAATGAGTAGGAAATCACTATTGTCTTCCTATCAAGAACATCACGTGAATATCGATTAAGGCGCGAGGGAATATTGAGACTGAAAATCATTTACCTGTTTTAGAACTAGAGGTTTCGTGGCTACTATCATATCATCAAGTCAAGCAAAATTGCCGTATGCAGTTCATTAATGGGTGGGAACTCCCCGTATAGGTTATGAGTTCTATAAGGGACTTTACCGTTTATTTTCCAGTTTATCAATGGGACTCTAACTATTTATATTTCCCTTAAAAGTAATAATCACCACCACTACCGACATGAATGAATCTCATTTTAACCAACCTGTTGTTCCTTTCAGATATTCCTCTCATGGGATGTACCATTAAACAAAGTCAAATCAACGTGAACTGCAGACATCATAATCCTGTTTTTCCATAATTTCATTTTCTCCTGTGATTTAAGATCATATTAAGTCACACAGGATTTCGGCGACGATAGGATGGAAACGTGTTAGGACGAGGAAGGCTGCGGCCATGGCATTTAGGAACAGCGTAAGATTTCATGCTGGTGTGAAACTTAGGAACCACTGAAAGCCGCATCTCTTCGAATAGTGAACTTTGCATCCATCATCTCCAGAACGCAAATTCACTGCTTCATAAGTCGTAACACTTTCTTTATCTTCTTTTTTCGTATTATTAATTAAAGCTCCCAGCCTCAGCACACAATTTCATTATTGACCGGCAATATTCTTAATAACTTAGGAATGTAATGCACATCTCTTCAAGGCAGCCTTGGTTCGAATTCCGGAAATGCATGAGAGATTTTTGAAATAGGAAGTCAATTCATTATAATTCGGTAAATGCTGTGAACATAATAAAAATATGTAAAACTTTTACCATGTTGAAATGAGGGAGAAAGCGCAAGTGACAGACCAGGACGAAGCATTATAAACCATACCGAGAGTGTTTTGAACGATTAGAGAAGGCTTAATAGACCTAGAAAAGTATTATCATTGAAGATATATCAGTATTGGATATTTCACTGTGCTATGTTTTAAGATCCACCTGTTACTGTTTCTTCATGGATGCAGTAGGCCTAATAATGCATTTATCTGTTGGCATAGCCGAGAAAATTTGCTGAGGTATGTGTGGTGCTCATTCCGAGCAGGACTTTTGAATCTGAATGTTAGGAAAGGTGCTACTCATAGTTCCGGTCATGGTTTATAAGCACTTTATGGCTGAGCGAGGAAAATACACTGACTGACAGAGCAAATGCAACACCAAGAAGGAGTGGTTCGAAAGGGATGAAAGTTGGGGAAAAAACAGAGACGGCACGGACGAATAATTGATGTTTATTTCAAACCGATATGCAGGTTACACAATGCGCTCGGCATCGACTCAGTAGGATGTAGGACCACCGCGAGCGGCGATGCACGCAGAAACACGTCGAGGTACAGAGTCAATAAGAGTGCGGATGGTGTCCTGAGGGATGGTTCTCCATTCTCTGTCAACCATTTGCCACAGTTGGTCGTCCGTACGAGGCTGGGGCAGAGTTTGCAAACGGCGTCCAATGAGATCCCACACGTGTTCGATTGGTGAGAGATCCGGAGAGTACGCTGGCCACGGAAGCATCTGTACACCTCGTAGAGCCTGTTGGGAGATGCGAGCAGTGTGTGGGCGGGCATTATCCTGCTGAAACAGAGCATTGGGCAGCCCCTGAAGGTACGGGAGTGCCACCGGCCGCAGCAGATGCTGCACGTAGCGGTGGGCATTTAACGTGCCTTGAATACGCACTAGAGGTGACGTGGAATCATACGCAATAGCGCCCCAAACCATGATGCCGCATTGTCTAGCGGTAGGGCGCTCCACAGTTACTGCCGGATTTGACATTTCTCCACGCCGACGCCACACTCGTCTGCGGTGACTATCACTGACAGAACAGAAGCGTGACTCATCGGAGAACACGACGTTCCGCCATTCCCTCATCCAAGTCGCTCTAGCCCGGCACCATGCCAGGCGTGCACGTCTATGCTGTGGAGTCAATGGTAGTCTTCTGAGCGGACGCCGGGAGTGCAGGCCTCCTTCAACCAATCGACGGGAAATTGTTCTGGTCGATATTGGAACAGCCAGGGTGTCTTGCATATGCTGAAGAATGGCGGTTGACGTGGCGTGCGGGGCTGCCACCGCTTGGCGGCGGATGCGCCGATCCTCGCGTGCTGACGTCACTCGGTCTGCGCCTGGACCCCTCGCACGTGCCACATGTCCCTGCGCCAACCATCTTCGCCACAGGCGCTGCACCGTGGACACATCCCTATGGGTATCGGCTGCGATTTGACGAAGCGACCAACCTGCCCTTCTCAGCCCGATCACCATACCCCTCGTAAAGTCGTCTGTCTGCTGGAAATGCCTCCGTTGACGGCGGCCTGGCATTCTTAGCTATACACGTGTCCTGTGGCACACGACAACACGTTCTACAATGACTGTCGGCTGAGAAATCACGGTACGAAGTGGGCCATTCGCCAACGCCGTGTCCCATGTATCGTTCGCTACGTGCGCAGCACAGCGGCGCATTTCACATCATGAGCATACCTCAGTGACGTCAGTCTACCCTGCAATTGGCATAAAGTTCTGACCACTCCTTCTTGGTGTTGCATTTGCTCTGTCAGTCAGTGTAATTACAAACTAGGCTCACCCGCTATTATACCTTATACACGCCGCCACCGATTTTAGCGGTCTCCTATAACCGTTTATATGGCAATTCGTATTCCTTTCATGTTTAATTTTTTAGCCTAATCGGTAGGAAATCGTTTTTGCTATTGTCTTCCTAACAACAAGATCACACCGAATACCGTTTAATTTTTGGTAATGCTCTTTGAGGATGCAACCTGCATCCAGGCAAAGGACTTGACACACATGGCTTCCAGTTTGGGAAATCACTTTAATGTGCATGTCGTTGAAAGCCTAGTTTGCACCCAAATTATT
Organism: Anabrus simplex; assembly: GCF_040414725.1. Classification (NCBI taxonomy): domain Eukaryota; kingdom Metazoa; phylum Arthropoda; class Insecta; order Orthoptera; family Tettigoniidae; genus Anabrus; species Anabrus simplex. The sequence continues at coordinate 229,048,990 of NC_090265.1, forward strand.
ACCTGTAAGGTGGTGGTGGTGGTGACTATTGTTAAAAGAGGAAGTACAACTGGGCAACCATCCTCTATATAGCACTAATCAGAGTGAAAAAATGGAAGGGGTCCGACACTTCGCAAAATGAAGGTATCGGCCAAAGGAAGTGAAGGGCCACGAAGGGCATGAACATGAAAAGACTCCCTAGGCCTCCATACGTAATACCGTCGGGGTCAGAAAAAAACAAGAGTTGACCAGGTGAGGTCAGATAGGATAGATGAAAGTGAGGAGCCTGGCACTAGTAAGTGGAAGCAATGCCAGGACTCAGGTGAGGGCCTCGTGGTCGCCAACCCACGCTCTAAAGTTCAGAGCCCCTGAGGCCCCTTTTAGTCGCCTCTTTACGACAGGCAGGGGATACCGTGGGTGTTATTCTACCGCCCCCACCCACAGGGGGATATTAGCTATAACATTGTAACAGTAGAATGATGGAAATGTCACCTTTGTGTGGTACGAAGAACATCTGCCTCTTATTATGAAGATGGTCTATAGGAAACAGGAGTTATATTTCACTAAGTAGCCATTATCGGAGTTCACAAAACGATCAATGCACGCTTTTACCTGAACACTCACGGCACTGTTTACAAAATTCCATTATATCAAAAAGAAAAGCTGTCTCCTTCAGTGTGGTAAATTCTTCAGCTGATCAGGTGTGTCATGATCTAGAGGCCATCTGGCTAAGCGGCAGTCATCTTTATGATTCAGACCTCTAATGGAATGAATTACCACAGGATCAGGTATTATGAAAAACAAAAACCTATTGTGCTACAGACTACATGGGCTTTGGCCTACCATGCAACCATGACATAGACCAACGCTTGCAGATAACGAGGTGATACATAGTCAAGGCAAGTAATTTTCTCAGCGTTATTCTGAACTTTCAAGATCCCACCCTCTATCTCAACGTCAGATCGCTCCCCAATTGTTCGTAGGTTGAATGAGCTTTATACCAGCTCATAAATCCACTTAAAGATCCCTGACGTGGTTAGCAGGCGGCTTACAACTCTTAAAACGCAACCGGCATCGGATATTATTATTATTATTATTATTATTATTATTATTATTATTATTATTATTATTATTATTATTATTATTATCAAATATACCACAATGGTGGATAGACCAACGCCAGTGTATATTTAAAATAGTATTGAAGTGAATTTAACTGAAAACATAAATTACTTTAACATTACATAACAACGAAAATATACATGAAAACAAAAAATGCATGAAAATTAAACATTATTTGCAAGTAGTGGAACATAATAATGTGAGGGAATTATCAGAGTACTCATAAACAAAATCACTACACGGTGAGGTAAGCGTATTTCTCTACCGTCTAAATTTGTTAAGCTACTATTTACAATTATTTGACATTTAAATCACGTTTGAGTTTTCCCCTGGACACAGGTTTTCCTCACCGACGTAATCGAACACACAGGCCTCTGGTTCTTCGAACTCCTGCTCTCCAACATGACCTCTCGAAGCACAGTGTCATCACATAACAATTTACTTCACAACTAAGAAGCCTCATTGAAGTCCGAGAAGTCATTCCATTGACGCACTCGTCGTTGATTAACTTGTCATGGATTCGCGATCGTCTGGTTACGTGCTTGCGTTCTCTCACGGCCAGTTTCAGACCGACTCTCTCGAGACTAATTCCAGACTCTTGCCTATTTTTCTCTTTATATTGAGCAGTGTATAATTCTAGCATTTAATATTTCAAGATGATTCTGAGCACTTGCTCCGTTGTTAGTCAGTTTCTAGCTCCTTCGAATGAGCTTCCTTATCATAAGCTTCAACAATTCGCCCGCTGCTAGCCTCTTGCACATAGTCACCACATTGCGGCATTGTCACATCTCACCGACATAATAGTCCGACTCGTTGGCTGAATGATCAGCGTACTGGCCTTCGGTTCAGAGGGTCCCGGCTTCGATTCCCAGCCGAGTCGGGGATTTTAACCTTCATTAGTTAATTCCAGTGGATCGGGAGCTCCCTGCAACTCACACGCCACACATAACACTATCCTCAACCACAATAACACGCAGTTACCTACACATGGCAGACGCCGCCCACCCTCATCGGAGGGTCTCTCTTAGAAGAGCTGCACTCGGCTAGAAATAGCCACACGAAATTGTTATTATTACCGAGATTATAGTTTTCCAACAGTCCACCACAATCTCGGCCTTCATTGATACACTAATTATAAGCAATCACTTAACATACAGAAGGAATCCACACAAAGTTGGTAGGAAATAACTTACAAGTCTTACTAGTAGCGTAACGTGCAAAACAAAGCAAAGCAAAGTCAACTCCGAACAGGCCATGAAGGCCCTTGGAGGGGTGGAATGTAAAGGCTTTCAATATCAGTAACCTCGGCAATTGGTGGGGTAGAGTGGTTAGCTCTACGCCCGGCCGCCTTCGCCCCCAGGTATTTACCTAGTACTCATTTTTGGTGTAGGCTGAGGGAACCTCAGAGCATGTGCACCCCCAGAAGTGGAAATCTCGTTTCTTAAATTTTACGACTTCCTGATGGAATTCGAACCCACGTCCTTCCGGGCGAACCGAGCACGCCTTTACAGCCTTGGCCAGGCAGCCCCTAGCTTAACGTGACCTCGGGTAATAGCTCTGAAATTCACTCAAACTTTATAATACAAAATTTAATATACGTAATATAACTATTACGCAAGCAAACATGAATTCACAGGAAACTTTAAACAGTTCCTAAATCAAAACACTGTGATTTACGAAGGATTGACAGTACAGTGGCTTTATACTAGCTTTACATTACATTCCAATATCATCACATATAAATATACGGGAAGTTGTATTCATTTCTTGAAATATCCTTTTTAAAAACATTAAGCTCTAAGACTGCTTCCAAGTATGAAGAAACCGATTTATAAATAATTGTTATCATAGTTTGTTTCCTATAGCATTCATATTTTAATTTACTGCTTATATATCAGGGCATTACTAATCGACTGTTCATGACTTATAATACTCAAAGGGTAATAGAAATAATTTTAAATAACAAATTTCACTTCTTCGTTGGCTTCAATGAACATCAGAGGGGTTTTCATAGTCAACCAGGCACCCTTGTAAATACTTCTGTCTTGCAGGACTATTGAAAACAACAAAGGAGAGAAATCATGATACAACAATATTTATTGATATATCTAAAGCATTTGATTTGACGTAAGGAATTCCAATTAAAGTAGCAAATTTAATAATACGCAAGTAGAGATACAAAAAGGAAAATAAAAATCTATCTGTATACTAAAAGGCGCCATGCAAGGTTCTACCCTGTCATCAACATTATACAATCTGGCCATCAATTACGTTTTTGATGAATTGGCTGAAGATGTCTAACGTCGAACTTATGCTTGATTTGCCTTCACTCACTATAATGGGGTTCGCTGATGATATTGTTATTATTGGAAAGAATCGAGAGGCAGCATGTGAAATAACCCGCATAACCTTACGGCTGTTTCGAGATATAGGCCTGGAAATAAACTTTGAAAATTGTATGTGCTTACATCTTCTCCTCTACTTGAGCCTGATCAGAAATACTTTGTTATGAATCCGTCCATTTCAGACTGCTCAACTGACATATATAACCTCTAGTTTCCCAATGATGGTGATAATGTATTACGAAGCTTCGTGAAAGGAAGTTTACAGTTTCCTAATGACAACCCATATTGTATGTTATATTCTGATAGAAAACAAAGCGTTGTGGGGAACAGTACTCCAACTCATCAATGCTTGCAATATTCTAATCAAAGCTGCTGTTGGGTATGTTTACGCTAGTCGGGAGCCATTAAACGACATTTCAACTTATTCCGTCAACCCTACGAGACTTCGAAATGACCACCTTGTGCACTCAACCTCACAGTCTTTGTACTGCTGCTGCTATGAATTGCTTCCAGGAGGCAAGAGTTTTTGAGTGACCTGGTGTTAGCAGAATTTGTAAATCGGTTAAACGGGAGGTATTCCTCGATTTTGATAGAACAATGGGTGGGAAACTGAATTTATCTGTTCCTACTCTCATGGATAGTGTTAATTAATTTGAATAGATTGTGGTTATAACATGGGATGCCATTGTACAGCATTTTGGGAGTAAGAAGCGCAATTGGCAGCTGTATGCATTTAAGAAGTTTTGGTTAATGAAGACGTACACTCGGAGTATAAAAATTGATCGTCCCTGAAAATGGCGAGCTGCGAAATCTAAAATCAGTGCAACTATCACTATATATTTTCAGTTTTACCTTAACGAATGTGAAAGAGGGATATATATGCTTATATAATGTTAACACGGCCTTTCGAATATATCTGGACGATATAACAGTTATTATTCGAGACTGTTCCGATTTACAGTTTGACAGTGAGCACATACGTTGACAAACGGAGCATCTCCCGTACGACAAGGAACCAAAAAATAACGCGGATGGTCAGCGCTCCGTGTAAGTCATCGCAATGTAATTTTTAAGGACATATATTTGTTTGACCCTCGTATTTCTTAAAACGTATTCTAGTACGTAAATGCCAAGCTGCGAACTTTCGGGAAATTTGGCGAGCATTTTATATATCTATATCGTTTACAAGGGGAGGGCCAGATTTTCTGGTTACCAATTTTCTTCAAAGTACGCAACTTTTGAGAATGACGTAAGGAAAGTAAAATGTTCAAGCGAGAAGGTCCACTACTAAATCGTTTACGAGAAAACTGACAGGAAAGTTTGACGTGTCCCCCATATGGCTTTCCATTACAGCATAGGGACACCACCATTGCTATAGTGTAGGCGTTGGCGTATCCTTTACGGTATCCGGCGTTGGTTTGTTCGGAATACCACGGTCATTTATTTCCATTATATTCTTTCCAAATTTCGAAATTCGTCTTGTAAGTTTATCTTAAATCCGACGTTCCCCCGGATGAATGCATTTTCTGGACTAAAAGTAGTTCCGCATGATTTGACCAATCGAAGAACTTGGAGATGTGATCAGTTGGACGATTTCGACATTATTACAAATTTTCCTTTTACGACGCATAACATTTAAAAATTATGAACTTACACGTCAACAGGTTATTTTTACATTCATGTACTTAATCTAAGACCATTATGTTCTAGGACACAGCCTACACGCTTGTTGCCTGCATTAGTTATTCACTTCGTTCCAAAAACGTGCCAGGACATCGAGATTGAAGCTTAAATTTTTAATTTCACTTGTTGTGGCTGTTGGTAACGAACCACTATAGGAGTTGGGAGTGCGTCACGTGGCAGGTTACCGCACGCCATTTGCAGGCGATATAGCAGAAAAGATTGCCTGGTCTACTTTAGAAAACGCAGAACGGGTTTTTGAAAATGGATTCATTAGATACAGAAAAAATCATTGATAAGTAGATTAAAACATTTAATAATAGAGCAGATAGGTTGGAAAAGATCGACGAGATGATGATATCCTAGAGCACAACCTACTTAAGAAAAACTTCAAGAGCGCAAGAGTTTCCAGGAAAAGCCGAAGCTGAAAACAGGAAAGGTGTGGACCGAAGGAAGAAAGGAACACCGACAACTGGGCAAATGTTAAAGCCCGGGAAAGGAGAAAGTTGAAATAACGTGGTCCTTAGTTGGCCGAAAGGGATGAATGAATAACAGAAGTGTAGAGATGACCGTGGACAAACTATCTGATGAACGTTTCGGTAATTGTGAGCCACTGACGTGTGAAATTAATGAAAACTGATTTTCACTTAGATATGGTGATCACTTCCCTGGGCCTTCAACTTGCGTTGTATTCTTTTCGTACTTGTCACACTCAGATGCAATATTTCGGATAGTCCTCTTACTTTTATTTACAGCCTTGACTGCACGTGCACTTGCTTTATTGAGACAAACAATCAAACACCCCTTCCTATCCTTTTTGCATAATCTTAACATGTTATAATTTATATTCCTGATTTTTTAATGTATAATTCCATATTATATATGTGCCACGATTGTTAAGTACACAGTGAATTACAACTCGGAGAAACTGTCCAGTACCGACATCATTGTAAAGTACACTGTGTCGTGTCCGGAAGTGTTATTCTAGAACAAGCACCACATTAAGGAGACCATAAATTTGTGTCTGAATTACTCCATGTTAACAAAATTCACCTGTTAGCAGCGTGAATTTGATGGCTGTGTGGGACAGCATTAGGGACTCGAACCAGTATTGTAGTACACCTGGATTATGTGGCCCTCCTGTACAGCTTGCAAGTAATTCAGTGCATCACCCACCGTCTAGCATTAAACAGTGTTATCGCGGATCGTATGGCCTATCCTTAGCAAGATCAAATAAGGGAATCCAAAAACGTTTATATGCAGGTCTCCATCGGCAATAATTCCGGAAATGGTCAGTAACTAATAAATGAGACGGGCAGATTACAGATAAGTTAACTTCCTGTACACTGTCTCCGCCGGTACAACACCACCACGACACACGAGGCTAACTTTACGACAAATCATGTATCACTCCACAGAAACTTTTGTGGCATTTCACGTATGTACATTTTATATATAGCCATACCTGTTCGAAATTTTGTTTCACCAAGACCGATTTAGAGAATTCTTAAAGGAAACATGTCAAGTTACACATTTCAAAACAGCCAATACGTAATCGAAACTATCTTTCAGGTAGGGAGTGAAGTCAGAGAAAACAGGCAATCTGAGTCAGATCCTGTCTAAATCATTGTTTTTCATCAGCCCATTCCTTCATTCTACCACTACTATCACCCAACCCAGAAAATGGGCGCCGTAATGGGACACATATCAACGGCTGATATTTTACTACCATCAACTTGATTGCACTGCGTAATACTCCGGCTTCAAAATTTTTCTCTACATTTCATATGTAAATGTGATTCAAATCGTAGTGACTTAGGACGAGATTTTCGGTAGCTCCAATGCGCAACGACGCAAAAGTGTACCGGGACTGCAGTCTCCGGTCAATGCCGGAAATGACCCTACCATACACTAACATGAGGATATGGCGCTGTAGAAAAAAATAATATTATAAGATTATGTGCATAATTTTATCTTACAAGAGAAAAGTAAATCTCTGTAACGGCCATGAAGGTGCATAGAGGCGCGGAATGTAAACGCTTCCACTAATTTCAACATAGACCTGTTACCTTTCTCCTCAGTAATTAAATAGATACTCAGTTTCACTCTAGACTTAGAGAATCTCAGGCCCTGTGCTCCTCCAGAAGTCGAAGTTTCTTACCTAAGTAGTTCGAATTCACGGGGTTTCGAATACACGTCTTTCTGTGTGAATCGAGCATTGATTAGGCATCGTCGCTCTCTTTCGTAAAAAACTTTTAATTTTTAAAATTATTTTTCACATATTTGTTAATTAATCTCACACTATTTTGGAAATTTATACTTATGTTCTTATCGTAACGCTTGTTCATTATTGTTATTATTATTATTATTATTATTATTATTATTATTATTATTATTATTATTATTATTATCATTATCATTATTATTATTATTATTATTATTATTAGTTTGATTAGTTGCCACACCTGGAGGCCCGGGTTCGATTCCCGGCTCTGCAACGAAATTTCAAAAGCGGTACGAGTGCCGGAACGGAGTTCACTCATCCTCGAGAGATCAACTGAGTAGACATGGGTTCAATTCCCTCCTCAGCCATCCTGGAAATGATTTTCCATGGTTTCCCACTTTTCCTCTAGGCAAATGCCGGGATGGTACCTAACTTAAGGTCACGGCCACTTCCTTCTCTTCCTTGTCTATCCCTTCCAATATTCCCATCCCCCACCAAGGCCTCTCTTCAGCATAGCAGGTGAGTCCGCCTGGGCGAGGTACTATTCATCCTCCTTAGTTCTATCCCCCGACCAGAGTCTGCAGCTCCAGGACACTGCCCTTGAGGCGCTAGAGGTGTGATCCCTCGCTGAGTCCGAGGGAAAAACCGACCCTGGAGGGAAAACAGATAAAGAAAAAGAATAATAATGTAAAGTGGTCAATATTTCGAAAACTTGTTACTCTGAATATGCTTCATATCCACAGAGCATCACGTGGAAGACCAACCTGGTTTCGTAACATCGGATAAAAACGGTCATTTTCAAGCCCAAATAAAAATTCACTGCTTGGAACAGGATGATATGCGGCCATATTACAGTCACTGTAAACGGTGTTAATAAAAAGAGATAAGAAGTATAGCAGCCTGTGATTCGTGACTACTACCACACAGCGTACCTGATACATCAGCAGTGACGCACGCCTTAGCCACCTTGGCTAACTCCACGTTGTAGTCCTTATACAACGTATACACTTCCTGTCCAAACGTTTTGCACATTCATAACAGTTTAAATTATAGAAATAACACTGCCGCTAATGATTTCTACCATATTCGCGAGCATTATATAAACGGTATGGTTGTATTAAGGCCATAAAGAAGCAGGTTTTTCGGATGACTATGGTATACGCGTTTGTTGGGTTACCTACCTCCGTATAAAATAAGGGGCTGGTGAACCACCCGGTATAGCACACTGGGTTACCTAAGGCTGTAAGAGCATTTAAATCGTCAATTAGTAATTGATTCTCTCGAACCAGGCCCACATTAAATGTCACCGGTGCTCTTCTAGCTATACTCACGCGCAACGCATATTTCATTGTTTACAGCCTTAGTGAGTGATGTAAATCTATTAGCCAAATGTGTGTACGCGGACACAAAATGTTAAAAATTTTTATCACTGCATTTGAGAAAAAAATGTCAAAAAATTCCTGTTGGTCCAGATATTATAGACGGAGTAATCTATTATAATGTTGATATGAATGCCAGGTAGATTGTATTGAAGAACTTGGAAATAAAATATGGACCCAATATGACAAATTCTCTATTTGTAATTTACTACATTAATGTAAGTCCTAAGGGAAGTAGTAAAGATCACTGAATAGAATCCGGAAGCACGAAGAGGGATCTAAAAAGTAAGAGCATGAACCATAAAAGGATAATATTCTTAATGCAATGATGTCAGCTAATTCGTACACTAAGGAGTACCCAGTGTCCTAAATGGAGATTTACTACGGAATTTTAAAAGTATTGTTACAAAACAGTGTATTAACGTATTACGGAGTAATAGCTGTGTGGTAATAATACGCATATTTGAACTTCATTGCTGTCGACACGGGATATATATGGGAGGTTAACCGCAACGCTGTTTCGTAACTGGAAGCTTAGCGAGTGTTAAATGTCAGGTTACTCGCCATCCAGAGCGAGAGATCGGAAATTGCTTCCATAAATAGCTCGTACCAAACAGACCAAGGAGCCTTCAGGCAGTTCCCTAACTAACGGGCAGATTTGGAGGAATTAAACAAGAATAAACGATCCCTTTTTGCTGTTTTAATAACTGAAATGGAACGCTTTAAGAGATTGCATCATAATCTAATTTTGTTTGTTATTTTTATTTACGTCGTACCGACACAGATAGGTCTTATGGTGACGATGGGACAGGAAAGAGGTAGGACTGGGAAGGAAGCGACCGTGGCCTTAATTAAGGTATAGCCCCAGCATTTGCCTGGTGTGGAGATGGGAAACCACGGAAAACCATCTTCAGGGCTTCCGACAGTGGGGTTCGAACCACCTATCTCCCGAATACTGGATACTGGCCGCACTTAAGCGAGTGCAGCTATCGAGCTCGGTGTATATCATAAGCACTGATATATATATACTAATACATATGCGTATGAATATTAGCAGTTATCAGTGTAATATATGTGAGAAAACCTAATATATCGTCAAGCTATGTAGACTTTACGTATGGATAGGTGCTTCGGTTGTTTACCATAATAATGTCATTGATTTTACGTCATACTAAATACTTTTTACGGTTTTAGCAGACGCCGATTTGACGGAATTTATTCTCGCAGTAGTTCTTTTACGTGCCAGTAAATCTACCAACATGAAGCTGACGTAGGTGAGCTCCTTCAAATACACCGAACTGAGCCAGAATTGAACCTGCCGAGTTGGAGTCAGAAGGCTCACGCCTCAACCGTGTGAGACACTCAGTCCGACGGATGCTTATCGAAAATCTATGTCACTGAATAATACAGTTACAATTTTCCAAGCAACGTCAGGATGTAGTAATTGCAGAAGATTTAATATTTAAAATAGCTATATTCCTTTCTTAATCCTTTTATCACCGAGCTCGATAGCTCTTTCCTCTCACATCGTCGCCATAAGACGTGTGTCGGTGCGACGTAAAGCAACTTGAAAAAAAGAACTGTTTAGCGTCCAGGATTGGTTTTACCCTCGGACTCAGCGAGGGTCCCGCCTCTACTGCCTCAAGGGCAGTGTCCTGGAGCATGAGATTCAGGGTCGGGAGACACGACTGGGGAAGAGGAGGGCTAGTACCGCATTCAGGTGGCCTCACCTGCTATGCTGAATAAGGGCCTTGTAGAGAGATGGTAAGATCGAAAAGGATATACCAGGACAAATGAAGGAAGCGGCCGTGGCCTAGAGTTAGGTACCATCTTGGCATTCACCTGGAGGAGAAACGAGAAACCACGCAAAACTACTTCGAGGATGGCTGAGGTAGGAATCAAACCCGCCTTACTCTATTCACCTCCCGAGGCTGAGTGGTCCCCGTTCCATCCCTCATACCATTCTAATTTCGTAGCAGAGCAGGGAAATGAACTCTAGGCTCCGGGAGTGGCAGCTAATCACACTATTCACTACACCACAGAGGAGGCTAAAATAGCTATATGGAAGGTAAATCATTATTGCTAGTCGAGGACGAGTTTGTTGAGTGTCGGGTATGATAGTAGTGAATCATACTTAACTCACGAATTGTGTAGGTATATCGATTTTCCTCTTCCAGAATTGAACTAAAATGTAGTTTTACATTATGCTATTTTGATTTGTTGTGAGTTATAAGAGTAAATAACTCGAGATTCAATGTAATTTTCTTTGTGATGTGGCTGCTGAAATACACCTGAAACATTTTGCGTGGAGAATATCGCGTGCTAATTGTTAAAATTATTTCAAAGACAGAAAAGAAGATGTGAATGTTGAACGTAAAATGTTATTACCACAGAAATAAAAAATTAGACATATATAAAAATTATATATAGTAAAGACAGTAATGTTTGTGAAAAGTCGTTGTCTTTTTTATGAAGTGAACTTACTTCTTGTCGTAAATTACAACCAACAGTATTAAGGTAAATCCATTTACTACTCTAAACACAACATCATTATAGCATTCTTACCACAGTTGGAGTTTAAAAAGCGAAATCATGACTTTAGTGTGGAACACATTTGAATTTATAGATCCCTACAATTTTTATGGTCACAATAACAACACTGGCAGTCGAGAAGTAGGGCTTTAGATTTTCGTACTGTAGATCAAATATTTTTACTGCGTCCAAAGTGGAATAGAGGAATTCATCAGTGGTGCTCTACCAGTAAATTATACCTGGTCAGAACGCACTTATTACGATCGGTGGTGAAATCTAAGCACATGTCAGCTGCACACTTTAACCAGTTTTCCGCGCAGCAACAATTTCCTCTTCATTTTATAAATACTTGGGGACTCTGCGGAGCAGTTTAATATCAACGTGTATGGTGCAAAATGCTATTAAATCAATCGTATCGTAACTTGGAACTCATCAAATTGTATAAGACCGGGTGACTTTACCGTGCGTTTAGGGGCGCGCAGCTGAGAGCTTGCATCTGGGAGATAGTGGGTTAGAACCCCTATGTCGGCTGTCCTGAAGATGGTTTTGCGTTGTTTTCCATTTTCAAACCAGGTAAATGCTGGGTCCGTGCCTTAATTAAGCTAAGCCTTTCCTATCCCATCATCGACATAAGACCTATCTGTACTCGTGCGATGTAAAGCAAAAAATCTTTGTAAGATTATAGGAAAATACATTAGTCTGTATGTTTTTGCTTTTGACAAATCATACCATATTAACATTTCCTTACATTGATAAAACAGCGCTTCAAGCTGCTGTTTGGGATTTGAATAATTTGCATTGACTCCGTTTGCTTTTATTACGTCTTTAAATTTAATATATCATCGTTGCGTCCAGAATAACCGTTATGTGATAATATTTCAGCTTAGAACTGTGACCAGAAAGGTCAGAATGTTTCATAATTGCATGAAGTATATCAACGAATTTTCGTTGTGATACATGTGCTGCGGGTCAGTATGTATCCCCTTAACATTGCCACATAAAGTTATTTCTAGGTGCAATGACGATTTATGTACTCGTTTGTGTTTGAATGCGTCTACAAAATTATAATTTTGTGGCTGTGCACTGTCAAAATTATGTGAGAAAGCTCTACTGTGGGCACCAAAGGAATTTGTTTATGGATAAATACACAAACTGCCTTACTTTATTGAAACGCCAACATGGGGACTTCTGGATTCAAAATTTATCTCATTTGTTTCATAATATTACGATTCACAATCAGTGGTCAGTTTACGCAAGGTGAAAATTTTTTAACAACAAAACATATATTTATGGTTAAAAGTGATTTCTTAGAATCAGAGGAAATCGTTGTAGAACGAAATATGTCATTTCACTTAAGTGTCATTTTTACAGGCATTTCATAGTGTTCTAAGCATTACGTTCGTATTCGACATACGGAAGAGCTTATACGTTAAGTCACTGATAAAAAAATTACATCATTGTTAACAAATCTGTTAAAAGCCTCACAAGTATTTTCAGCTTGGAATTAATTGAATGTCAAGCCTCAATCTCGAGAGGAAATGATGCAGCAGCTTCTATGACGTTTGCAAACGAAACATCTGCAGAGTGTGTGAGATTAGTATCGATTGGTTGGATGCAAATCGATTTAGAATAGGTATCTCCAAGTTCTGCAAGACATGCGCGCTACATATTGCCACTGTAGTACACTTTCACAGCGGTTCGTGCTACCATTTATTTTGGAGAACCATGCTAAGAACGCGTCATGTGAAACGTCAACTGAGCTTGCCCTTCGGGAGATAATGGGTTCGAACCCCCTGAACATGGTTTTCCGTGGTTTCTCATTCTCAAACCAGGCAAATGATAGGCTTGTACGTTAATTAAGGCCACGGCCGCTTCATATCCACTCCTAGCCTTTTGCTATCCAGCGGGATCCGATCCCACAACATCCCGATCATACTTTGACTTAACTCGGATTGCTTTGCCCTAACTGGTCAACGACTTCTATTCATGAGGGAATTGTACGTCTTCTGTGGATGATAGAACCAAGGTATTGATATTTAGCTACCTGATAAACTGTCCGGCTCCGTGGTTAAATGGTTAGCATGCTCCCCTTTGGTCCAAGGGGTCTTGGGATCGATTCCCGACTGGATCGGGTATTTCAACTTTCATTGTACTTTTTTCTGGATGTATGTTTGTGCCGTAATCAAAATTAGAATTCATCCGAGGTAGGGCCCCATCTTCAAAAGGCGCAGGTCACCTATATGGCGTCAACTCGAAAGACCTGCATCATATCTCTCTAGAGACCACATGCCATTATTCTGCCTGCTATCCTGGCCCGCCATCTACTTCCACGAGTAATTGAACTCTGGATTCTTTATGAACGTCATTATTTTCGTTATTTTTCTGAGATGGCTCTCATTACAATTTAAATAAGTTCTCATTTAACACTATGGAAACTGTAAGACTGCACGTACTAAATTAGTCAAATGTATTGTATACATATGTGGGAATGGCGTAAATACATGCAGAGAGAAGTCTTGTTATCTTACCGGAATTCCTTTCGGTTTTATTTTATAAAACATTTTACCGTTATTATTTGGACTGTGAATGTCTATCTTTAATTTACTGGTATCACAATTTTCCCTCCCACAGTTTTTGAGGTAGTGAAATACTTATTTGAACGGTATAAGGAACGATACGTGACTGCTTCCGTTGTTTGTGTTTACTATTCTCTGGGTAATTAGCCTGATGTAACACAACCTATTTGAAAGTGCTCTGCTAATTAACATAATGGAACAATGTACTTAGCATGCATTCTCGACCTAGTACAGCTCTAAATCTGGCAAACATCACGCTTACTGCCACAGTTCTAACATTCTGTCCCTGGAATCATTTCAATTAAAGGATGTTTATTATCAATTATACAGGCAGTTATTAATCTTACATACTTCTACACCACTGTGGCTAACAATTTTCGGGAAATATAGTGTCATATTTATTTGAGAAGAGGAGGGTGATATTATTGTTAGGACGACTGAAGTATTCCCTCGCAACTACATATCGCTGTGAAGCTTTCCCCAGTGATATTCTTCTCCGCACATAAGTAGGAATTACAATGAACTAAGGGCGCACAAAAACATTTGAAATTTTTACATGACTATTGAAAACGCATGGATGAACATAATACTTACAGTTTTACGTTGAATCCGAAACCACAGGGATGTAACTTTTCGTTTCAAAATTTCCAAATACTTAGGTCAGAATTTGAACATTGGCCACTTTATTAAGGTTCCAATGACCTCATTACTCAGGAATCACAATCTGATGTTGGCGTTTAGTATTTTAAGGCGAAGTAATAGATAATCATAACCCCTAAACTCTAATAAGAAGAGAGAAGGGTCCTTCTTTTCGAAAAATGAGGTATCGACTAAAGATAGGAAATGTTAACGAATGCCATGCAAATGAAACACTCCTTAGATCTTGTAAATCTAAAATCACTAAGTCTGTGGGAGGACAATCGTCGACCAAAATAAAGTGAGTAGAATTGGTGAAAGTGAGGAGCCTACCACAAGTGTAAACAGTGCCACATCCACCTAGAGTTCCTGTGGTTACCAATTCACAGTAACAAGTTGAAAGCTTCAGGAAAGTCTCCGTTTGAAGTCACAATCTACGACCTTGAATGCTTTCTATTATAACATGTTCATAACACAACCCATAAATTTACGAAATTTAGCCACCATCGATTACGACTGACGTACATTTCATAAAGTGGCACATTGTTATTAGATTAAATTTTGTGCATGTTAGGATCGACTTAAATATTGTAGTTGACTTACAGCAGACGGAATATTATTTGTGAATTAAATTTACACGACTAGAAATTGTGTAAGTTGTTGTGTATAACAAATAATTTCGGACGAAGGAGGTGTTAAAATTTGGATATTTTGTGACCCAGAAAAAAAAAAGGTCTTGTACAATGTGATATGCACTGAGCGCTGTCTATATCTGTGAATGCGGGGATGGGAGAGCCTACATATACAAACTAATGAATATGAAATCAGGAAGTGACTCATTATACTGTATTGCAGCAGTGAATGAGCGAGGTTGAAACGTTGCTCGCACAGTATACTTTTCTACGTGAAGCAGTTCAAGCATCATTACATGTAAACTAATTCTACAGTCTGTAGATTAGTTTGTGGCTACCAGTTCCCCATGGTGCAACGGGTAGTGTTAAATGCATTCAGTACTGTATACTGTATGCCAACGGAAAATGTTCTGATGTACTGCATATAAATACGTGGCTGGGAGGCGTGACCAGTCTTAAGAAAAGCAATGGACAGGAATAGCATTGTGAGATACGAGGTACTGCTCCTTAGGCATCGATATATTTTATATTTTTATATGTTTTCCAAGTTCGTTCGTTTGTCGATTCAACATGCAGAAATTCTTTGTGGCATGCTAATCCGCAAATCTATCCTGTTCATAGGATGTTAGATGAGGCCAACAGAATACCAGATTTGCAGTTCCGGAAAGCGCCATGCGATGAGATTTTGCTTTGCTCTGCTACTACACACCTCAAGTTACAGGTTCCTAGGTTGATAATGACTCCAGGGAATGCATGGGATACAAATACACACCTCATGTCAAGCATGACACGATTGATGCAAAGAACAAGTAACAGACACTATTCTTTGGCAACGTGCATCCGCCTTTCAAACAAGGAAATCGGATTTTGCTCTCTCACTATAGTGTTACTCCACCCCGAGCAGTGATCGGACCTGTCCTGGCATGCTGTCTACAAAGCGATTGGGGCTGTCCTGATCGACTCTGTCCCACTCTTCGATATCAGCCCTCCGGAGGTTGGCCAGGATGAGAGATGGATTCGCTCGTCACCACACTACCTGTTTCTGCATACACCAGACATTTTCAAAGAAATTCATACCCCGACACTCCGTAGGACAGTCTATACGATGGATGTGGGTCTTGCTGAGGAGGTTCACAAGACTGGAGTGGTTCGGGCACGGGTTGCCATCTTGCAGAATGAATCTGTAGTCGAACTGATATCGGTATGGTTAGACCGAGGATTCTGTTCCGGTATTGTGTAGCAGTCATATTGTACTCTACAACAACGAGTGGCGTCCGATTTCTATACAAAATTCCGCCCCAAAACATGACGAATCTGCCTTTCTTGTGGGCATGTGGGATGGCGTCCAGGATTCATCTGGGATTATCTCGCTCTCTCCAAACATTCCTTCGACGATTAATCGGCACCAGACATATTCGACACTCATCAGTGAAGGGGACCCACCGCCATTCTTTCAGAGTCCAGTCCAAGTGATCACTTGCCCGTCTGTACCAGGTGTCATGGTGTTGGGTTGTACGTGCAGGTGCTTGCCAAGGAACTATTAAATGTAGATGGACACTGTGGAGGCGATTGCTGATTGTCTGCGTAGACACAGCCTTACCATTCTCCTGCCGTGAGGCATTACGCAGTTCTGCCGGGTACCTGCGAGCCAGGATTCACACATAACGGTCATCAGTTGCCGTTGTTGGTCGCGGATGACCACTGAAATGACGATCTTCAACATTTTGTGTTATGCGATAGCGGCTGTATGACCTGACAGCGTCGCTATGGTGTATACCAACCAGACCGGTAATTGCCACCACAGAGAGGCCTTGCTGACGCAGTGTCACTATGCGCGTAGCTCAAAAGTGGTAACGACTCGTCGAAGCATGCTTGCATGCTGCACAAAATACAAGAAAAGTGCTCTTGTCATGTTGGGTCCACACTTGACAGTAATAGCACACTTTTCTGGACTGTCTTGAGACTGCGTGTATTACCTACACATCCATTAATAGGTAGCGTTGCACGTCATTTGGATGTATGTTTGTCATTCAACAACTCGTAGAGCGAACATCCTTCTCGAGCACAAATTATACAGGCGGTGCGAAACTTGTTTTTGAGGTGTGTGTCATTATTTAAAGCTGAGAGGGCCTCTAGTGGCCTCTGGTGCCCATTCACCAGAATTTTGGGATTTTTAAATTATTATTCATAATGAGAAGTGTCAGTAGTATTACTATTAACATTCAAATGGGGGGCTATTATTAAAGAAGTATCACACTATGGCCCTACATGTTGTGGGATTTCAATAACTCTACGAATCAAGTCACTATTCAGATCGCGCGCGAGGTCTAGTAGTTTCAAAGTCTCGCGTTATATGCCCAAAATCTCAGAACCGAATCCCAGCACCTAAAAGCGCTCAAGCATGAGGAAACGTGTATCAGTAGCTACACTGGCACACATGCAGTGCAAAATCCTCGTGCTCATACATCTCCTAGCATGTAAGCCTGTCTTCGGCTGTCTAAATTTGCATGTAAATTATAAATGAAAGTATACCGAATCATAACAGGTATTATGACATTTCTTACACGTATTTTTCAAATAAAGAAGTCCGACAGCACTTACGAATGACCACATGGACCTAGAAGACAAAAATATTCTTATTTCTCTCCTACTCTTAGCATAAATTACGTTCTTCCTGAAGTTTGAGCCCATCATCATTTCATTTCTATACGAATGTATTTGTCTACCTTTACCTCAGTCAATTTCATTCCGTTGCACAAAACAGCATCAGCGTTCATATTGTTAAGAAGAGTATTACCGAGCTAGAAAGCTGCAGTAGCTTAAGTGTGGCCAGTATCCAGTAGTCGGGAGATAGTGGATTCCAACCCCACTGTCGGCAGCCCTGAAGATGGTTTTCCGTGGTTTCCCATTTTGACACCAGGCAAATGCTGGGGCTCTACCTTAATTAAGGCCACGGCCACTTCCTTCCCAGCCCTTTCCTGTTCCATCGTCGCCGTAAGACATATCTGTGCGACGTAAAGCCAACAGCAAAAACAAAGAAGAGTATTACAACGCATCGAGCTTGTATGTCTGCTCTATGAGGTGGCATGCCTGAAGGACGAAGAACGTTCAGACATTAAAAGGATAAGGTACGGCTTCATAAACGTCGTCGAATTCTATGGAGTCAATTCTGATGTATAGTCCCACCCTACACCCCCCAAAAAATAAGAATCAGAGTATGTTTCTTGCACGTTGCTTCACGTCGCGCCCACACAGATAGCTTTTATGGCGACGATGGGACAGGAAAAGGCTAGGTAGGAGTGAGAAGAAAGTGGTCGTGACCTTAGTTAAGGTACAGCCCCAGGATTTGCCTGGTGTGAAAATGGGAAACAACAGAAAACCATTTTCAGGACTGCCGGCAGTGGGATTCGAATCCAATGCCTCCCGAATATTGTATACTGGCCGCACTTAAGCGTCTGCAGCTATCCACCTCGGTTTTACGTTTCCCGCATTTAATATTTATCAGACTAATTTTTAACTGTACCGGGCGAGTTGGCCGTGCGCGTAGAGGCGCGCGGCTGTGAGCTTGCATCCGAGAGATAGTAGGTTCGAATCCCACTATCGGCAGCCCTGAAGATGGTTTTCCGTGGTTTCCCATTTTCACACCAGGCAAATGCTGGGGCTGTACCTTAATTAAGGCCACGGCCGCTTCCTTCCAACTCCTAGGCCTTTCCTATCCCATCGTCGCCATAAGACCTATCTGTGTCGGTGCGACGTAAAGCCCCTAGCAAAAAAAAAAAAAAATTAACTGTTGTCAAAATATAACCCTTATTTCTTTTAGAGACAAACACTGTGGGTAGCATCAACGTTCAGTTGTTTCTGAGTAAAGTGTAACTGCGATGAGCTTATAACATGCACTTCTTCTTGAGCGACTGTACGTTATTTTATTATTAAACTGTTGATAACCTGTTAGTTGTTGAAGTTAACTTGTTCTGTTACATTTGACAGAAGAATTTAATTCTGATTACCATGTGAAGAGATCCAAAACAAATATTGTACAATCTATTTTGAAATCTGGTTTTGTGAAATCTCAGTAGTTCTTTTTCGAATACAATTTTGGTCTTGGTAAGTTGTAAAATCTTTCGCTAATAGTTAAGGTCTTATACTATTTACATTTTTTAAATTTTAAAATCACTTTGGGCCAGAGAAATGGAATATTGTAAAACTGGCTGAACAGGGGTTGGAAACATCGAGGATATAAAATCCTGCTGGCTGTGACATTGGAAGACTTCTTCTTCTTCTTCCTTTTCGTATTTATGTGCACTTCGCCTTGCGCACTACTTCCAGTCAAGTCAATGGCTTGATTTAAATATTACTAACCAAAAACTGATAAAAAAAAGTGCGAAACATTTAGTTGGAGAAGTTACTGGTAGAGGAAATGCATTCCCTTCAGCAGCCTTAGAGATTTATCCATACTAATAAAGAGGTAAAGTTTGTTTGAATGTAATGGCCAATCTCAGGAACTACTGGACCGGTCCTAAAAATTATTTCACTAATAGAAAGATACATTATCCTTGAGTACTATGGGCTGTATTTTATTTTCAAAACAATTCGAGGAGGCGGGGCGAGGCGCGTGGGGATATATAAAAGTACTACGCTAATATGGGCGAAATATCAAATTTGTCGTACAAGGAAGAGACAAAGCTCATATTAAGCTCCTTGACGCAAATAACAAAACTCGGTAAGCTCTACGGGCCCGAAAACCATGTTTTAAGGCCCTAAAATCCAACCATTATTGAGATATTGGCACCACACTACCCCTGCTCTAGGAATTCGATAAAGAAATGAACTGCCGTAACCATGGCAACATCAGCTCCACTATGCTTACAGCAGCGAGATAATCTATCTATCTATCTATCTATCTATCTATCTATCTATCTATCTATCTATCTATCTATCTTCTTCTTCTATATAAATACAATCTTAACGATCGTGTGTCTGTACATTGATTATTTTGGTGAAATTCCCGTACAGGTATCCGTTTCAGGTGTAATAATGACCATCTGCATACTTTTTAGCTTTGGTGTCTGTTTGTCTGTTTGTCTGTTTGTCTGTCCCTCTATAACTTGAAAACTACTAGATACATTTCCACCAAACTTCATATTTAGAATCCACCTGTCCTTGGGTAGGTTTCGGCTCAAATATCGTTTCTAAATCCCTGAACTGAGTGGGGATTTTTACGGAACCGAAACAGTGATTTTGCACTCCCTCAAAGTATACACAACCGAACTTAATGGAAATCTACCTGCCTTAATGAAAATTAATTTCTAAACTTTTTTTTCTCATGTTCATCATTTCGATAACAGGATTTAATAAGGCAGATATCATTAACGGACCGTTTTTCGGTACAAATCCCAGCGGACTTAACGCATGAGCGGGTGCGTGTAAAGCGTATTCCTTACAACTTGAAAACTACTGAAGATATTTGAACCAAACTTTATATATAGCATCCATCTGTCCAAGGGTAGGTTTCCTTGGTGTCTATTAGTTAGTTAGTTAGTTAGTTTGTCTGTTTGTCTTTCTATAACTTGATAGCTACTGGATATAGTTCCACCAAACTTCATATTTAGAACCCACCTGTCCTTGGGTAGCTTTTACGGCAAATATTGTTTCTAAATCCCTGGACTAATTGGGGGTTTATACGAAACCGAAACCGTGATTTTGCACTCCCTCAAAATATACACAACCAAAATGAAAATCTACCTGCCTTAATGGAAATTAATTTCTAAACCTTTTATCTCATGTGCATCATTTCGATACGAGGATTAATAACGGAGATATCATTAACGGACCGTTTTTCGGAATTCATTGCAGTATGTGTCGCCATCTCTCTTCGTCCACTGAATTAAATCCCACGAACACCAAAGTTAAGACCACGTACCTCCCATGTGAAATAAACTGTGGATGGAAATTCGATCTTAGGCCAATTTGGGTGAAGATGTGCATGTCAACATAGCGAATATGGCAACTGGAGTTATTATTTTTTAAATTACACTCTACTTGGGATACTATTGATTGCATGTCAATGACCATTCACATTTTCAGCACCCAGATCGTTTTGTCTGTCGGTTTTGACACCATTCCACTATCGCATAAGGCCAGCATTAAGTACCTGCATTCGTTCCTCTTTTAAGGGGTCGCTCAATATTCTGAGGCTATTCTACTGTACTCTAAACCACGTATTATTCGAAGTTCCAGATACAAATTGAGATGGCGGTTGCTTAGAGTTTCTTCAACAAAGCGTATTGAGCGGCTCTCTTAGGCTTACGTATCTAATCGCCACTCTTGAATTGGTTTTTACGTGACAAATTCATGGTATTTTCTTCCAATTTACTCTCGGATTGCCCGCACCAGCCGATTGAAGTTAAATATTGATCCAGCCACTAATTGGTTACCGTAGTTAGCCATCAATCAGACATCCTTCGGTTAATACGCGACGTCTTAATCATGAAATCAGAGAAACTCTCTTTAGAACGCACTGGATTCTAGGGAAGTAAAAATGCGCTCAAACTAACTTCCTAAGTTGTTTGCGTTCTGTAAAGTACAAATAGTAAGACATACTTAATGGGATCAAATGTGAAGCGTTAAAGAACGCAGAGCAGAGCTTCTCAAAATTCTAAAGTGAAATTTTATCTACAGCATAATTCACATTCCCAATAATAATAATAATAATAATAATAATAATAATAATAATAATAATAATAATAATAATAATAATAATAATAATAATAATAATAATAATAATATTGAGCGAGGTTCGCGGGTCAGATCACGCAGTTGTGAGCTTGCATTCAGGAGACGGTGGTTTTGTTCCCCACTGTCAGCAGCCCTGAAGATGATTTTCGATGTTTTACCATTTTCACACCAGGCTGTACCTTAATTTAAAGGCACGGTTGCTTTCTTACCAGTCCTAGCCTTGTCCTATCACATCACCACCTGAAACCTGTGTGACTCGGCGCGATGTAATACCAATAGCAAAAAGACCAACATAAAACCGTTATTTCTCATAGCGTTCAGTCTACAAGCCTTTGATAATGAGTGAAGCACCTCGATTATCCTTTATTTTCAATTGATACCTAGGTCTTACCTTCTACCTTGAAATAGTTCAAAACTGAGTCTAAGCATCTACCAAGTGTGTCTTCCATTATTTCTCCTATTTTCCATGGATGAGTCCAATATTCTCCTAGGAAACCTGCTTGTCTACATTTACGTTATATGTTCCTGCCACTGAAGCTGTTTTGAAAGCACAGTTAGCCTTTATCAACCTCAATACGAGTTTCTTTCCATGGTATTTGCCACCTATTTTTACAGTTAGGTTCTCGTTATTTTATGTCTATTATTTCAGGCTTATGAGTACGATATCTTGAGTCCACAAAACTCTCAACATTATGTAGCAATATTAGTCTAAAATTACTACAATGTAAGAATAATTCTTATCTGAGAACTTAAATATTTACTCACAGTATGCAGTGAATTCAACAGATAGCTCACTTCATTAGCTTTGCTACACCTTGGTTCAATATTTTACTTACTACTCAACTATACTAGAAAATTACCGTTCCAGAGTAGTTTAAGTGGTCCATCTGCTCCAGTTTCATGATCTCTGCCTGTCACTTCTGCTCCTAAGCTTTCTCCCATCAGATATCACCCCTGTCTTGGAAATTCTAATCTTCATATCTTACTGAATTTCTATATAAGGTCGTAGATTATAAGCTTTGAACGCAGTTAGTCTCATTAATAGCAAGTAGTCCTCATAAAACAAAGGACGTTTTTTATTTTTCCGGAATCGTTGCGTGTTATTTGATACAGTTTAGTTAATAATCCTCATAAACCTGCAAGTTTGCAACATTGTCTCAGTAAAGCATGGTTGAGAAAATTGATTTACCCATGATTTGTTAATCCCTTAGTATGGTCTACATTTTTCCTTGATATTCTGGTACACACCTATAAATCTACAACAAATAAGCTTAACTGCCCATTCTTCTGGAAGAAATGTTCAATTACTTGACCCATGCTGAAACCCTTGTCAACAACATATGTGCAAGATTTCAAATGGGAACTCAACCAATCAACGTTATCAAATGGCTTCCTCCACATCTGAAAAAGTCATTTACGTGTGCCCGATCTTCTTTTGATGGGTAGATTAAGTATTGCCGTACGTTTACCTATCTTATTTGTAAAGCCAAGCAATTAATCTACGGCATTAGTGAGTTCGTTTCCCGATTTGTCCGTTACTTCCACCGCTTTTCGTTAATTCCTCTGCCTCGGGGGCTGGGTCTTCATATACACACAATATACACCACCACCAACCACTGCGGGGACACGTATGAGAGTGAATACATCCCTTCGAATGGAGATGACGTCAGGAAGGTAATCCGACCGTTAGATTGGGCTAATGTACATATATTGCCTATCCTAAGTAAGTGGAGGAAATCAAGGAGAAGAATGTTAGTGAGTTGTATTAACGAATACTACAAGACTACTCAACAAGCTTTTTGAGCCATTTCTAAGAGTTATGTTGATAGCACTGACATTATTTTGTCAAGTTATCAAATGAGTGCTCATTAATATGATATTTCCCAAAACCGGGTAAATGGATGCCAAATGTCACCAAAAGATCCCTGAGTTATAAATAATAGACTGCTAGTAATAACAGGGCATTGAGTTCTCTTCTCATTTTGTGCAATACAACCGGAATACCGATATTCTGTCGTTGGGCCTTAACTAATAACCCCTGAAAAAGAATATAGGAGCATGAAATCGGGCTTCTAAATACGAAAACTGATTCTATATTTACGTAAATACCACCTATCTATGATAATAATTTATCAAATTATTCGATGGTATTGATATTGCAGATCATTGTGAAAATTCGAAATGTGGTAGGTTTTTTACAATTTGTTTTACGTCACACCGACACAGATTGGTCTTATGTTGACGATGGGATGGGAAAGGCCTAGGAATGGGAAGAAACCGGCCGTGGCCTTAAATAAGGTACATCCCCAGCATTTGCCTGGTGTGGAAATGGGAAACCACGGAAAAACCTTCTTCAGGGCTAACGACAGTGGAGATCGTACCCACTGTCTCCCGGATGCAAGCTCACAGCTGCGTGACCCTAACCGCAAGGCCAACTCGCTCGGTGGTAGTTAATTTGTTATGTTATCCAAGTTTCCTCACTTAAATGAATTCTTTCTAACTAAACAGCACAAAAAAATGTTGAAATTTTAAATTCTGAAATACAATATTATTATTAATTCCATGGCTTTGTTCTAAAAGGGCCAATGTCATTTTTTAAATCGAAATTGAGATATTAACTGATACAAACGCGTTTTATCCTGGCTTGCAACATGTTAAAGGGACCAATGTCTCTTTAAGTACTAAACGAACAGTTTAATTAAATAAGCCCTTGCCAATAATGTTACATTACCAATAAGGATTAAAGACCTGGCGATTTTTTAAGAATACAATAGAAAAATTAGCGTTTAATAAAGTGCCTTCCTCAAAGAAAGTATAAAGTTATTTAAAGTTAGTTGCTGAAAAAAATAATTGGAAAACTATAAGCAAAACTTCAAATACTCATAGCTCAAAAACCGGTTTTTTGACATTGGCCCTTTTAGAACCAACCCACGAAATTAATATTTTTAATTAATAAGAATTCCTTTGCTGGAGGGACATAGTGTTTTCAGTGCAATTTGTCTTCTGGTGTAAGCTAGAGCAATTTTGCTACTTTTATTGACCTGTCTCAGTCTCATCCTTGGGTTTGACGATATGTAATTGCCTGAGGTATGAGTCATTCCTTATGCAGAAAGTCCCTGCTATGAATGGTATGAAAATGTTGCTCATAGTATCGCTTGATGCATGCATTTCAGTGGGCTTGGCGGAATGATATGTAAGAGCAAATTCTAGCTCGGTGAGGAAAGAAACGGGAAACTACCTCACTCCTCATTTCCCTAGAACGCCTCTTCAGTGATTCCTAGGCCATCTATGACAGCTGTTGAGGATCCAACCAGCCTTAGGGCTGAGGACCTAACGTACACAATTAATAAGAGCATACAAATGTACATAGAGAATTGTGGGTGGTTAGTTTCTGCTATAATCTAGTACGGTTATCTTGAGATTCTTGCACCAAGAGAAGTGATATTTGTCACAGAACTGATCACACAAACCCTGAAAATATAACGTCTGAATATTACAAAAGGCTGAGCCATGAGAAGAAACATAAAACTTCTTTTACTCAAAATGAACGCTGGTTGATATATGATGGTGTTATTCTGGGCGCCTCAATTGATGTGCAATTACACAAGAAAGAAGTTCTCAAAATGATCCACAGTAACTTATAATCACCTTGTGTACGGTTGCTTTATATCTCTGTCTTTCTTCCATGATCATCCTCAGTTAAGGAGAAAATTGGGTCACTTTCTTCTGAATTGTTGGTGATAAGCATTTATGTGAGTTACACATGACATAATCATAATTAATTATTATACATTTTTCGAAACCTATCGTATACAATATTTTAAGACAAAGTAAGGACATGGAAGTGACGGTCGAGAAGTTGCATCTGTGTGACATATTGTACCATTTGAGTATGCACGAGTATTATCAGAAGGCTTGTAGCCTCATACTTTTTGAAAGAAATGAGAATACCTATGCATCAGATGACAAGGATATACTGCATTCTTTTGGTTGTTTTCCCTCTATTTACAAGATATCCGATTTTATCCCGGTTAATTTTGTAACATTTGTGTCATTGGCTTCCTTTAATTGTATTAACTGTGTTGGAAAAAAAAATCAATACCCTTTTTTATCTGTCCGTCGTGATAGATGGAAGTAAATAATATGATGTAATTAATTCTTTGTCATGCTGAGAGTATTGTTAATACTTATGTCTATTTGATGGTTTCTTCTAATACATCTTCTTCTTTATCAGAGTAGATAACTTACAATTATCGAAGACACTTAAATATCATCAAACATTCTAAGAGGTTATACGTATATGAATTATTTCACAGAATGAAAACGAATACATCTTCAGAGAAGAATCTCAGTATAAGAGCAACATTATCCAATGTTCTACTCATTCGATCAAAAGATAAATTCCCTCGAACAGATCAACGAAATAAATTTGTTTGCTACAAGTACTGAATGTCATTAATTGTTCCATTTGTACATCGTTCTAATCGCTCTCAATCTTATCGTGACTTATGATTAATATATTATTGATCGCAGAAAACTTCCTGCGACACGTCCGCAGTGAGAAATAAGAAGTAAACCATTTTTACAATGACTTAATAATCGAACTTCATGTTTACTAAAATCAGCACCGGGTGAGTTGGCCGTGCACGTAGAGGCGCGCGGCTGTGAGCTTGCATCCGGGAGATCGTGAGTTCGGGCCCCACGATCGGCAGCCCTGAAGATGATTTTCCGTGGTTTCCGATTTTCACACCAGACAAATGCTGGGGCTGTACCTTAATTAAGGCCACGGCCGCTTCCTTCCAACTCCTAGGCCTTTCCTGTCCCATCGTCGCCATAAGACCTATCTGTGTCGGTGCGACGTAAAGCAACTAGAAAAAAAAATCAGCAATATTACATTAGGGAAAAATTGTAATTATGTCAACTGTGATAAGCATACTCGCTGACTAGTTGAGTATTGGTCTTGTGATCATCGGCACGGATATTAGAATCTGAAGATTCCGCCATTACTACACAACACTTACTTACCCACATACAATATAAAACTCTCAACATAACGAAAAGATATACATGTGGGACCACACAGTATTGTATAGTCCGACATTTGACACGATCTCCCTATCGCTCTAGAAAATTCAATATTACTTTTATCATTTTCCTCGCCAGAAGCAATGTTTTTATGCAGTACTGGAAGCATTGTATCGGGCTGATACTATTTTCATAAAGATTTAGTGGTGAAATAAAAAAAAACAAATTCATAAAGTTTCAAAGTAAGTTGCGATATCTTCCCGTCTTTTATGATATTTACATCCACACTAGCGACGAGGAAACCTATACAAAGACAATTTTCTTCCCTATATCCGTGAGAAAAAGCTCCGAATTAATTAAAAATATTCTCATATTAATGTAGATAGATAAAAGTATTATTAGCTGTTTGCATGGAGGTTGTGCCTCGGTCTGGGGATAATTTATGATGATGGCCTTTATACTGGGACAACAAAAATTTGATAGGCCGTTCTAGAAAATCATAGTAAAACATGCTTAAATTTTATGCAACAGTTCGCCATAAAATTGTGTTTTGAGTCACGATGGGTTGGGGGATAGGTTATCATGAACTCGAAGATTATACCAACACAATTTACAGTCTATTATCCCATAAACATATCCATGTTTTGCAAGTCACAATGAACTAGAATTGATGACTGTATTAAATCTACCCAATTTTTTACCTTAATATTCGCACCCATTCAGGGTTCAGGTTTGAATCCCCACAATTTTTCATCTGCATTGGTACGTTGAGGACTGATATACTATTTGTATGACAAAGACTTGGTACGTTCTCAGAAGACCCGTCTTGCACTACAACACCAGTCACAGAACTGGAAAGATAGGCTGAATAAAGCGCAATACGACTAACCTTTCATAATTCTGAGAATTGTAAATGCACCCCTGCAACCAATGGCACATTATACTAGCTAACTATTGTTAACTAAGGTGTGTCTTCTCTGGCGCAACTCACCTCCATTGCTAATGGTAAAATAAAGATACATTTCCTGCAATTGGACTAAATGTAACTCGTCGGTTTATTCTAGATCACGCATATCCAATGTAGAGTTATTTGAGATACGAATTAAAGTTTCAAAAATTGCGAGAGTGTTCGACAAATCACTCATCTTTAAACTTCAATAGATTCTGGAACATGTAGACATGTGATTGTTTAATTGTTCTTTCTCAAAAGTACTCGAAATTTAAGCCTAGGAAATGCTTCGAAAGGCTGAGTATTCTCCCTTAAGATACGTTGTAAATGACGGAGCTAAGGCTACTTTTGTTCATTGATGTGCCTGATTTAAGCAAGCTCAGTCAGAATCAATGGTAGAGTATCACCCGCATAGACCAGGTTTTGCGAATCTGAGCGACTGTGTCCCTTGAGTAACGTAAAACCATCACTAAGTGGAACAGATATTTGTACAAGTTTCAGCTAGCTAACTTAATGTTAAATATATGAAGCTGTGTTTATTTGTCACTCAATGAATAATTGTTATATTTCCCAAAATATATAATTTGGAGTGGTATATACTTCTCCTTCCTCCACTTTTCCCATACTAGGTGTGGTCACGGGTGCGACATATTTCACAAATGTGAAATTCGCTCTGCTTTATAGCCGGATGCCCTTCCTGACGCCAAACCTGTGTGGAAGGGTGTATTGAAATTTACGTAATTCTGAGGTGGTTTGTTTGTAATGTTGTGCGATGTGTGTGTAAAGAGGAGTGTGTTGTGACAAACACAAACACCCATTCCCAGAGTCAGAGTAATTTATCAGACACGATTAAAAGCGCCGAAACCTCGGGGAATCGAACAAGAGACCCTTTAAATCGAAGAATTCATCCTTAACCATTAACCCAATGAGCCGGAAGGATTATACTCTTAACGAAATATAAAATCAGTTATTCTGAGCGACCTTGTAATGACAGCTATGTGGCCCATCGAATTCCTTTGTAGAAAATGTTATGCTCTACAATTCTCATGCGGGTGTTTTGTGAATGTCTTGTATAGTTCAGACAGCCTAAGCCAAGAATGATTTAATGTGTCGTCACTTTCTTCAAGTTGTTTCCTAGGCAATGCTTCTGTTCGGTTTTAATTCATAACGGCTCAATATTTAATAAATGACAACATTTCCCGCGAGATTCTGCAGTAACAGTGAAAAGCGGATACAAATCTCAAGAGCGGTTTTCGAGTTACAGAATGCTATTCCCGTATCTAGCTCAGGATTTCTACTGCTTAACAAACATAAAATCTGTAATTTTGGTCAAACTTTTAGAGATAGGTATGAAGACCCTGTGACATTTTTATAGAAGTTTGTGAATATCCTTAATGATTCACGCAGCGTATGCCGAGGCACTGTTCGTGTGCCGCCATGATCGTGGAGTCATTTTGCATGAACCATTACTGCTCGCCTTCTTCCATTATGGTTCAATATTGAATACATGAATACCTTCATCGGGAGATCATTTAGGTAGTAGTGAAAACTGCATAAATATCTGTCTTCGGTTCTGAAGCTCTAGCGGTTTAAGCTGTGTTAAGCTGAGACTCACGAATGTTATTTCCGTACGTAGAATAGGCTTTATAGTCATAAAGAGCATTCAAACTAGTATTGTGGGTGACCTTCCAGAGGTAAACACGTAATTCTAGCACTATTTTGTAGAAAAAATATATACTTTTAATTTTTATGCATATGGCATGGGATACCTTCAACGGTTTAGACAGCGTCGCGGAAATTGTTTTATCGCGGTGCATTATTTTCTCCCAGTTGTTCCACAGAAACCGTTACTGCTCGGTTTAATTTTATCACATTTCACTATTTTAGACACGAAATCCTTCCTCGAGAAATCCTCTAGGTAACGGCGAAAACCGCATAATGAATCCATCCAGTGGTTACTGATTTGTATCCAGACACTAGTAGAGACATACCGACAGATAAACAGACAGACCGACAGACAGTCGATGAGTTTTATATATGGAAAGGGGAATGTCACAGCGACATTCATTATCAAAGTATTTCTGGTGCATACGAGCGCAACTCGTAACAACAGCTGCACGAGAGGTTTCAAAATACCGCTGTACGCGAAGGTGACGGATGTAGCAGCTACGCACGCAACCTGCTCGCTGATGGAAAGCCAGCCAAGGACATATGACGTAGGCATCGAACATTCGATTCCTCCCATCTCATGATTTCCAGAACCGAATGTGTTACACATATTTCAATTACACTATCGTGCTGCCTTTAACAACAGAGGGTAGAATATCTAATTTCACTAAAATCGGCGGTGGGATAACCGAGAAATTGAAGATAGAAGATCAGAATCGGAAGCCACGATGCAAGGACTATGGGTATAAAAGGAGCTAGCTAGCTTTTAATCAGTGTCTGTGAGTATTTCCAGCTACCATGGTGTACGGGCCATCTGTGGAATATATCAGTCAGAGATCGTTATTCAGTTCGGCAGACTGCCGACGGTACTTGTGTTTACAGAAAGTACAAGTTTTCGCATCTGTGGGAGTACACATTTCTAAGTGTCAAAGATGGAAACTTTGAAGTCTATTTTTTGTGCGAGGTAGGAAGTGATATAATAATTTGAGTCGTCAACAGTTGATAGACTAATGTATTAAAACTTGAACAGTTCGAGTAATTAACATCCCAGAGAACGGGACTAAATTCTCCGAGCGAATAATCATAAATCATTATCAACTTGCATAAACTGGGCTGGCTCATCTCATAATAGCTTATCGTCGTGTTATTGTACATATTCAGGGAAGTAATAATTCAGTTACAAACGAAACCATTTGACTCATGTCAGTCTTTCGCTACGAACTGTATCACAATAATTTATAAAGAATGGGTCGTTTTTTCTTGGAGAGTGTTAATTTATTTCATTCGAACTACTCTGATCACCTTAAAATTATGCCTTTTAGTTTCGTAAGACTGTGCCTTAATTTATTTCGTAAAATCTGCGCTTTAATAACATTTTTTTTTTCGTGAAACTGTGTCTTAGTGTCAGAATTTATTTAGTAGAAACTGTGTTTGGATAACAGAATTTATTTTCATGGCAGTGTTCCTTAGTGACAATTTATTTCGTGAAAACTGTGCTTTAATAGCAAAAGTGATTTTCATGAGTATGCGCGTTAGTGACAGCATAGACTCGAGGTATTCGATCTGTGTTCGCTAAATAGGCTTGGTGAACTAGAACAGTGCTTCGAACGACAATCATTTCATTTATGTTGAACGGTGTTAATCTTCTTCTTTCATTATGAACTGTGATATTCTATTAACTTGAGTTACGTCGATAAGTGGATCGAACGATAATAATTTCGTTTATGTTGAGCTGTGTTAAACTCCTTCTTTCGTTGTGAACTGTGAAACTCTAAATTCTACGAACTGTGTTGAGTAGTAATATTCAGTGAAGGTACTAATTCGCAAAATGTGCAATGCAGTAAAGAAGTGTCGTACCAGAACTCAATGACATTCTGTGCTATGCCTATACACTTCCTTACTCCCTTCATGGGACCTAAGTGGAATCAAATTCTAAATAATTAATTCCACATTGCACGTAGTCGATCATCAGGCGTCAGACTCTCGGGTTCGATCCCAATCCTGATCGGATCTTCGATATCTGTCAACCGCCATGGGATAAAGTGGTGGCGTGGTGCTGAGAGGAGATCCATGGTGAGGGGTAGGAGTCAGGCAACGCGGATATCGCCGATGTCGAGAGACAGCGTCACTTCCAACCACTTTCTCATTCCATCCTTCCCATCTGGAAAAGGTGATCTATTTCTTGTCTAACTTGAATAAACAAAGACTTAAATTTCTAAAGAATTTATTCAATTACCCTTCTCTCTGTGGTTCCTAGCATGGACCCTACACGCCCTGGCGTCAACCAATGCTCTCCGATAAATCTAACGTACGGGCGTTCATGTTACAATATGTAGATATTTTATATAACTTGATATGAGGATGTGATAGCCTGTTGTTAGGAAGCCGGATACCGGAATTCCAGTTAGCTACTTCATTCAACGCAGCAATTTCTCGAAACGATGACATCCTTGGTTAACACAGAGCTGAGCACATTGCTTTTCCATTTTTTGCTAACTACAGGGCTAAAACGACCGGTACCAGAAAAAAGACCACCGTTGTAAGATCGGGCGACGTGACAAACCAGGCGAAGTATTATTTCCTTTCAATATATACACCAGGATACGTAGCATATAGATATGATTACAGACAACCACTGCCGAATGCGGTGGAGCCGATTCATATAGGAACCACTTACTCGATCGGTCAAGCAGTACCACATATTCCAACGACAGTGGAAGTTCATGTTGGAGAAAATTAAGGTAGCGTACTGCAGTCAGATGGTCACTACAGAAATGTGGTCGAATGAGGCAGTCGCCTAAGATCTCACATCATAGTTTAGTTTGGCTCTGCTCATGGAAGCACGCAAGTAAATCGGCTCTCCGTTTAAGCGTATTTTGTAGGTGAACGGAAGCAGTGTGTGGTGTGTAAAAGTGCAGATCTGTGGAACGTGTGCCAGGGTTCAAGTTGAGACCAGTTTTTAATCGATATCGTTGTGTATATCAGCATAATATTAAAAATGGGTCGTCATCCTAATAAAGCTAGCAGCGGTAGTGCCAGCAGTGGTGCCAACGAAATCGAACAGGCGGTGAGAAAGGTACTGGACGAGACCGTGCTCTCCGAACGCTTCGTGGAAAGTATTGTAAGTGCAGTGGCAAGACAGGTGACGGAAATTGTGGTGAAAGAACTTGAGCGTAGTCTCCAGTTCAATGCTGAATTGGTGAATGACCTAAACAAAAAACTCGAGTGCCGCGAAAGAGAAATAAAACATCTCAAAGAAGAAGTTGAGGCGAAGTGCGACTCCCTGGAACAGTACCAAAGGAGGTCAAGTTTAGGTCTGTTTGGTTTTGCTGAAAGTGAGGGTGAGAACACAGACGACATTGTTGTGAGCCTCTGCAATAAACTGGACGCCAAGGTAACCAAAACTGACATTGACAGGAGCCACAGAGTAGGACCGAAGGTGCCAGGAAAACCTCGACCCATCATTGTGAAGTTCACGTCCTTCCGCTCCAGGCAAGAGGTTTTCACACGGAAGCGCCAACTGAAAGGACACCTACCACGAAACGAGAAGACTTGACTGCAACTCGTCTAGCAATTCTGAAGGCAGCCATCACTGTTCATAGACTAAGGAACACTTGGACTGATCACGGGGATATCATAATTAAGTTGGCAGATGGTACAAGGCGTCGTATCAACCGCATGTGTGATATTCCTAGATTGTAATCTGCAAACATCACCACATCAGTACAGAACTACATTCGCTTTTAATGTGAGTACCGAAATATTGTCTTCCCTTGCTTTCATAGTAGGAATTCACTACAGTTAAGTTTCACTTTCTCTTTCTCCTCTCTCTCTCTCTCCTCTTCCTCCCTCCCATTCATCAATCTCCCATAACACACTTCCTATCACATCTTTTACTATATCAGGTATCTGTTTTCCAAGTATAACATCGCTAGTTAGAACCCTCTAATTTAAAATTAGATTCATTTGTGTGATTTACCTTGTATAATCTGTTTTTAGTGTGTTCTGTCATTGTTATTAGCTTTGCACTGTCTTTTATTTCTCCAGTGATCAGTATTGCTTGAACTGTATTTAACCGTAATCCTCCCGTTAGTACTGTTTTAGTTTTAATTTTCTGTTCCGAAGTTGGCATACCTTTTAACACAACAAGGGCATGCTTCTGACGACAGCAGGTCTAAGCGCATTCCTTTAATTCCATCCCCTTGCTCCCCTCTTCCGTTAACCGCTCTCTTCACTCACATAGGTGCTACAGCAAACCCAGGTCCTATTTCAGCCGCTACTATCTTGAAGGAAACCGTGGACCAATTTCCAAGAGCTCTTAATGTTTGTCACTGTAATGTGCAGTCTTTGCTCTCCCAAACGCGCATGGATGAAATGCATAACCTGTTTTCTACGCGCCAGTTCCATGCAATTCTTATGTCTGAAACGTGGCTGAGCAGCAAATGCCCCAGTTCAGCTGTTGACATAGACGGGTACGTCCTTCTACGAAATGACCGCGAGGGGAAAGGCGGTGGGGGGGTGGCTGCTTATGTTGCCAGAGACCTCAACCCTCAAGTAATTAGCCATTCACCTTCACAGTATGAACGTAAACCAGAGTTTTTGTTTATAGAGATAACACTGTCTAGAACGAAATGCTTGCTAGGAGTAGTTTACAAGCCTCCGAATGTAGGGTATTTGACCGAACTTGAGACTGAAATACTAAACCTTCTGCCAGACTATGAACACGTTATTGTAATGGGCGACTTCAACACAAATTTGTTAGACAGTACCGCAGCTTTAACTCGACAGTTTCGTAACATTTTCGAAGCATGTAACATGACAATTTTACCTCTCGGATCAACCCACCACACTAATAGCAGTCACACCCTTCTCGATCTAATAATAACAAACAATTCAGCGAAAGTCCTGCAACATGGACAGACATCAGTCCCGGGGCTATCTGGACATGACATAATCTACCTGTCCTACCAATTACAAACTCCGAAGCCAAGGTCGAAAATATTATCATTCAGGGACCTCAGACGAATTGACGCAGATAAATTAGAAGAAGATGCTCTTTCCGCGCCGTGGATGGAGATAAATCGCGCCAATAATCTACAGGAAATGGTCTCAACATTTAATAACCTAGTAACGCAACTCTACGATCGGCACGCCCCAGTGCGTACGGGAAAAGGTTCCAGAGCTCCTAAGCCGTGGATAAATGACGAAATTCGCCACTTAATGGCTAAACGAGACGCTGCTCATAGACGATACAAGCACTACCCAACGGAAGTGAACCACCAGACTTATAAAACACTGCGTAATAAAACGACCTCTAAAATTCGAAGCGCTAGACTACGTTACGCCCATAACTTGATTAGACCTGACGTACGCCCTGCGACGATGTGGAAATCTATGAAATATTTTGGTATCAGTAACCAGAAATCTAACGATGAACTAAATGTTAACGTAGATGACTTAAACGACCATTTCATCTCGCCAACGGGAATTAATCCGGTCGTAAAGGAGAAAACTATTAATACATATGATAATACGCCATCTCCACAAAGAGATCAATTTCACTTCAGTCACGTCACACCGCAGGAAGTGATTGACTCAATAAAACGCATCAAGACCAGGGCTAGGGGCGTAGATAATATAGGCCATGAAATGCTCATGAAAATTCTCCACCACATCATTTATCCATTGGTGAATATTTTTAATTACTCACTCCGGAAATATGGAAAATGGCCATAGTTCGCCCGCTTCCGAAAATAAGACTTGCGAAGGACGTCGGTGACTATCGGCCGATTAGCATCTTATGCATATTGTCAAAAGCTTTAGAATTCATAGTTCACAAGCAAATTACCGACTATCTTATTCAACACAATCTTCTTGATATCCACCAGTCCGGCTTTAGACCGAAACACAGCACCTGCAGTGCATTAACACATGTGACTGATGACATAAGGCAAGCTATGGACAACAAACAACTGACAGTTCTAGCGTTATTGGACTTTAGTAAAGCTTTCGACACTGTTGACAGGGACATACTTATATCCAAATTAAATAGTTTAAATTTCTCCGCGAGTGCACTCCAGTGGATCAGATCCTATCTCACCGGTCGCCAGCAGTGTGTACTACACTCAGAAACACGTCACCTGAATGAAGACTTGATGACCATAGATATATGGGCCAGAAATCACGAATTAAAATTAAACCCATCAAAATCCCAGGCAATAATTATTGGTTACCCTAAATTACTTTGCAAGCTCAATCGAACAGCGTTACCACAGTTGTCCATAAGTGGTACTCCCATACAGTATAGCCAAAATGTAAGAAATCTTGGCATAATATTTGACGAACATCTGTCCTGGTCTGCCCAAACTATATCTGTGTGTAGGAAAATATAGGGAACGCTACGCTGTCTCAGTAAATTCTAATTCACTTTCCCTTTTAAACTAAAGAAAATTATTGTTGATTCACTCGCATTACCTCATTTTGATTATTGCGACATAGTTTACAACAACCTAGGAGTAGACTGGGGAAGGAAATTACAGTGCGCTCAGAATGCCTGTGTAAGATTTATCTGTGGACTTCGTTACGCTGACCATGTCACACCGTCTTACACGCGGCTCGGGTGGCTTCGCCTGCAAGAACGACGCACACATCATACTCTTTGCTTCTTGCATACTATTCTTAAAAGTTCTCAACCAGCCTATCTCCGTGATCGAATGAAGCTCCTCTCCACAGACCATAACAAAAATATCCGATCCTGCAGCACCATGTGTTTATCCCTTCCTGTACACAGAACAGCAATCTACACGAAATCATTCACCGTTACCGCAGCCCGACAATGGAATCTCTTACCAGTGGACGTCAGAAGCATGTCCAGCAGCTTAGCTTTTAAACATGCCTGTGTCGAAATACTAGGTAAACATGCATGAATCATCAAATTATGACCTGAAAACACCTACTCCTACCGCCTCTTCATAATCATTTCCCTCTTCCTTTCACAGATATTCTTCTTCTTCCTCTTCTTCTACTTCTTACTAATCCTTCTCTTCACCTCTCAACTGAAGGCGATATTTCGGTGCACTGTAGAAATGTATATATTTTCTAAACTTTTTCTTAAGTAGTTGTTATAGTACTCATTATTCATAATTATATTCTTAGTACTCATTATTCATAATTATATTCTTAGTACTCATTATTCGTAGTTATATTCTTAGTACTCATTATTCATAATTATACTCTTAGTACTCATTATTCATAATTATATTCTGCACTTTACGTACGATTTATATTATATAGATGATATGATCTTTTTTTTAAAGTGTGGTTACTTTGTTAATGGTATTACTGTTACTATTGTCCATATTATCATATTATTGTCATCAGTAGTTATTATTAAGTGTTCTAGGTTAAGACTGGTTAAGTGTAAGAAAGGGAGTACATCCCTAACTTTGCCAGGATAAATAAAACATATTACTTACTTACTTACTTACTTACCCTCTACACTACTCAAAAATCTGCCTGTCGTATCTAATGGGAAATATCCGCACTTCGTTATTGCATGTTGAAACAACTAACAATTGCATTGTTATGGAATTGTGATTCGTTCAAAAATAGGAGGCAGCGTAATTGTTCACATTGTGTAAGGTCCAACGCAGAATGCTACCTGAGCTTCAAAGTCATGACCAAGTAGTTCCTTGGTGGAACTGGAGATGGCGTGGGTGAAATTTATTCTTTAAGCAATATTGACACAAATGACGTCCGGCTGATGTTGGTGACTTGTGCAAGTGACCCTGTATTAATATGGGGTTATTCAGAACAGCATTCGACATAACCTCTTCGTTGCGACCCGACGTCATTGAATTTCTCTTATGCGTATAACGACTCCTTTGAAGAGATGCAATTGCTTGCAGGCGTCGTTTCACATTCCGAAACATATTGGCTGTCGGTTAGATTTAATCAGAAAACCTTCCATAATACAGGCGTTGCGACGAGTTCTGCCTTGTTTCTCAGTAGGTCAGTAACGTATCAACATACTCATCACTGAATACGTTGCTACTGAATGAATAAGCTTCGTGTTGTGACCTAAGCTGAAGGAGTAGAGTTCAAGCAGCTTGCATACCTGCCGTCACGTGTTGTTATAATTCCAGCGAGGCACGCTCTATCCTACCTTTTTACTGAAAGATGTGAACACTTACAAAAATAATCGCTTTCAAACTGTATAACCACTGCCTATCACTAACCACTGAACACTTCTACTTGACTGGCAGACCCTATTTACGTTTGCTCGTGCTATATATTGGAGACAATATGCAATATCGATGTTAAGAAATGTATGTCTTAATTGGTTGCCTCCTATATAAATAAAATCGTAATGATCGCGTGTCTGTACATTGACTATTTTTGCGAAATTTCCGTACAGTTGACCGATTCAGATGTAATAATTACCATTTGCACATTTTTTAGCTTTTGGTGTCTGTTTGTCTGTTTGCTTGTCTGTTCGTTTGTCTGTTTGTCTGCTTGTCTGTCCTTCTATAACTTGAAAACTACTGGATATATTTCCACCAAACTTCATATTTAGAATTCACCCGTCCTTGGGTAGGATTTAGGGCAAATATTGCTTCTAAATCCCTGTACAGACTGGGGGTTCATACCAAACAGAAAACGCGATTTCGCACTTCCTAAAAATATACACAACCAAACTTAATGGAAATCTACATGCCTTAATGAAAATTAATTACTATACCTTTTTTCTCATGTGCATCATTTCGATGCGAGGAAAATAAGGGAGATTTCATTAACGCACCGTTTATCGGTACAAGTCCCACCGATCTTAACGCAAGAGCGGGTGCGTGTAAAGCGCATTTCTTACAACTTGAAAACTACTGATGCTATTCGAAACAAATCTTATATTTAGCATCCACCTGTCTGAGGGTAGGTTTTAAGGTCAATACCATTTCAAATTCCCGGAATGGACTGGGTTTTATAGAGAACCGAAATGGTGATTTTACTCTCCCACAATATATACAGTACAAGACCAACCTGACTGGAAATCGACCAAACTTGATGGAAATCCATTTCTAATATTTTTATCGTGTGCACTTTCTTGACAGGAGGATTAATAAGGGAGATATCATGAAAGGTGGGTTTCTCAGGCTATGTCCAGCGGACATAACCCAAAAGGTGTTGTACGTGGAGCAGATTCCTTATCTATATAAATCAAATCGTAACGACCGTGTGTCTCTGCATTGACTATTTTGGCGAAATTTTCGTACAGCTTTCCGTTTAGCGGGTAATAATGAATATCTGCATATTTTTTAGCTATATTTTCCTGAAAGTCCTAAATTTAACACTCCTCTCCCAAAATCAAGATTGCCTCACAATCTGCCACACAAGCTGGAAAATTGAAACTAGGCAAAATTATACGTTTTCGCCGGTAACCTACGGAAAACTTCAAAAATCTTTAATTGTTTCACATTTTATGCCGAAGAATATCGAAATATGGAGGCAATTTAATGACGGTGCAGACCTTCGTTTCGGGGTATTTCGTGGCTAAACGGTAATTCCTATCACTAAACGGATGGCACAATTTCCGTTCAATTTGGAGTGTTCTACAACTTTGGTCCTGTGAGATTTTGTCGTGTCTCTCTCTCCCTTATAGGGTAAATTTGGTTGTATATTTCGATTGTTCAGAATTTTTTTCTCTTTACATGCATGTTACATAGTTTGCACACTCATTGAAAAGATAGTCATCGTATTTGGCACGAACCAGTGGATATGTGCGAACCAAATTTCATGATTCTAGCTTTCACATTAGTATGTGAAAAATAATGTAAAATGCTACAAATGTATCAAATTTCACCCCATTCAAATATCGTAACCAATCGAACCCATAAATGTGGGAAATACGAGAAAGTGTTTTAATACCAGACATGTAGAGTGATAAAAGGAACGTCTGAGGGTGCAAACCGTTTGTTGATATGATCTACCATTTAAGAGCAGTAAATCTCGAAATGAAGGTTTGCACTTCCAAACGTGCCCATGCTTATCTGTCATCTATATCAATATAATCGTAACGACCATGTGTCTGTACGTTGACTATTTTGGAGGAATTTCTGCACAGTATTCGTTTCAGGTGTAATAATGACCATCTGCATATTTCGTAGCTTTGGTGTCTGTTTGTCTGATTGTATGAGTTCTTATAACTTGAAAACGACTGAATATATTTCTACCAAACTTTATATTTAGAATCCACCTATCCTTGAGAAGGTTTTAGGGCCAATATTATTTCTGAATACCTAAATTTACTAAGTATTTGTCCGAAACCGTAACCATGATTTTTAACTCCATCAGAATATGCACATCCGAAATTAATGGAAACCTAAAATCCTTAATCCATTTCAAAAAATTATTTCCTCATGTTCACTTTTTCGAAAGGAGGATTAAAAAGTGAGATACCATGAACGGTCAGTTTTGCAGGTTAAGTCCAGCGAACATAGCCCGAAAGGTGTTGTACGTGGAGCATATTCCTTATCTATCTATATAAATAAAATGGTAACGACTGTGAGCGCCTGTACATTGACTATTTTGTTAAAACTTTCGTACAGCTACCCGTTTGAGGGGTAAAAATGAACATCTGCATATTTTTTGGTGTAGTTTCCTGAAAATCCTAATTTTCCCCCCTCATTCAATATCCAGATAGCGGCATAATCTGCCAGACGAGCAAGAAATTGAAATTTGGCAAAATTATACGTTTTAGCCTGTAAGGGACGGAAAAATTCAAAGAGGTAATTTTAATGATGGTGCAGACCTTCGTTTCCAGGTATTTCGTGGGATAAACGGGAAGTCCTATCACATAACGGATGGCACAATTTCCGTTCAATTTGGGGTGATCTTCAACCTTGGTCTTATGACTTTTTGTCGTATCTGTATCCCTTATACGTTAGATTCGTCTCTATTTCTCGATTTTAAGTAAATTTGGAATTTTTACATACATGCATTCAATCACTGACAGGAAATATAGAATCATCAAACTCTACAAGAACATTGGCCCACGCAATACCCATATGTGAGCCAAATGCTGTCATATAATTACCCGAAAAGTAATGCAATGTAAGGTAATCTTACACAAATTTCACCCTATTCAACGTTTCTAACTCAATTTGACCCATGAATAGATCAGATGCGAGATAATATCTTAGGACGAGCCATTTAGGTCGCTAAATACTGCATCTTATGCTACAATCGTTTGTCTATATGACGTACCGTTTAGCAGCAGTTAATCTGTAAATGAACGTCTGCAATATTGTAAACATGTATATACGTTTGTATGTCGATCTACATATATTCATTGATGTCGATTTGTAGCGATCGCGAAAGGATTTATTTGCTATTGTAATCAGTACTCCCCACACCGACTTTGACTGGCTGTAGGAATGGGGTCCTTCTCGAACTCCTGTGTTAGTAAGGAAGGCCTACCGTTGTAATGAATAATTCACTTCTCGATATGACTTGCAACTTGTGGTCGGGAAGTTGCCTGCCATTATAATAAAAACTCCTCAACTGTAATCTGTCTGGAAGTAGGAAAGGGGGCCTGCCATTGTAACGAATACTCCCCAAATCGATTGTAACCGCAGTGTAAGCAAATAGACCTGCAATCATAATGTAAACTTCCCAACTCGATTGTGAATGGTAGTAGGCAAGTGAGCCTGCCGTTATCATCACAACTCCGTAACCCACTCTTTGCATTGGAAACAACGTATGGCGACCTACCAATCCTATTTCTCGGATAACGCTAAGAGACATGCAATTTTAAAACAATCTTTTTTACTGCACGTACAGTATTTACTTCGATATCAGTATACAATGTAGAATACCGTAGCGAAGCACGGGTACATTTGCTGGACTTTTTTTATGTTTTACGTCGCACCGACACAGCTAGGTCTTATGGCGACGGTGGGACAGAAAAGGGCTAGGAGTTGGAAGGAAGCAGCCGTGGCCTTAATTAAGGTACAGCCCCAGCATTTTGCCTGGTGTGAAAATGGGAAACCACGGAAAACAATCTTCAGGGCTGCCGACAGTGGGGTTCGAACCCAATATCTCCAGAATACTGGATATTGGCCGCACTTAAGCGGCTGTAGCTATCGATCTCGGTAAATTGGTTGTCTATCTTGAAGAATTTTGAAGTACTGGTGGACAACTATGCAAATATATATACAAGAGTATTTCAATATTTTCATCGGATCATTCAGTTATTTTTTATCTTTCTTGCTCATTACACTTGTGCTCTAACTAAAACATTGAAACTCTGAGAATTCTATGTCAGTTGGGATCTTATTACATTGTAAAAATATTATTCTTAGCGACTCAATAAATATATCCATACTTTCAGCACTAGGCCCGTTCCCATTTTATAAGTTGCTTTACTTCACACGGGCGCAGATATATGAGAGAGCGATGATGAGATAGGAAAGGGGTAGGAGTGAGAAGGAATTGGCTGTGACTTTAATTGAGGTACACCCCCAACATTTGCCTGGTGTGAACATGAGAATCCACGGAAAACCAGCTGCCAACAGTGGGGTTGGAACCCACTATCTCCTGAATACCAATGACCCTAGTCACGCTGACACTCGTTCGATCAGTGGACCAGAGCTCATGTTTTCTTTTTACAAATGTGTTTATAAATTGTCATAACATAGTGAAAGAAACCGGTTAACCATCTGCAACCAAATTATGTCAGAACAGATTCCTTTCTCTGTCAGTCATTTTGACACACGCTGTCCATGTTAAAGAATTTGGGGCCATATGGTAAGAAAACCTTTCGCATTAATTCGCAACGAATATGACCTAAAGTGTATTTCTATACAATGAATACTTGAATAATTTTAAGGAAAGTAAACAAGATAACTCATAGTTATGATACATACTGTATATAATGGTGTTTTTTTTTACGTGCATAGACCTATGCAAAACACACGATACTTCTTAAATATATATACAGGCCCTAAGCTGCTGTACTGTATACCTAAGCAATTAATAAATGAAATGTACTTAGTTACAAATATGTGTAAGTAAATAAATCGTTTTACGTTATGAATAATAATAATAATGGCCTATGGCCTCCGGAGAGATCTGGTGCAGGTCTTTTTCTAGTAGACGGCCTGTTAGGTGACCTAAATGCCTGTGAAGAGGGCCCTACCTAGGATGATTTATAATGTTAAATACGCTACATACACCCATCCCCCGAGCCATTTGAATAGACCAATTAAGGTTAAAATCCCCGACCCGGCCGGGAATCGAACCCGGGACCCTCTGAACCGAAGGCCAGTACGTTGACCATTCATCCAACGAGTCGGGCTACGTCGTGAATGAAACAGGGAAAAACAGTATTTTCTGCAGCAATGTAACTGAAGGGTTCTTTCAATTAATGTACGTGGTGTGAAAACTTTTGTTCACCACATAAAAGACACATTCAGCAAACTTGGTGCGCCTTCGTTGAAGCATTCAATCTACCATGTTAATTAACTAATTATATAATGGTGAATCACACAAAGCATGTACACAAGCCTGGGAAATGCATAGAACCAAAGGACATATGCACACAACAACTGCTGTTTAGGAAGGTGACAGCTCTGTCTGAATATTTTCATAAACTATGCAAAATGTTATTTACCAGCGACCAGACTAGCTCAAAAAGACACGTGATTCAATAGAAACTCTGAGTCTTTGTCATGCACGTTGCCTATAACATGGAAAACATACCTGAGTCAATTTGATTCACACGATTCGTTGATAGACACCGACTGTGTGTCAGATTGCGACGTTATAGCATGAAAGCGTTACGGTCAAAAGTTAATATGGACTAGGCTGAGTCTCTCAGATAATAGAGCGTGCTCAGTCTAGGTCCAGTCTAATGACATTTGAAGTTACTCATATATACAGCTCGACGTCTACTAGAACCATAAATACAATTAGTGGTACGTAAAATCGTGTTGAATAAACTCATTTGATTTCGTTCTGTTGCTAACAGTTAAAATAGAAAGAGAGACATTTTCCTATATTCTGGAATATAATTTGTTAGACAGAACACTAATTAGGCTAAAGCTCTCCACACATTATCGCCGTTATTCTACGATATATCTTCTTTAATGTCTCACTACAACACAATTATACGGCATAGACATGGAAAGGAAAATAAAATGAGAAGAAAAATCAATAAGGCCTATCCTCATGAATACGCGCTTTCCCTGCTGCACTATACTGGCAAGAATCGATGATTTGCAGCCCGGAGACAGGCGCTTGCAGTGACATATTGTACTCCGGAGAAAGAACTTCAGGCAGGTCACAAGACGTCGCCGAAAGAACAACGTGAGTCTGACGCACTGTATGCGGATTTCCCATATTCACAAACATTCTTCCAGGAAGATACAGATTTAACAGGTACGAAGTTAGTTCAATAAGTTAGTTAACCTATGTAGACGTGCCTATTCCACTGCAATTGCCACCAAACCAGAGCAGGATCACCTCTGTTTCCCTCATTACTTAATTCCCACTTTAATGTTAATGCTGATCACATATCAGTAGTGAAGTGACGAGGAAGACTTTAAAAAAAGTTACGCTGTACATTGCGAGGCCATTTCCACTTCCAAAAGGACACACGCACATTTAAGATGTTTCATGAAACAGCCTGGGTTGCTATAAGGAAACATTACATTTGAGCAGGACAATACTAGGCCAAACTCTGTCAACGGTGTACATGAATCATGTCGTGATGTCAGCTATTTCTGTCTGATTTATCCTGAGCTGAGGTATATTGTTTGCTCTACAACTAACAGAACGCACAATAAAGAATCGCAAATGTGAGAAAAAATAACACACAGACGATCAGACACTCAGATGTGTATGTGTGCATACTATATAATTATATAAACAAAATCAGGGTGCATCTGAAATACATTTAAAGAAAAATTAACAAGGCCGTCTTTTGAAGTAAGAGAAGACGGGTTGCGAAGGTCCTATGTCTTAAAAATACTTCTTTTGGAGTAGTGTTAGGAAACTGGAACAGGCAGGGAGAAAGATTCTGCATGTGAACTTAATCGTTAAGAAAGCGAATACGCGATCGGTGGTTGTAGGAAGCGGGAAGGAACGATAAACTGACTGAGAAAGAACACGCGTAACATATGCTCTACGCGCTCGTTTTGCCTCTGTTGTTATCTAATATAATAAAGGGAGAGTGGGAATTTTGTGAGTTTGCTTATAACTGGAGGGTAATCTCAGAAACT
Source organism: Anabrus simplex (assembly GCF_040414725.1). Classification (NCBI taxonomy): domain Eukaryota; kingdom Metazoa; phylum Arthropoda; class Insecta; order Orthoptera; family Tettigoniidae; genus Anabrus; species Anabrus simplex. The sequence goes on from NC_090265.1 coordinate 229,093,747, forward strand.
ACTGGAACGATTCTAAAAATTGTTTCACTAATAGAAAAGTACATTATACCTGAGTGCTATAGGCTATATTTTATATTGTTAAATATAAGTTTTCATCGACTTCCAAAGGATTTTAAGGAGTGTGGCAGAAAAATAGGCCCTTTGGCACATTAATATAGGTGAAATATCCAATTTGTCGTTCAAGGACAAGACAAAGCTCATTTTAAGCCTAACGACGAGTAGAACAAAAATCTGTAAGGCCCTGCGAGCTCCGAAAACCATGTTTTAAGGGACTAAAACCAACTGGTTTGGAGATATTGGCATCACAGTACCCCGCGCTAGAAATTTGATGGAGAAATGACCAGCAGTAACCATGGCGACGTCAGCTTAAGGATTCTGCAGTAGAATACAGGCCTGGTGTTCGAAGTAGGCACATGCGTAAATGTAGGCTGGGCCAAGAAGAGATTTTGCTTCACATATGGCTGTCTCGAAGAAAGAACTGTGGGGGTAAGCCACCCCTAGGGGTTGTGGTCGGGAGGGGCTGGCATATATAAAAATAATCGAAAATAGTTCGAAACCATAGGTTTCGAGGTCGCTGAGATGAACAGTGACACTCTTCATGTCGTACGAGTCTTAAGTACAGTCCCCATCGGCATGGGGGTGAGAGGGGCTCAAAATAGTCCCAAAAGGCCATTTTATGGATTTACGTGTGTGTTCTCCTCTGAGCGGGAGTGGAAAGGGGAACGACAAATATTAAAGTAGAATCAATAATAATCAGCGTTGCTAAGATGAATATTGACAGTCCAGATGTCGTTTAAGTCTAAGTTCACCCGCATCGGCACGGGGGTGAGAAGGGGGTGAAAAGGAAAATATCCAAAATAAACGAGATTATGGATGTACGTATGTATGTTCCAGCATAGCTTTCAAATAAACAAACAAACAAATAAACAATGACTGTGGGGGAAGGACTCCCCTAACACCTTGACTCTTTGGATTCCGTTTAAGTCATACTTCAGGCCCAGTCGGAATGCAGGTTGAGAATGGGTGGAAAAAAGAATATCCAAAATGACCGAGATCATGGATGTATGTGTTTTATTCCAGCATACTATCAACTAAAATTGGTGCATACATGACTTACTGTACTATCTGGAAAATATAACGTGGGGTAAGACAACACTTAGCACCACTGGCAGAGGGGATGATACTAAAAAATAATGAAAACGACGAATATTACTGTTGAATCCATAAATTTTGGGGACGCTTAGATGAATACTGACACTCCGGATGCCTTGAAGTTGAATGTCATACCCCATCACAGCTCTCAACCAAACTCGGTATGGACAGGCGTTACTATATCGAAAAGATACTGTAGCGGTATGTCATCCCTGGGGGAGGGGGTGATAACAAAAAATCGTAAACAACCGATATTAGTGTTGAATCCACTAGTTTCTGGGGTCACTGAAACGAATAGTGACACTCCGGGTGTCGTTTAAATCCAAGTTCAGCACCCATCGGCATGGTGTTTTAGAAGGGGTTATGAAGAAAATGTCCAAATTCGCCGAGATTAATGTTGTTTAAACAGGTTTCGGTGTCGCTCGGCTGACTAGTGACAGTCCCCGTGACAGTTGGAATCACGTACGTCATATCTATAATGCGACGCGTAAATACATTACGTTATAACGTATTGTTATTATTGTTTGAAAGGATCAAATACTTCCCAAACAATCTGGGTGGCCACAAGGAAATACTTTAAGGCGAAACAAGATAATTTCACGCTAACGCTTAAAATTATACTCATAACAATATTTCTAAATTTAAAACTTTACAAACAAGTTCATAAACAATCAAACAATGTCACAATTAAGAAAAATTTTAAAAAACACTTGAAACTGGTAATACAAATCCTACAAGTTAAAGGTATGAAAGAGAAAATTACCACAGTGGTAGATATACGTGTGTACAGCATCATCGAGAATAGCTCTCAACTAAATGAGGTACAAGAATAATCGAAAACGACAAATATTAGCGTCCAATCCATAGTTTCTGCGGACACTGAGTTGTATTGTAGCACTCTGGATAGTAGTATGAGTTATCCATGTTCTAGAACAATGGGTGCTGAGTCAGACATTTCCCACGAGATCAATGACTCCTAGTTGACGCGAGGTCATTGACTTCTAGATGAGTAGTCAGGCTATGTAGATTCCAGACAATTGAACGCGGAATAACGTCATAACCTTGCGTATGAGAGCAAGCCTAACCTCACAGTCACCATTGGATGGGCCTAATTGGTCAGGGAATAATCTGGGGGTGTTTCTTGATCCTCTAGGTGAGGTTATGACATCATACGCATACGTACGAGGGAAATGCTAACCTCATTGGACAACCTGGAGTGTTTTTGATCGCTAGGTGAGGTTATTACGTCATACCCTTGCGTACGAGGGCAAAGCTAACCACCACTTTGGAGGAGCCAAATCCAAGGGTCCACCGTGGAGGAGCCGAGTCAGAAAGTTCACTGACCCTTTTGGAGTAGCCGAATCGATCGGGTGCCCATGGAAGAGCCACAAATAGGTTAGGTGACCGGCAGATGAGGTTAAGACGTCTTTATGACGTGTTAACCTAAACTCGCCACTAGGAAGGCCAACCTTACCTCAGACTGGTTCCCCTTGGAGGAGCCGAACTAGTGAGGTGACTTGTAGGTGTGGTTAACACGTGTATTAACCTAACCTTCGCCACGTACGGTAACCTAACCTAACACAGACTCTTTGTCGTCTCCTCCTTGGAGTAGTGACGGAGCTGTGACATATTAAGCGCGGGGGATTAAAAATGCATGCTTATCTTTACATAACCGAACGCGCAGGCCTTTTCCTGATAGAGCTGTGACGTCACAGTGTGATAAATGGCTATAACATCCCGCTACACACATATCAGTGCTCGCGCCGCGACTTCGTGAGTTACTGTAATCAAAAACTATCAGGTCCTGCTAGAGATAATAGAGCACTCTCGCCGCGACTTCGTAAGTTACTGTAAAAATGACTATCAGATATCTCTAGAGACATAAACAGGGGAATAGCTTGTGCGCATGTGCATCAGCTTGAGGTACACTCTGACGGCGAGTTTGAAAGTTATTATAAAACTGATCACTCACGCACTCACAGGCTCTTTGCCTGTCTCCCCCTTGGTGTAGTAACAGAGCTGTGACGTAATAAGCGCGGGCGATTTCAAAATGAATGCTTATCTTTACATAACCGAACGCGCAGGCTTTCTCTTGACAGAGCTGTGACGTCAAAGCATGGGTCACGTGCGGACTGCTGGCTAAGGGTACATGACGTTATAACTTAATGTGTGTTCATTCATTGTCCCATTTCTCTTCGTTGTCGGGTTTGTGGTGAGATGAAACTTTTAAGATGGATTTTTATAGCCAGATGCCCTTTCTGACGTCAACCTCATCAGAGAAGTTAATACGATGAAATTAATGGCATGATATAGGGTAGTAGTAAGGGAAATGTTAAAAGTCGGCAGTGGCACATAGCCTTCTCCTGTCGAATAGCATCGAGAGGTCTGCTCAAGGCTGTGCGTCCCCATCCGACGGACAAATAACCATGAGCAGCGTTATATACACTCACTCCATATAAGGATTGGAATTTAGTCAAGGCTTTTTTGGGAACACGATAAAGCAATTAGAAATTGTATTCCAACACCTTGCCCTGCCAGGTTGAATGGCTCAGACGGTGAGAGGCTGGCCTTCCAACGCAACGTTTGCTGGCTGAATACTTAAGCCTTTTGTAAATTCTCAGAAATAGAAGTTCTTCAGCCTACATTATCATAAAAATAAAATAAAATGGTGACGACTAGTAAAATATTTGATTCGTGGGAGGAGGGAAATGGAATGGAATAAGTAGAACATTAAATTTAATGAAATATTTATTGTGTAACTATTTACAAAATTAAATAAACTATTACCAGTTATACTGCGGTCTTGGTTATGCTGCCGACAAGTTTGCTGTACTCCTTAATTGTATTGCCCCTTCAAATTATACAGAACATTTATTGTTTATGAAATTAACTTTACAAAATATATTATACTATGCATGTTACGCTTTGCAAAGAAGTTGAGGGAGTTCTAACCTTAATGTCATCCATGTGTTTAGTTCCTTTCTGAATCATGATCAGGTACTGTAAAGAAGGGAAAAAATTTCATCCATACACTATCTACAATTTGCAATCTTCGGATTAGCTCCATCGCAATCGCATTCGATATGATTTTCACTTCGATGCTTGTAATGTCACCGACAGCGTCTGTATGAAGCTACATTGATTGACATTTTACTGTGGAGAGGTAGGATATCCCGGAAACCATCTACGAAAGGAGCAGCGTACGTAGAAAAGAATCCTGGTGGTAAGCACTGAATCGGATGTTTGGCATTTGATATAAGGTTCTATGTTTATAGAACATCTCAATAGTCTTACTTACCTGAGTGAGGTAAATAAGATGTAGTGTATTAGTTTCGCTGGTAGGCGAACAGGAAGTCCATTCACAGTTTTGTTAGTTATCGAGATGATTGTAACCGTGTAGGAATTTTCTTCTTTATGTTCCATTGTGTACGGTGTTGAAGCACGCACTCATGGTCATGATGATGGGCTATACTCATTTATCGTCCTGTAACAATATTCCTTAGTGGATGATAAGTGGCATCACTCATATGAATAATAAGACAATATGCTGTTGTGTTACAGGAATATTTTCAGATGTTTCAAATCCTAAACGAATATCGACGGGAGATTCCATTATAGATTCTTCATGATAAGAGCAGTCTATAACAACGTCCGGTGCTTTATTTTTAAATTCTTCAGGTGAAAATGGCGGACGGTCTTTCTTCTGATAATAGGATGATTGGAATTTACAGAACATGTCTTAGAAAAACACAAATTTATTTTTCTCAAAATTAATGTCCACGTTATGTAGGTATACGAAATTCTGTTGAGATACACTATAATATTTCTTAATTTATAGTGATCCAACTGTGAGCTTTTTCATCGAGAACTTACGGTGGGTTTGAAATCCACAAATAATATATAAAGGCTTTTCAGTAAAACATGACGTCTTAACGTACGGCGTGCTCCCCAAAACAATACCTGACACCCAGGTATATTTCCAACTAAACCTTTATTCTTTACGGTAGAAGTATATGAAAGGACATCGATGGATTCGCGTTAATTTTCAGAAAAAAAAAGGAAATGTCCAGATATGGGCGAAAACAAAGTGATAACAGTCCTCCAGGTGGATTTTTATCACAGTTGGAGAGCTTCACTATGTTGTATATCCTCCACGAGCATTTATCACAGCTTGGCACCTACGTTACCTGCTCCGTATAAGTCGACGGAGGTCACATTGCGATATCAGCTCCCATTCTTCTATGAGAGCCTGTTCGAGGTCTTGGAGAGTCTGTCATTGAACAGGACGCCCACGAACACTTCTGTCAAGCCTATTCCACACATGCTGGATGGGATTAATCTCGGAACTCACTGCTGGCCATTCCATCCCTTGAATGTCAAGTTCTCGCAAGACAGCTCTGATGATGCCCTCTACATGAGCCCTTGCATTATCGTTCATGAGTACGAATTAAGGGCCAACACCCTATGCAGCAACCAACATATGCTGTAGGAGTTTCTTCTCGATGTACCCCGCAGCGAAAAGATTACCACAGACGAGGACAAGATCCGTACGGCCATCAATACTGATGCCACCCCACATCATCACAGAACCTTGTCCTAATCGGCCGCCTTCCTGAACAACATTTGGCATGTACTGCTGACGACGGCGTCTCCATACATGTTGTGTCCATCACGCCCTGTCAGGGGTAATCTGGACTCGTCTGTGAACAACACAGGTCTCTATTGGCGAAGTTGCCAGTTGACGTGGGTACGGGGATACAGAAGGCTAGCTGCGCGATGTTGCTGCGTTAAACGGGGTACTCAAATAGGACGTTTCGGTCGCAAGGACACTTCTCTTAGCCTGCTCCTTACTGTTTGGTCATACATCGTGACTCCAGTGACCCGCCTGAGGTCTTGTTGCACTTATCCGGCAGTTGCTGAACAACACCGCAACGCACAGGTGGTCATCCTGTAGGGTTGTCATGAGTCCACTATCTTGTCCAACCCTCCTTGTAAACTGGTCTGTCTCAATGTAGCGATTCCACAAGCGTTCAATAACTGACGGAGAGATAATGAGATCCACAGCAACACGACGGAAAGTCCATCCTTCCAGGGTCAAACTGACGGCCCTTGCGATTTGAACCTCGTTGTCACTTGAGATGTGCTGGATTACGTACAACGTACTCAAATGTGTGCAGTTGTCTGTGTACCTCACAACGACACACGGCCGCACCACTATTCACTTCGTTTTGAGGGGTCATCTGACATTTTAATGCATAGCTACGCCTGCAGATGGAGTATAACATATATTTGACATACACTTAGTAGCTAAGGTTCTCAGGTTATGCTGCACGACCGTACGAACATTGGAACCCCATTTACCAAATTAACGTTTACATACCGGACGTACCGGGCGAGTTGGGCGTGCGGTTACAGGCGCGCAGCTGTGAGCTTGATCCGGGAGATAGTGGGTTCGAACCCCACTGTCGGCAGCCCTGAAGATGGTTTTCCGTGGTTTCCCATTTTTACGCCAGGCAAATGCTGGGGCTGTACCTTAATTGAGGCCACGGTCGCTTCCTTCCAATTCCTAAGCCTTTTCTATCCCATCGTCGCCATAAGACCTATCTGTGTCTTTGCGTCTTAAAACAAATAGCAAAAAAAGCATATTTTCTGTACATTTATATAACATTATTTTCTATAATCGTAAGTATCAATAAACGTATTTTGTTTCCAGCACACTTTTGGAAAAACAGATGCCAGTAGGTAAAACGAAGTCGGTGTGGCTGTTTCGGGAACATGGCCGTGGGTGTTTTAAGTCAATACGTGACCAAAGCAGGTCAGGTACGAAACATGAATGTGAGGATCCCCAATTGAGAAACTGTTAGCAAATGTTCCACATTTCATAGTACGATGTGGCACCTCGCAGCTTGTACCCTTACCAGGAATATAAATTACCTTATCCCTTTAAGCCAGGGCCTCTCAGGATGCATGCACTAGCGCATTGCATGGTGCACGGTGCAAAAGAAGACTTCGCTTGGTTTACCAGAGTCCAGACCCCCACTCTTCTATTTGGAGCAATAGCGCTGTATGTCTCTTTCCCCACGCCTGTTTTGCTCGCCCCGCCTGTCTCCCTCTTCCTCACTTCCTCCGTAGCGCTCCAAATCCCAGCCAAATTGAGCCGAGATTAGCCGAGTCGCCACGAGACGACGCGCTAGTCCGAGCCAAGCCGAGTTGGACCGATGCACTGTGCACAGGACCTCTGCTGCTCAGTTTACACACGTGAGATTTTGGGCGTTTGAGAGGCCTTGCTTTAATCCCTGGCGTCACGATCATGGTGGTAAGACACTGTAGGCTATTGTACAACTTCGCAATATGTAATGTGGACTATTTTGTCTCCCGGAAACCGCGATTGTAATGGACTCCCTTGGTTTTGTACTTCCTACTTTATCCAACTAATTGGGCGTTAATTGGGATTCCTTGGTTCCACTACACACAAAGGGAAAATGTTGTGCCAACATTGCAACATTTGTTATTGTAATTCGGTATGAAGTGTTATGCTTTGTTTCAAAATTACATTTTTACAAAGCACTAAAAGAATACAAAGAAATATAAAGAAAACGAAAATAAAACTGTCCCATATAAGGCAAGAAGGCTCCTGGAGAATTAGATGTTCAACTCTTCCACATTACGTAACCTGGGTATTAATTGAGGTAGAGGGGTAAGGAGGTACCTTATTCGGCACTGATGAAGCTACTAGTTCTGGTGTAATGGAACTGAAAATGTTATATTCATCATAATCATTTTCCCCGTTTCTGCTTCCGTACGATGTGCATTTATTATTTTTTATTTAATCCATTTACCATTTCTAGGTTGGTTCAGCCCCCCCCCCCCGCCCGCCCCGGACTCATCGAGGGATCCCACCTATACCTCCTCAAGGGCAGTACTTCGTAGCGTGAGATATTTGGTTGGGGATACAACTGGAGAAGAGGTCTAGTACCATTCCCAGGCGGCCTCGCCTGCTATGCTGAATGGGGGTCTTGTTGGGGATGGAAATATTAGAAGGTGTAGGCAAGAAGTAGTGAAGGAAGCGGGCGTGGCTTTAAGTTAGGTATCATCCCGGGATTTGCCTGGAGAAGAAGTGGGAAACCACGGAAAACCACTTCGAGGATGACTGAGATGGGAATCGATGCCCCACTACTCAGTTGATCTTCCGTAGTTGAGTGGAGCCCGTTCCAGTCCTCGCACCACGCTTCAAATTTCGTGGCAAAGCGGGGAATTGAACCCGGACCCCCGGGGACGGCAGCTATTCACACTAGCGATTACACCACAGAGGTGGACATGTGACATATATTGTTACTTTACAGTAACAATTACTACAATATAAAGATTTTACAATTCTATTTTAAGAAATTACAAGATATGTTGTAAAACCTAAAGATTAAAATTCAAAACTGCTCAGAACATGATCGTTACAAGTAATCCGATTGCTTATACTTAGTTAATTTCCAACTCTGTGTACTTCTTAATAGCCTGCATATCAATAATTTAGACTTCAAAGATTTGAAGCATAAAATAGTGAAGACGACTCTCCCTTTTGCAAGTACGAATCAGAGAGTTGAGAGGTTAAAAATTCAAGACCAATATCAAGAAAATGAATATTAATGTTACAGAAATAAAAAACCGTGTTGAAAGCTTTGTTGGCATTAGCCAGTGTGCATTATTTATTAAACAAAATATTCATCTCAACAAGTAATGTAAAGTTTCTCTCCATTTCGCAATGTAGCATGCATCTGACAGATGTTCGTAGAACCAGACCAGTACGTTTTACAGTTTGCATGTTCATATGATATACAAACATTCTAGACACACAGAAACAGCTGTAACTGCAATGAAAATGGACATAGAATTATGGCGTACCAACGGTGATACAACTTGCAAAGCAGGTATGGTGTTTATTCTATAAGAATATTACTAACTGTCATGCCTATACGTTTATCACGGGGAATCACTCAATTATTTTATAAAAGGCTATATCCAATTATTCTTCATTAGGGAATATGATGCGTTTTTCATTTAGCAACACTAATTTTCGTTCCGTAAATTTACGTAAATCATACACACACGAACACTCAGCTACTCACAAAATGGCCTTCGCAGAAGATGACTTTCTTTCAAAATCCTCTTGTTTGAAATAGGATGAACATGTTGTGCGGTTGTATACACAATACGGAGCTATTTTGACGCAAACATCATTCAAACTGAGGTCGAGGGTCCCCGGCGAAAATCGGTATGTCACTTTTCATATGACGCAAAAAAAGTAACTATGGTGCAAAGAAGTGTTACATGTACTGGAATGTTAATGTAAAATTTTAAAGTAGAAGAATGCATTCCCAAGACGTGACCACGGTAGCTGACGTAATACGCATGATGAGCCCTCTATTTAAGGTATGGTTTTGACGGTTGAAAATCAGATACAGCACCATTTAATTTGGTGTGTAGATGTACAGAGACAAGCGATGTGCTTTTATATTTGTGTAAAACTCCATGTATCAGAAAATGAATAAAATTAAAATTTGGCATTGAATAAAACGCACTCAACCTTTATGTGATTGAATATTGCGAATCTTGGCATATATCACAAAAGTCATAAATGTCCAAATATGTAACTAATGGGCTATATATAACGTATACAGGAAGAAACTCTACTACATAACGGATCAAATAAGACTAAATTAATCTTCAGGACGAATGAGATGGCAACGGCCGTGTAACTAACGAGGGTCTGAAGCGCTGGCCTCATAAAAACAAATAATACATTTCATTGCATATTGGTGTCTGGTTTGCTTTTTTTGTTCTGTACTTAGCATCTCTTCTATATGTACATAGCACGACATAATACGTTGCAATATTATTTGGAATAGGTCTCCTACTTCTCACATAATTCACCATTGGAAAATACCATTTTGATAATTGCTAAAAATATAAATAAATAAATAAATCAAACGATTTGGATATTTTAACATTTCTACTAATTACATTACACGATAACTTCATGTAAATAATTCTTGCTGCTGTACCTACAGCACTAAAGTGTAACACGTATATTTTGTTGATAAAACTTTGTCTTTCGCCATCAATTCACAAACTATTTCGAAGATGTTCAGTCTAGACATTTTAATCAAGTTATTCTAGGAATCATCCGTCAGTGTTCTACAGAGCTTTGCTTGAACCTACATCGGTTGAATGATAAGAAGCTTTACTCACTCTGACCTATTGACTCTGATTGCCGGTGTTGTATATTGAATAAGAAAGCAATGGGGAATGATAATTTCCATGTTGCCGGAAAGCCACGACATGGTAAGGAACCACTACTCCATCAATAAATACACATTCCGCTGGTATATTTACATACAGGATTGCGACATAAACCACATAGAATCCTCCATTTAAACAACAAAGTCAAAGAAGAAGCAGAGCTGCCGGCCACTTCACCTGAAAACATCGTCTGCCTCTCAGAAGTCAGAGAAATCCACGGCAACCTGCGACCTAACGGAAAAACAATAATTATCGTTGCAGTATGGTAGTATTTTTATTAGGGATGGGTCGATACCAGTTTGTCTCGATACTCGATACCGAAAATGGAACATTTATACCTCACGTTCATTTCATCCAGCAATGACTGTCGAACAGTTGCAATTACTGATCTACTGTCTGCCGGCTTTTCCAATTCAGAAATAACACCCTTCACAATGGGTATAACTTTGGACACTGACACAAGATGAACTTACGGCGAGTTGCTTGATCGAAAATATTTAATATTTCAATCAGTATATTAACAAGATACCACTGCGATACTGTAAGATTCACTGGCAATGAGAGATCAGAGAATGCAAAAACTATGGCCCTCGTTTGCTGCTCAAGTCTTCTTAGCATATGTAGAGTTGAATTCCATCGCAAGGTTCATCCTCAATCAAGGTGTATTGTGGTAAAGAAAAATGCTTCTGTGCCGCTTTGTGAATCTTAGTGGATATTTAGGAGTGTTTGAAACTCCCAACTAGTTTCCTGCATGACAAAATGAGACTTTCAATACCTTTGAAATGAAAAGTCCATGCTTCAAAACAAGTTGGAATGTATGAGTTAAACACGACATGTGGCTATAGTTCCCTAACTTCATAGCATTCACAACATTGCGACCGTTATGATAAATCACGATCGTTAACTTATCAATTAAACACTAAGTTTCTAAAGTATTCTTAAAAATGACTGTATTTTCAACAATGAGGCTCCCTTCTTCAAATGGTATCACTTCAATGTTTACGTAGTCCGACTCGTTGGCTGAATGGTCAGCGTCCTGGCCGTCGGTTCAGAGGGTCCCGGGTTCGATTCCCGGCCGGGTCGGGGATTTTAATCTTAATTGGTTAATTCCAATGCCACCGGGGCTGGGTGTATGTGTTGTCTTCATCATCATTTCATCCTCATCACGACGCGCAGGTTACCTACGGGAGTCAAATAGAAAGACCTGCACCTGGCGAGCCAAAACCGTCCTGGGATATCCCGGCACTAAAAGCCATACGACATTTCATTTCATTTCAATGCATACTTTTATATTTCAGATTATAATCCAGGTCCACAAAATGAATGGTGACACTTAAATAATTGTCGCAGGCTGTTGATGTCCACATATTCGTCGTACCAGCTACGCCGTTCGCATTTTGGTGCCCTTTTCTTACTCTTCTTTCCACTTCTTCGTAAAGTTCTCGAAATATTTTATTAGATATTCGCTTACGAGAAGGAATAGCATATGTGGGTTCAAGATTATTAATCAAATCCTTAAATCCTTCATCTTCAACAATGCTGAATGGTTGGTTATCTTTGCATACCATTGTAGCGGTTTTTCTGGTAATTGTCTTCGACCGCTTATCACCTGGTTTAAATGCAAAATTCTTGCCCATAAATGATTGAAGTGTAAGTTGAGACTGTTGACAGAATGACGGTGATGAATATGCCGATGTCGTCGATGGCCGTGAAAGAAGAGTCACGGGATGGTCTACTACCGGTATTACTTCTACAGAAGTTAAATTTCCACTTCCGCAGATTTTTTTATTAAGATGTTCTGAAAAAGCAATATTGTGCACTGATGTAACATGATTTTTAGGTTACTAGTGTTGTGCGATTTTCCACTCCCCCGAAAAACTCTTTTTACAAATGCGACAAATAGCACGAACATCACAATGGGGGTCTATTTGAAAACAGTTCCACACTTCACTCATATTGAACGAAATAGAATACAGATGGTAAGGTACCACTACCTTCTGTCACGTAGAGCTAGCAATTGAAGAATAATTAATCAGTTTGGGAGTGTTGGGGGAGGGGAGAACTAATGCTCACAGCAGGCGGTCAACCACATTAAGAGTTACCTTACATTTAGTTTACCAGAATAAGTTGTCTGTTTACCTGCGTTGATATTTCTAATTTTCTCCAGACAAGCTAGTGGGAAAATCCGGAAATTAAGGTAATGAGGACCAAATTCTGACGCGGGGTAATTCCTAGCAGTTGCAGCAGAGCTCATGGAGATGATGCTCCCACTCAACTGAGAGCGCTGGCATCCAAACATGACAATTAAGTACACACCAACATAGATAGCTTTATGATTCGTTAATAATATCAAGTGACGTACTTTCACCGGAAAGCTCTAACTGTAAGTCGACCTGTCAAATATTTCTTTTAGGAGGAGTTTTATTTTTCCCCCAACACAACGAAGGTAATTTCTCTACTGCTGGAAAATCAATCATTACCTATCAATACTGATCTGCATTTAGGGAAATCGCCCAGATGACAGATGTTCTGCCTCTTGTTTTCCTAGACTTTTCTTAAATGATTGTAAAGAAATTGAAATTTTATCGAACATCTCCCTTGGTAAGTGATTCCAATCCCAAATTCCCCTTCCTATAAACGAATATTTGCCCAATTTGTCCTCTTGATTTACAGCTTTATCTTCCTATTGTGATCTTTCCTACTTTTAAAGAGAAACTTATTCGTCTACTGATGTCATTCCACGCCATCCCTCCACTGACTGGTCGGAACATACCACTTGGCCGAGCAGCTCTGCTTCTTTCTCCCAAGTCTTCCCAGTACAAACTTTGTAACATTTTTGTAACGCTACTCCTTTGTCGTAAATCACCCAGAAAAAATCGAACTGCTTTCCTTTGGTTTTTTCTCCAGTTCATGAAACAAGTCATGCTGGTGAGGAACCTATATACTGGAACCATACTCTTAGTTGGGGTCTTACCATAGACTTATAAGCCTTCTCCTTTACACCCTTACTACAACCCCTAAACACCCTCATAACCATGTGAAGTGATCTGTACCCTTTATTTACAATTCCATTTATATGATTACCCCAATGAAGATCTTTCGTTATATTAATATCGAGATATTTACTATGATACCCAAAAGGAACTTTCACCCCATTCAACGCAGTAATTAAAACAGAGAGGACTTTTCCTATTTGTTAAACTCAGAACCTGACTTTTAACCCCGTTTAACATCATACCATTTCCTCCTGTCCATCTTACAAGATTATCGAGGTCATTTTGCAGTTGCTCACAATCTTGAAACTTATTTATTACTCGATACAGAATAACATCATCCGCAAAAAGCCTTACCTCTGATTTCACTTCTTTAACTCATATCATTTATACATACAAGAAGACATAAAGGTCCAACAATACTGCCTTGAGGGATTCCCCTTAAATATTACAGGGTCAGATAAAGCCTCGCCTAATGTAATTATCTGAGATCTATTTTCTAGAAATATAGCAACTCATTCAGTGATTCCTTTGTCTAGTCCTACTGCACTAATTTTAGCCAGTAGTCTCCCATGAGCCACCCTATCAAATGCTTTAGACAGGTCAATCGCGATACAGACCATTTGACCTCCTGAATCCAAGATATCTGCTATATCTTGCTGGAATCCTTCAAGTTGAGCTTCAGTGGAATAACATTTCCTAAACCCAAACTGCCTTCTATCAAAACAGTTATTAATTTCGCATACACATCTAATATACAGTAATCAGAAAGAATGCTTTCCCACAGCTTACATGCAATGCATGTCAAACTGACCGGCCTGTAATTTTCAGCTTTATGTCTATCGTCCTTTCCTTTATACACAGAGGCTACTATAGCAACTCACCATTCATTTGGTATAGCTCCTTCATTCAAATAACAATCAAATAAGTACTTCAGATATGGTAATATATCCCAACCCATTATCTTTTGTGTATCCCCAGAAATCTTTTCAGTTCCAGCCGACTTTCTATTTTCAACTTTTGTATCTTTTTGTAAATATCACTCTTATCATATATAAATTGTAATACTTCTTAAGCATTAGTTACTTCCTCTATCCGGACATTGTCCTTGTAACCAACAATCTTTACATACAGCTGACTGAATATTTCTGCTTTATGAAGATCCTCACATACACACTCTCCTTGTTCATTATATGATTCCTGGAATGTCCTTCTTGGAACCTGTTTCTGCCCTAAGGTACCCATACATAACCTTCCATTTTTCACTACAACTGCCAATTATGCTTGCCATCATGTTATCCTTAGTTGACTTCTTTGCTAGATTCAATTTCCTTGTAAGTTCCTTCTATTTCTCCTTACTTCCACAGCCATTTCTAACTATATTTCTTTCCAATCTGTACATCCTCCTTAGTCTATTTATTCCTCTATTATAATAAGGTGGGTCCTTACCATTCATTACCACCTAAAGGTACAAACCTATTTTCACATTCTTCTACAATTGCTTTAAACCCATCCCAGAGTCTGTTTACATTTTTATTTACCGTTTTCCACCGATCATAGTTACTTTAAAAAACCTCATGCCTGCTTTATCAGCAATATTGTACTGACTAATAGTCCTACTTTTAAGGCCTTTTTTTCACATTTATTTTCAACTACTAAAAAACTGCTTCGTGATCTCTAATACCATCTATTACTTCGGATTCTCTATAGAGCTCATCTGGTTTTATCAGCACCACGTCTATGATATTTTTCGCTCTAGTTGGTTCCATCACTTTCTGAATCAGATTTCCTACCCACATTAGCTAATTTGCCATTTGTATGTTATGCTTCCTGTCGTTCGCATTACCTTCCCAATTGACATTTGGTGAATTCAGGTCTCCCGCTACAATCACATTCCTTTTCAAGTCGTTTTCCACATACCTAATAATCTTATCAAATAGTTCTGAACCAGCGTCTGCGCTACTCTTTCCCGGTCTGAACACTCCAAAGAGATAAAATTGCCTATTATCTTTAGAAATGAGCCTCACGCCTAGAATTTCGTGTTTCTCATCTTTAACTTTTTCGTAGCTTAAATATTCTTCTTTCACCAGAATGAATACTCCCCCTTCCACCATTCCTATCCTATCTCTACCATACACACTCCAGTTTCGTGAGAGAATTCTGCATACATTATATCATTTCTCAGCTATGATTCAACTCCTATTACAATATCTGGTAAGTATATATCTATCAAATTACTTAATTCTATTCCTTTCTTTACAATACTTCTACAGTTCAGCACTAACACTTTTATGTCATCCCTATTTGACTTCCGGATCCCTGTAACCTTATCACCGCTCCCTAGGCCACCCTGTTTCCCTGAATGTACTTCCCTATTATCCTTCCAAACAAATTTCCTAACTTATATGTACCACTCCGGTTTAAGTGAAGGCCATCTAAGCGAAGATCCCTATCTCCAACCCACCCATTAGGACCTAGAAAACTCACTCCCAGTTTCCTACATACCCACTCCATAGTCTCATTTAAATCCCCAATCACCCTCCAGTCAGTATCCCTCCTAAACAGTATTCGACTGATAACAATCTCCCCTTCCTTAAACTTCACTCGTGCTGCATTTACCAGATCGCACACATCCCCAAATATGTTGGTACTCGTACTTATACCAGCTTGCTTTACGTTATTGGTACCAACGTGAAATACTACCACTGCAGGGAGGTTACAGTTGTGATCATCGGTATTTTGTAAAATGGTAGTAGGCTCATGAACAGATCTATCATTAGGCTACTAACACGGTTAATTTGTGTTAACTCACTCAGAATTACGTGAGTTCTATTACAAACCAAGAAATCGAAAAATGTCAGAAACGAGATTTCCACATTTGGAGAGGCATATGGCCGCGATGTTTACTCAGCCTAAAGCAAAAATTAATAGCAGGTTGATTTTGAGGACAGGCGCAGAACTGATCTCTTTGTTTCACTAAGAACCAAGGTTGCAGGTAGTGGAGATCTTTAAATTCACTCCTACAAAGGCCTTCATGACCCTTACGAATATGATATTCCACCACCCATATTTGAAAGGTTATAATGCAACTCCATACTAATGTGCCTAATATCCACTGTCGTAGGGAAAGATTAGTGTATGCTAATGCTACTACTACTAGTAGTAATTATGATAATTGTAGAACGTCTCACGAAGTACTTTAACGTTTTTTGAAGACGCCAGCTGCGGGATATGTTGTCCTTCGGGAGTTCCTTACCCATTGGTAAATCTACCGCCAAGAAGCTGGCGCTCTTGAGGTCTTCGAAATAACACCGGACTGCCCGCCGGGATTAAGTAAAACCTACAGGTAAGATTTATTTTAGTATTAGATAGTTGGCAGAAGTATCTAGTTGATCCCAACTTAAACTTCTTTACATAATAAGTCTTATAGATCACCTTTTCCTTTGATAAATGGCCCTGCGCTCTAGGGGTAGTGTGTCCCTCTGTTACTTGGAGACCCCAGGATCTATTCCCGGACAGGCCAGGGATTATTACCTGTATTTCAGAGCTGGCTCGAGATCCAATCGTCGTAGGTTATTGCAGTTGAGGTGTCATTTGACGGTGAGATAGCGACCCCGGTCTACAAAGCTAAGAATAGCGGCCTAGAGGATTCGTAGTGCTGACGACACTACACCTCGTAATTTTCAAGCTTTCGGTCTGATCAGCGGTCGCTTGTTAGGCTATAGCCCTTCACGCCTGTTGTGCCAAGAGTTTTTCCTTTGATATTGCCACCTCTCATGCAAAACCTATTTTTTCCTGGCAGTTAATCTCATTCTATCCCGCTGCTGATTATTGCGCCACGTAACTATTTCTTTTATACTTTTATTCATGTTTGAAATATTACATTAAAAGTGTGCTACTCAGTTGAAGGAATATAAAGAAGGATCATGAAAGTCACAACACGAACGCATCAAGCACGCGAAATTCTAAATACGTAATATATTCCTTTTCTCGCTTGCTAAACTTATTTAACGAGAAGGGCTGAACACATTAATAACTTCTTTTATTTACACACTTTGCCTTCTCTGGGCTTATGAAGTATTCAGTAAAATATTCTGTCCTTGTTTCCTGTTGGCCTGTCTTATTAGCCTCTCCATATTTTTTGTACTTTCTTTGCTCGTTAGGGAGAATAGAAGTCTGCAGGCGAGAAATGACAAGAAAATCTGTTCTTCCTTGAACCCATCTCACCTGTCCCCTAGTTAAGGAATGTAAAATGCAGAACATTAAGGAAACTTATTGTCTCGGACGTGATGTTAACTAAGGGAGACAATTAATTTCTTTGATTGATATATGCCAAACGTAACAGTAGTTCTTCACAGCGTATTTTTTATGTATTTTCATACTAAACTGAATGGCCGGCAGCATTATGTAAAATTATAGTTTGCAAATTGATTAGACAATACGTTATGTATTTAAACAACCTATTAAGTGGGAAGATAATTTAAATGTCCGGCTCCATGGCTAAATGGTTAGCGTGCTGGCCTTCGGTCACAGCGGTCTCGGGTTCGATTCCCGCCAGGGTCGGGAATTTTTATCATAATTGGTTAATGTCGCTGGCACAGGGGCTTGATGCATGTATTGTATTGTATTTATTGAACATAACAGGCGAATTAGCCCCGATACATGTTCACAAGGACAACTGACAACAAAATAAGAGAATCAGAAATACAAAATTCGTGGGCATGCCATGAGGTTCATTGGATACCTCAGAAACGTGACGCTCCCAAGGGAGGGTCACCACAGCAGTCATCCAAAGTCCCTACATGTCACGCCCATAGTCTACACTTAATATTAAGAACCAAAATAAATGAACAATAAGGGATAATAAAATAAAAGCAAGAACTAATATTAAGGACAATCTACTGCTACTGTCCGGCCGTGTCATCACCCCTGGTGAGAAGAAGCCGCCCTTCCGATGATGACACGACCGGCCCTATCTGTGAGGCTCTAAGGAAGACCCCAACAACTTTACCAGATGACAGCGTGTTTCTCTCACCATTCCATTGCGGCCGGCCACATGAAGCTGGAGCCGCTCTCCTCCTTTATCCCACCTCTCACATTTCTCCCATGTTTACATATTTGGGGTGGGCCCGTCCCACCCCGTTCTCCTACGGTTATGTCCTGTTCTCTCTAGCCCATCACTTCTTACCATCCCCTACTATGCGTGAATAGTGAGAAAAACGCACTTGCCCAAATGTATACAACTGAGTATCATGCTGCTAGTTTCCTGCAAATAGTAATAAGGTTCTAATGCTCATAAATTACTGATGCTACATAACAATCAAGATAAGACAAAAGATAATAAAGGAGCAAGCTTTCACAACCATGTAAACCTCCTTCTGCATCCCACCCTGTCAGCATGTCTAATGGAATTATTACTACAAGCTGACGTTCCTAACATTTAAAGTGCTGAGTGCCATTCTCCTACTGGCCTATTTATGCTAGCTACTCCACTATTTACATTCCAAGTTCTTACATCATGTACTACCTCTCTCAGACATTGCTTTTTCACTGCACATAAGAACTTATTCAGGCCGCTGTCCTTCCTCCACTGTTTCGCTACCCATATAATAATTTTCTGCTCATATTTTTGTCTACACATCTTTTGTTGCTTAGTATTTAGAAATTTTGCTCTTAGTTTCTCTGTTCCTATACAATCACAAATTAAATGTAAATCATCATTATTAGCCTTACAAAGTAAGCACTGAGAGTTACCTTTGCTTCTGATCCATCTTTATTTCTATGTATCCCTATAAACCACCATAATAACCCACCCTTTACTCTTCCATCCCCAAACCTTATACTTAAGTTGGAGATGTGGTAGACCTTATAGAATAGGCTGAACGAGGGCCTTTCTCTACATTCTTCCAAACAATTCTGCATCTGGATGTCCTTAATTCTCATTGTCAGGGCCATCTGCATTCTGCTATTGTTTCCTTTCCATCCCTGACGCCAGATATATCCCAAACCCAATTCCTCAACATAACGTTTGATTTTTGCTAACCAACTCTCATCATACATTTCTTCCAGTTGATATCTATATACTTCCTGCAACAGAAAACTGCCGCCTCCCCGTCTTAGTCTGGACCAATAATTTAATATCTTTGTAACACAGTTGAACTAGATAAACTCTCCGCATAAGATTAATGCCCCCACATTGGCTGTACATTGCGCTAGCCTCATAACAACCTTACTGAATTTATATATTATTTGATTCAGGCCGACCCTTTTCTTTTCTAATCCCCACAATTCCACCCCATATAAAGTTCTGCTCAGGATCAGAGATTTTAGCAATAGCCTGAGTATTTTATAGCTTACTCCTGGGTACTTGGCTACTAGAATTTTTATTGCTGCGAGGGCTGCAATCCCTCTGAGTTTCCATCTCTTGATGTGGTCTTCCCACCCTCCTTTTTCATTCAGTATCATCCCTAGAAATTCTAGTCTATCTACTTCCTTTATTCCTGACCCTGTACACACCATTCCTTCACTTTTTTTACCCTCCTTCTCTTACTTACAATCATCACCTTCGTTTTATTATAGTTAATTTTCAACGACCATTTATTTGCGTAATCTACTAATTTATCCAAACTTTTCTTCAATACACCCGTAGTCAGCGTCATTAGCAAAATATCATCCGCGAAAATCAGGCCTGGGATCTCCATATTACCCACCGCTGGTACAGTCCACCTTGCCCCACCGTGTTCGTCCAGTATATCATGTATAAATAGTATAAATAATATGGGCGATAGTTTGCATCCTTGTTTGAGTCGCAGCTTACACTCTATCGGTTTACTTATTACATTGTCCTCTAGTTTGACGCTATTATATACTCTATGATACAGCGCCTCTATCGCACGTTTCATTTTCCTAGAAACTCCCAGCCTCCCGGCTGGATGCATGTGTCGTCTTCATCATCATTTAATCCTCATCACGACGCGCAGGTCGCCTACGGGAGTCAAATCAAGAGACCTGCATCTGGCGAGCCAAATTTGTCCTCGGACACTCCCGGCACTAAAAGCCATACGCCATTTTATTTCAATTTAAATAAAATGGAACACCTCAATTGTTTAGAAGACTAAAGAAAATAAAGTGAAAGACCTAGAAATATACCGAGTGAGTTGGCCGTGCGGTTAGGGTCCCACAGATCTAAGTTTGCATCCGGAAGATTGTGGGTTCGAACCCCACTGTGGGCAGTCCCGAAGATGCTTTTCCTTGGTTTCCCACTTTCACACCAGGCTGCACCTTAATAAAGGGATCGGCCGCTTCTTTCCCACTACTAGCTCTTTCTTATCCCATCGTCGCTATCTGTCCTATTTGCGTCGGTGCGAAGTAAAAGTAAATTAAATAATTACATACGTAAAATTAAATTAAACAATTAAATAAAGCGGTAAGCACCTGAAAGAAAAATACCTTTATAGCCCGTATGAAATGCAAAGCGTTTAAACCTTGAGTTTCTTGTCACATCTGCCCAACCAAGGGGCTGCCAAGTTCTAGTGTTATCCCACCCCATCATTACGTTCCACTCCGTTGAAAAGTTCAGTGCGTAAAATCTCTCTTGCGCCAGGCTAAAATAATTTCACTTCACACTGGAACAGCTTCCCATATGAACCATACTGTCGGTGTTGAATTGCCATGAAATGGCCTTCAGATCCAGAAAAAATATTACTTTGCTGCCACTGTAAGAAATAAAACTCCAACCATAGAAATTAGCCTACTCACAAGTTATTAACGGCGATAAAGTGTGTAACACTAATACATATGGCCACAGGAAGCCGACCTTTCCTTCCTTCACGGAAATAACTTTAAAGGCATATTTACGCTGTATCTATCCAGTTTCACTCTTCTGCTTCCATTTCACTTCGCACTCTATCGGTTTCAAATCCTCCTTCATATCCTCCAAAAAAAAAGCGTATGATAATCCAACTATTTTCTTAAGTCCATCTCCCAGTGTTCTCTAAAAATATTAACAAGATAAATGAATTTCACAAATCATAAAGTAAAGGCAAATAATTTGAAGCTAATGTGAAGTGTTTTGCTACTACTTCGGCCGAGGCCGATTATGGATACGAACTCTCTCACGGTTTTTAATTTAATGAAATTTAATTTTCATTTAAAAAAATATATTTGTTATAATTTACTATCATAATTTACGTTTGCTGGCTGTATATTGGCGGTACAAGTGAGAGGAGTTCGCTGCAGCTGTATCTTGCGATTTGTGAATTAATTAACTAGTCAAATAGATAAATACATACACATGGATGTTTAAATGAATATTAATAATTAAATAACTCGTCGAGTTGTTACTTACAGCTTATTGTATTTATGAGTGGAGTCATTGTTACAACTTAGGGCATTCGTAACTACAAAAATGATCTCACGCTCCTGCGAGTTAATCGCTTTTTTACCTCCTGGTGTTTTTTCATTTCTTTCGGGTCGACATTTCATGTGGATTTGGCTAGTTTCATGGCCAAATGTGAATGTAGGTAGTGTGGCATGTTGAGATGAAGGGATGTGCCTTAAGAACAACACGTCCCAGAGTCAGTGGAATAAAATGCCCGGTCCGGCCGGGAATCGAACCCGAGTCTCGAACCGAAGGACACTACGCTGTCATTAGCCAAGGAAAGAAAAGGGGCTAAACGTTCTTCAGCTTTTCCCGGTTATTCCTAGGGCCGCTGTAGCCACACTGGCACATTTGGTTGTGGACAGAAACTCTTCCTAACGCCTCGTGCTTCCCGACGGCAGGTGAATTTTCAGGTGAAAGTTTCAATCCGAGATTGACCCGGATTTCAATTTTAACCATCCGAGTAGATAGCCGCATCCAAGCAACTGAACCTATCACCCTGCCCCTCCCCCCCCCCCCGCCACCCACCGACAACCTATTGAGACATAAACTGAGTGAGTCCCTAGAGCATTGATCCTACACTTCCGATGAATTCTACTCCTTTTTCGTTCCTTGTTGGTACACATTTTCAACTGACCACCCACACAAATGATTTAGTAATATATCACGGGTTGAATGAATGAAAATCAAAATAGATTGTACTGACTGTTATTGTAAGAGATGGTTTCCGAACAAACTAGATGGATGTAGATTGTCTGCTCTACTCTTCCATACACAGCATTGCAATGTCCTCACCATGTAGCGATGTCCTCAAATACAAAGATCTAAATGAAAGAAAATTGTACTCCACGGGAGTAAAAGCAGGGTGCATTCAGG
Organism: Anabrus simplex; assembly: GCF_040414725.1. Taxonomy (NCBI): domain Eukaryota; kingdom Metazoa; phylum Arthropoda; class Insecta; order Orthoptera; family Tettigoniidae; genus Anabrus; species Anabrus simplex. Next base: position 229,116,442 of record NC_090265.1, read on the forward strand.
ATTTGTTATTCACGTGCTAAAAGTAACATATATGAAATTAGTGAGAATGATTGATGGTACAAATTAATAGGAACAATAGCAGGAGGATACTTGGAAGGACGAGATAAAGCCTAACTTTGGAATAAACTCGTTGGATGAAGCTTTAAGATGTTAGTCTAACTGAGGAGTAATGATATTAGGCATAGGTTGTTACAGGCAATAAAAGACCATCATTGTTGACAATCGGGCTGCAGTGAGAATTGCTGGTAAATGAGTTGTATTTTTTAAAAATATTTACAGGTGTTAGACAAGGCTGTAAACTTTCACCTTTCTTGCCTATAGCATATAAAATGGATCATTTAGGATAAAATTGAAGAAATGGAGCCGGTTGGTAGGAAATGTGGTAAGCGGTTTGACCAATGTGGAGGTCTTGATCATAATGATCGAATGGGCTCAAAGCCTGCAATTTAATTTGAAGCTTGAAGAGAGAGTTCAAGCTGCATACATAAACCGGTTTCAGTGGTTGTGTCCTGTGAGGCGAATGAAGGAGGCTAGGTTACCTAGGGGAGTAATTGATTTGGCCACACAGGGTAAAAGAAGTAGAGGGAGACTAAGACAGCTAAGGCTACACTGAGTTTTTAATGATTTAAAGATAAAGATGTTTAGAATTAAATGAAGCCACAGAGGTAGTTGAGGGTTGTGGAGGCGCTTAGTTAATCCTCAGAGGCTTGAAGAGTGAACTCTAAATAGCGTAACAGCCAATAGCGAATATAATACTTAAAATATGAATGTAATGAATTACAATTGACCATAGATTACTGTAACAATCTTTTTGAAATCGATGCAAAACTGAATCTCCCAATAGGATGAGTGTGAAAATCACATTTATGAGTTATTTCCTGTTAGGCTATTTTGGGCACGCCTAATACTTTTGTATTTAAATGTCTTGTAATTCCTGTAATACTCGGGAAAGAAAGTCAGGGTTATGAAGGATGTTTTCAAAAGAATGTTTTATAACAGCATTAAATATAAATAGCTTATTGACCTCCGTGGCTCCGGCAGCAGCGCGGCAGACTCTCATCGATAGGTTTCACGGTTCAAATCCCGGTCACTCCGTACGAGATTTGTGCTGGACAGAGCAGATGCGAGATAGGTTTGTCTCCGGGTCCTCCAGTTTCTTCCGTCATCTTCGGTTCCAGCAACACTCTCCATTAGTACTTCATTGTCCGACTCGTTGGCAGAATGGTCAGCGTCCTGGCCTTCGGTTTAGAGGGTTCCGCGTTCAATTTCCGGTCGGGTCGGGGATTTTAACCTTCATTGGTTAATTCCAATGGCCCGGGGGCTGGGTGTTTGTGCTGTCCCCAACATCCCTGCAACTCACACACCACACATAACACTATCCTCCACGACAATAACACGCAGTTACTTAAGCATGGCATATGCCGCCCACCCTCACCGGAGGGTGTGCCTTAGAAGGGCTGCACTCGGCTAGAAATAGCCACATGAAATAATTAAAGTACTTCATTTTCTCTGTACGTCATAATAATTGCCCCGGAGGAGTGCGACAGGCTTCGGCATCCGGCACAGTTCCTATCTTGCGACTGTAGATGGGGTCTTCATTCATTCCATTCTTGATCCCGTTGAAACGGGAAACAGGCCGTAGATTTTCATTAAGAACATAGCTTGAGATAGAATTGGGCAAAATCTTTCAAGCGAAACGTTACACTCAATGTCATTTTAATTCCTCTCCAGATTACATCCTTTGTCTAAATCTACTATGCTAAGAAAATTTCTAACAATAAAGTCTCCCTTTATACTGGAATTAATATTAATGCTTACCACGTACTTGTATTTACTTTCATCTTACTCCAGCGCCGACCACTGACATGGCCTAAATCATTTGAATAAAACTTTTATGTACATATTCACATGTGAACGCAACACATTTCTCTAAAATCTGCGAATCAAATTCACTTGTACTTTTCCACAGAATCATATACCTTTTATTGATTACTATTATTATTTACCAGCAGAAATTGCTAACTCCGTGAGCAAGGCCGGCGTGAAGAACAAGATAAAGTGATTTAACAAATTTTATGGTTTATCATTAGACAGTGTTCAGCTAGGTACTGCGGTGAAAGGAAATTTATGGAAATCATGAATTTCCACACACGATACTTCTACCATTCGTCAAACACGACATCATTCACACTTTCATTTGCATTTCCATCACCATTCAAGTCCATAGAAGTTTTTTTTTTTTTTTTTGCTAGGGGCTTTACGACGCACCGACACAGATAGGTCTTATGGCGACGATGGGATGGGAAAGGCCTAGGAGTTGGAAGGAAGCGGCCGTGGCCTTAATTAAGGTACAGCCCCAGCATTTGCCTGGTGTGAAAATGGGAAACCACAGAAAACCATTTTCAGGGCTGCCGATAGTGGGATTCGAACCTACTATCTCCCGGATGCAAGCTCACAGCCGCGCGCCTCTACGCGCACGGCCAACTCGCCCGGTCAAGTCCATAGAAGAAGTCTTATCGTATCCGAATTAAAAAGTGTCATATTCTTCATATAAGCCATCACTTTCATTACCTCCATAACCACTAATCCGTATTCAGGGCTGTCATCCAGGCGGCAGATTCCCCATAAGTTGTTTATCTAGGATTAATTGATATTAAAGAACTAAGAAGTTTAACAAACACCTACCGGTACCTTTGTAAATTATTCCAGTTCCCAATTCCTCTTCGTAAAACGGAGTATTTTCGTAAAGTTTTCCTCTTAAATTCAAACTTCATACCGTGATCTTCCTCACTTTTAAAAACTTCATTCAGACTCATTCTACTAATGTAATTCCACAACAACCCTTCACTAACACCTCGGAACATACTGCTTAGTGGAGTCGTTCGTCTCCTTGTTCCGCCTTCCCAGCCAAAAGTGTGAAATAACATTACTATTTTGTTTCAAAGCAGCGAGAACAAAGGACACCGCTTCAATTTAGAGCTTTCTCCTTCACATTCGCACTTCTTTTACAGTTTACTTTACTACGCACCGACACAGATACGTCTTACGGCGACGATGTTTAGGGAAAGGGAAAGAATTGACAGTGGCCTTAATTAAGGTACAGAATTCGCGTGTTGTGAAAACGGGAAACCAACGAAAAGCATATTCAGGGCTGCCGACGGTGGGGTTTGAACTCACTATCTCCCGAATGCAAGCCGACATCTACGGGGCCCAAACCGTGCAGCCACTCGCTTACTCGTCAACAATCCCTAAATAACCTCATATCCATATGAAGAGAACTGACACACTTTTTAATGCACTGAACGCGTGGCTCTTGTTAAGTTATTAAACAGAGGATGGACGACACCGGGGAGAACGGATACACTACGTAAAGTTATAAGACGAATGTGAAGAATAAATATAAACAAGGTGAAAGCAGAGAAGATGCATGTACCTAGTACGGTTCTGTAGTAATTGAGTAGTGTGGCGTCATCTTAAACCCTCTTTTTAGAATTTCCTTTACGCCACATCGACACAGATAGGTCTTATGGCCACGATGGGATAGGAAGGGCCTAGGAGTGGGAAGTAAGCGGCCGTGGTCTTAATTAAGGTACAGCCCAAGAAATTTCCTGGTTTGAAAATGGGAAACCACGGAAAACCATCTTCAGGACTGCGAACAGTGGGATTAGAACCCACTATCTCCAGGATGCAAGCTCACAGCTGCACGCCCCTAGCCGCACGGCCAACTCGCCCGGTATCCTAGAGTCTATGACTTAGTTAAGTCTATGTAGTACCTAAAAATCAAATTTATCTAATCATTAATTTATTAGTCCAGGAAGTATTTATTGCATATATAGTGCAGTATATAAATTATACTTGAACAATTTTGCAACATTTTGTTTGTTGGATTGTTTCTAATATTGTGTGATATAAAAAACTAACTGCACATATTAGTTATGATTACAATAAGGGAGTATTTCAGGATTTCCGAGGTTCTTTTTACTTTTTAATGTGGAAACAATTGCCCTCTTTGCTGGCTTGCAAAAAGCCGAAAAAGAAGCACAATTTTATCACGAAGTTAGGTCTCTTCTATGGAATAACCAAATATCTTTAGGTATAAAGAAAACCCTTTATTAGGTATATTTCGTGCCGATAATTGCATATGCCCTTCAAGCTTGTACAATCAATAGTAGAGATAGTAGCAGACTTCAAGCTGCAGAAATAATGTTCCTGAGGTCAATGCTACAGAAAACAAGAAGAGATTAGATCCGGGATGAGGATATCCGTCATAATACACAAGTAAAGCAGTGTCAGTGGATGGATCGAATGAGAACAGCAATAAAATGGCTAGAAAAGGAACTGGAAGGCGAAAGACCTAGAGGCAGACCAAGGAAACGGTGGGTCAAGCAAAGCAGGACCTGGAAGGAAGAGGATTGATATGGCACCAAGCTGAGGAGGAAGAAATGTACCTTGATTGATAAAGATGGAGCGCTCTTGTACCGCATCTGGACGACTGGAGACGGTTAAAGGATTATGATGACCATAATAGAGTACTCTTCCCTCCACAGTTTGGGGTCATCCATGACTAGGAGAGATGAGTACTCTATTCATTCATTCACATTCCCTCACTCCATATGAGCACTGCTCAGTGTTTTGGAATAGATTCTCGGCTTTTGTCACTCAGTGTAACGATTAAAATTTGTATACCACCGCCTCTCCTACCCTGCCAACCAACATTGTATGTATGTATACACCTTAGTCCCGTTTCTTGATAGGTGTCGGGAATGAGGTGAAATGAATTTGTATGGTATTTTTTATGGCTGAATGCGCTTCCTAACGCAAACTTTAGATCAGGAGCTAATGAGGATGAAATGAATGGTGGTGAATTAAACTGGGTTTGGAAGTGAACGCGATCGGCTGTTGCCTATGAATAGGAACTGTCTTCACTTTTTCCTCGAAGTGAAAATGGGAAACAACATAAAACCATTCTCAGGACTGCCGACAGTAGAGTCCAAACCCATGCGCCTGCCGAATGCAGAGCTTGGCTCCAGAACCGTAGCGCATTAACACGCGCGGCCTCTCTGCTCGGTCTACCGGCTAACATTATGATGTTGGAATTATTTTTAACGAACGCGACTCTAAGCGCCAACCAAGATGTCAGACTCTATAGACTCGAAGTGGGCTCGAAGTTCCTTGCGGAACCCCTTTCTTGTGCATCACACAGCTCGTATGCCGGGCATAGCCCAAATTAATTTTACATACCTCTGATATAAAATGTGATGCATCACACTTAACACACTTAACCTACTCAAAATTTTGGAGTTCTCTTTTCTATAAAGTTAGCCACCTATTCAGTAATTCTTTTGTCTAATCCAATAGCTCTCATTTTAATAGGTAGTCTTCCATGATTAACCCTACAAAAAGCCTCGGATCTTCTCTCTCTTCGAAAAGCTTTAAAATTGCACTACTGTTCATATTCCCACTCACCTGTGCAGTCAATCTGTAATTACACTCAGACATCATGGCGTGATGAGTTGCCATGGAATATAGAATATATATAATTCTCGACATCTACAGAAGTAGCATGTAGTTCGGCGACTTTCTGATAGACGTTCTATATACTAAATCAAATAGTTCATGCAAGTATAAAAAATATTTTATATCAGAGGTACGTAAAATTAATTTGGGCTCTGTCCGGCATACGAGCGGTGTGGGAAAACCTGTTGTCGGGCAGTGCCCTATTCACGAGTCGTAAGGAATACAGGACTGTGAGGTCAGGATTGACTGTGGCTATGACACCTTAGTGGATTAACTTCCTTGAAGCTCCCGACTTAACTACTCTTTGATTAAAGGGAGAACATTCCACATTTGAGAGAATTTCAGGAATGAAATTTTTTGCAATTTATATTCAATACTATGTGACACGCATATTAAATGCTGTAATCTACCGTCATTAAGTTATTCTCCGTGACTGAAATACAATTATTCATTACAGAAGTTAGGTGTCGATTTGTTTTCTCAAGCCTCAAGTAAATTCTTGTCCTCGTAAGAAGGAAAGTATTAGATATGATAAGTCTTTAATGGAAAATGCATGACCCTCACAGATGTGCTCGGATTGCGATGATTCATTGTAAAATGAATTATGCTGGTCTACATTAACTCCTGCGGGACTAAATTCCAACATCTCGGCGTCTCCGAAAAACGTGTAAGTAGTTACTGGGACTTAAAGCTAATAACATTACTATTTTACTATTATTATTATTATTATTATTATTATTATTATTATTATTATTATTATTATTATTATTATTATTATTATTATTATTATTATTATTTCCGCAAAATATGATATTTCAATTTATTTTACATGGTAAATTGATGTCACTGAGTAGTATGCTTCGAATACAAAAGTCTGTTATATTTGGCCTTCGTTTTGGTGTTGAAAAACATCCATAAATCTTACAGGATGTCTGGGACGTTTGTCCATCAGGTCACAATTAGTCACGAAATACAATTACAATCGTTTATCATTTTTCACGAGTTTCAAAAGCATGCTGATAAGTTGTGTTAATCTTTCTTTCTTTCTTTCCTTCTTTCTCTCTTCCTTTCTTTCTTACTTTCTATAAGCAAACGTGTTGAACAATAACTCTTAATATCTGTCCAATCTTGAGGCAAATGCTCAGCTTGCACCATACTTATAGCACTAAAACTTAAAGGAAAGACATATGGGCCTGTACAAAGGATGCACCCTGTGAACTCGTCTGACATTTTCCTCTGTTCCTTGGTCCACTGTCTGAGATTTACAGGACATGACCTACACATTCTATGTGGTGCCCTGCATTTTATCTTAGTGATCGAGTTTAACTAAAAATTATGAGTAGTAAGCTTCGAATACAAAAGTCTGCTATATTTGTCCTTCATTTTAGTGTTGAAAAACATACATAAATTTTACAGGATATGTCTGGGACGTTTTAATCTTTCGACAAATGCCGGCCATAGGAATCTACAACGAAGAAAAATACACACGGTTTCTATTTTTTAAACAACACATATAAATTATTTATTAAGAAACGAACCTGACGTGATGGTGCAAATTGGATATATTTTAAGGGCTCAGTGCCCTAGAATTGAATAAGATCAGGTGTTATTTTGCAGTAAGCGAAATTGACATAGAATAGTATCATTAATGAATAATTCAAAAATTACGACCTATGTACTTCTGCTACTAGTAGTCAATAGTCTATACCATACTTAAATCATAGAATCTGTTACGATATTGTAAAACAGTAAACCAAGAAGTGATCGTAAAACAACAAAAAATATATATTTCTTTTACATATATCAATTTTCTTTGTTATAGCATAGTTACATGTGAACGAGTGTGTACAGAAACAAGTCTTTTAATAAGTGGTTGATTATTCCTCAGAAAACAAATAGAACATAATTCAAACAGTAATTTGTGCGTACTCTATGTGCGTTACATCGTCCCGGCGAGAAACATAATTATAACTTCCATTAATTTCTGCAGTTGTTCTGCAGAACTAGGCGTACTTAGAGTCAATGGCAATGAAAATTAAAAACCGGTATACAAGATCTGGAAGTGATAGTAATAATTAATATACATGAATATTTGTTTTGAAGAAATTATCTTGGAATGAAATTATTCATTTGTTAATTTTGCACAAGAAATGTATTTTCAAAACTTGAAATTAAGGAATATTTCAAATCTAACATAATATCAACATTTGATGCCAAATTTAGTAATGTTCTGTTAAATGCTGTTATTCTTGTAATGTTTTCGTAGTTTAGTAGTTTCGCACATTCTCTAACCAAAAGTAGTCAGGGTCGATGACCTTAGATGTTAGGCCCCTTTAAACAACAACAGGCAAGAAGTAGTCAGAGGAAGATGTGCTTATGGAACGAGAGGGGTGAATGTAGGGAATATGATTTAATTTTGGAAGGGATTTGATTCCTAGCTGAAGTTTCTTTACTTCAAATAGTATTTTCGGTTTTATATAGAACAGGGCCATCCAGCTATTGCGCTCCGAGAGCGCGCCCGCGCTCGGGGAGCACTGGGCAGTCAGACTAGCGCTCCTTCCCCTACCACCACTACAGTGTGGCAGCGAGGAGACCTGAGACGGACGATGTTCGGACCGCGCTGACTAAATACGTACGTACAGTCGTGCGTCCGTCGGCTTTTGTGGGTTTGTTGACATCATACTGATAAGGCTGTTTTGCCATAACCAATATACCGCATATACAAATCGAAAGGTACTCCGATGTACGGAATATGCAGGAAACGAAATCAAGTGTTAAGTAAGGAATGCAGTATTGCGATTTATTCAAAACTGAAATTTGAACATATCTGAGAGGAAAATTAAAAATTTTACCAATATTATACCAATATTCTTAAACAATTACGCGAGTTTCTATCGCTCATCGTTGCACGATGTTTACTTTTGGTAAGCTTAAGAACCGAAAAGAAACGCTCACAAATGTACGTTGAGCCGAACATTGACAGAACTTTACATGCATCTTTATATAAAAGGGGGTATTCTCCTTGCGGAAAGCCACTATAAAATTCTTCCAAACTTCGTGACATTAGAAAGCGGTCTTTAAGACGAACATTGCACTGCAGTTCAAACTTGAAATAGCTGTGGAGCACTGTCTGCACTAAGAGAAAATGTTCGAACAATTACATCTAACACCGCTTGGGGTTCTGATAATTCTGAAAATCTCTTTTCAAATTCTTCTTGTAATTGGAGAATTGCCTGCAAATACTCATCAAAGTCGACACCTTATTTCACTGCTTCAAGCAATGGAAAATGTCCTGTGTTCCTTGCACGCAACTGGTTTTCCCACAAAATCAATTTTCTTTTGAACGCTTAAATTTCTTCCACCAAATCGCAGATATTGTGCTTTTCGCCCTGAAGCCAAGATTTTTCTTTTTGCTATTGGCTTTACGTCGCACCGACACATATATGTCTTATGGCGACGATCAGGCAGGAAAGGGCTAGGACTGGGAAGGAAGCGGCCGTGGCCTTAATTAAGGTGTGAAAATAGGAAACCACGGAAAACCATCTTCAGGGCTGCCGACAGAGGGGTTCGAACCTACTATCTCCCGAATACTGGATACTGGTCGCACTTAAGATATTGCAGCTATCGAGCTCGGTAAGCGAAGTGTTCAAGATGGGCAGTAAAGTCACTTAAAAAGACCCAGTCCACCACCCACTTAGGATTACGCAAAATAATTTCGGGCCGCCCTTTTGTGTCATAAAAGGTATCTATTCATGGAATAGATACCTTCCATGAACCGTCTCTACATTGTGTGTGTATGTTGTGTGACAAACATTGCGATCACCGGGCGAGTTGGCCGTGCGCGTAGAGGCGCGCGGCTGTGAGCTTGCATCCGGGAGATAGTAGGTTCGAATCCCACTATCGGCAGCCCTGAAAATGGTTTTCCGTGGTTTCCCATTTTCATACCAGGCAAATGCTTGGGTTGTACCTTAATTAAGGCCACGGCCGCTTCCTTCCAACTCCTAAGCCTTTCCTATCCCATCGTCGCCATAAGACCTATCTGTGTCGGTGCGACGTAAGGCCCCTAGCAAAAAAAAGAAAACATTGCGATCGCTATCATTTCAGCAAGTGCAACAAGAGAACAAAATCTTTACTAGAATATGCGAAAGATTAATGTATTCTTAATGCACATTTGTGCGCTATTAAATAAATAAAAGGCATCTATTGCATTCCGCAAGCAAAAAACTCGATGAAGCACCTTCGTCTTGCTCAGCCATCTTACTTCTGCATGGCACGGGATATCCGGATACTCCACTTCGAAGTCATCCAAGAATTCTTTGATTTTTTTTTTTTTTTTTTTTGCTATTTGCTTTACGTCGCACAGACACAGGTAGGTCTTATGGCGACGATGGGACAAGAAAGGCCCAGGAATGGGAAGGAAGCGGCCGTGGCCTTAATTAAGGTTCAGCCACAGCATTTGCCCGGTGTGAAAATGGGAAACCACGGAAAACCATCTTCAGGGCTGCCAACAGTGGGGTTCGAACCCACTATCTTCCGAATGCCAGCTCACAGTTGCGCGCCCCTAACTGCACGGCCAACTCGCCCGGTACTCTTTGAATTGACGGTGCGTGAGTCCCTAGGATCGAAGAAAATTTACCACTCGCACAACTGTTCCGATTACGTCTGAGATATTTTGTGAAATTTCTCAAATAGCTCCATAGGACAAATACATGCCGCCGCGTCCATTAGGCACTCCTTGATTACATTCCCTTCCGCGAAGGGTTTCCCAGCTTTGGCAATTTGCGACGAGCATTTGTAGCTTGTTCGTAAAGTGGGTCCACCAACCTCACTCTCCAAAATCTCCTGTCACACAAAAATACGGTAAGTCACAACTTTTGTGTTCTTCAGATAATTAAATCATTTATTCATTCCCGTTTATAAACAAGCATTTAAAAATTAAAACAGCAATACAGAACAGTGCTGCTTGAAATTTTCTTTCAATCCTTCCAACTTCGATTGGCGACTGGCCAATCAAATCACCGTAATCATCCCTGTGGTTAGTGGTGTTACAAATTGTGTTTTTTTAACACATAAAATCTCAGTGGCACACTAAAAAATCGGTTGCTCTCTTCGGCCCGGCGGGCAGACCGCTCGCTCAGCCAGCCAAGCTCCTCCCTCCACTACCGAAACTACCTTCCCTCAAAGCGCTCGGAGCACTTGCTTGGAGCGCGGCCAGAGCGCTAGCGCTCGGGGAGCGCTGTTTGGAGGGCCCTGATATAGAACTTGGCAAGATATTTTAATAAATAATAACCACTAAGTGCCTTTTTCAAACCCTGACCCTGATGGTCCGATTAATTTCATTAGCTAGGTAAGAGACATACTGAGCAAGAGTTTACTTGCCGTAGGGTGCCTGGTTCCTTCCAGTTACTCCTTCACCAACAGATTCTGAGCTACCTACCCAAGTGGTGACCACGCCCAATATTGCATAACTCCTATGATATCCTAGTATCCAGTGTTTCAACGCAGCTACAACCTCCTATCCCCGATTGCCCCTGGGTATTGTACAGTTTCATAATGATATTTATATTTGAATTTACACAAATTAACATTACAATTCACGATGCTGCAAATGGAAAGCACACATATTTGATGAAAATATATGGCTCAGATGTTTACATCTACACACATGTCAAGAAAACTTTAGTCAGAAACCTATTTAACCTGCGGATATTTCATCCATCTATGTAGAACACTTCATTCTAACCTAAATGTGGTTGAGTGTCTATAAGGAAACGCAATTTCTCCCACGAGAAAGGTAATTTAACCTGTCATCAACATGCAATGTGATTACATGTATGAAGTTTACCGCATTATAAACTGCAACTTTACTCTTAGCAGGACATTTATATTTAAAACGTGTATTATCAATAGTTGAAATATTCACAAGGGAAGGTCTGTAAGTCAATGTCACGGTTTTCAGGGAATTCCACTAATAGCTCATAAATGTACAGCCGATATTGAAGAAAATTAACACTACAAGCGGTACTAATTACCATTCAGAAAAGCACTCAGATGGAATGGATAACATGTGTCTCTCTTTGCAATGAACTGTCAACAATGTCGCCTAAAACATATATTGGCAGATATATTGGATCGATGGTGAGTTAATAATACATTCTGTACCGGACATATATTCAGTAAATAGTCATTAATATAAAAGAAAGAGGCTAAAACCGCCTTATATCAGCAGGTGATCCACAGAAATACACAAAATATTTCTTTAAATCTATCACATCATTTTCATTTCCGCCTAGAACGGACAATACGTGCAAATGATCCACTTACAGATATCTTTCTCGCAATACCCAGACAGTGCATATTGATTTATAAAATAGAAATACTCTCCTCAATTTATTGTGGAATATAGTTACTGATCACGTGAACTACGCTGTTTGTTTTGCATTGCACTGTAATTTAAAATAAACAACACTAGCGAGTGAACATTCCCAGAAATGTCTTCGTATTTTGTTCGAATGTGGTATGCATGTCGATATAGCGGGTGGTCCGCCAGTCCGTTACGATCTAGTTTTATGTATCCCGCCTCTTTTTTTACTTTTATGAAATGCGTCGGTCTCTCCCCCTTGACCGGGGTAATATAATGAGATGTGTGGTTATGGGCTAGAAGACAGCAGGAATCGTGAGCGCCACTATTAATTCATTATGGATCTGGATGATCTGTAGCTAGGATAAAGCAAACAATTAGCTACATCCTACATGTTACAAGCTTCAGACCACAGGCTGGGAAAGTTGTGCCCCATTGAAACGATAACAATATGCGATGGCAGGTAAGTATGTAGAAGTATGTAAGTATTGAACCCTTTTGGTCCATACTGAAGGATACCTATCTTTCTTACCTATCAGCAAAGTTCATGAGATCTGTCTCTTGGGTCGTATCGGGTTCTTCGTCACTTGCTGAGGTAAAGGTAGGGTTCAGTAATTCTAATCTATCTACTCAAATGAAAGATTTGTTTACAAAATGTTCCTATTTATTCAAGTAATTCCTGAAGCATTTATGATTTATCAACGGTATCATTGAGCTCAATCATGTCCACTGGACTCCGCAATCGTTTTTACATAGAAGGTCAGAATACTGGTGTGAGCCTTTGACGTAACTGCCTGATGGGCATCCTAACTAGAAACCATTGTCTCAATTATTAATTAAAGAAAGGAAAGTCTGGAAATCCTTAAATTCGGCTTCCATGTGAGACTACATGTACCATCATAGTGATTCTGTATGGTCCAGCCCTCGTAACACGAACTCTGGACTCTGGGTATAATTAAGGCAGTCCAATCGGTATGTGCCACACAGTAGTTATACGGCATGGACCCTTAATTGAATCGATGTGACCTGCGACTATGTCATGGACCGACATCTAAACTTCTAAGTTACTTTAAAGTCATTGTGGATGCTGACCGCAAGGAAAATGATGCTACAGTGGCATATGAACCTAATCTAAGTCACTGAGGTTGATGACCCCCGGACCATCCAAGTTTCTAAGCTGAAGGCTAAACACAATTATGATACATCGGTTGATGACCAAAGTTTCCACTTTACTAACCCCAGCACATTTTTGCTCAATCAATCAAAGTCAAATAATGCAACATCAACAATGCTCACAATACTTTGTGGCAGTAAAACCCATTACCTTCGGATATGTCCCCTTAATCGTTACGTTAACATTTACATATACCCCAGAAAATTAACTACGATTTCAGGAATGCATCTTCAAGTTATTCGCTTAATTTTAAAGTTATTTCAAAATACGCTTTTCACTGAATTAAATAATCAAATAAATTTAAATGATTTCATGAAATCTTAAAGAACAACACATTTTATTTCCACGGACGAATGGTTTCTTCACAAGTTCCTACACAATTTTTGACGTAATTCGTTTAATCATGTTTGATGTTTATCTGTTGATTCCCGTAACTGGAAAAGAACTATTACATCATTCATGTCCAGTTTTATATCCTGTTTCATGACCTCACATTTTAAATCTAATCTAACCCTAGCCATTATTAACACTTGGATAACCCTAATAATTACGTACAAACCAAAGTAATTCGCCATATAATTACGATGTCATATCTCGTCATAACATTTTATAAAGTTTGCGCACCCCTCACAAAAAAATCATCACTACCACCGCTCTATATTTTGGACAACCCTGAAATTGGCTAACCTTACTCTTTATACTCTAAGTTCGTGGTCCCAAATGTACATTACGATCTTGAGATCACAAATTCACAGTATCCAACTACTCGCACGTTATTCCCGGATGGAAATTTAAACTAGATTCCGTAATTAATTATCTCCGTCGCCACGAATGCAATCTCAATTCTACACGTAAACCACTACACGTTCCGTTATACAAACTGCCCCTCCTCGATCAGCTGCCGGTCTCAATACAAACGACCCTTCTCTGTCTGTCAGTCTCGATATGAAACATCTGTTCATCATGCCTGACTGACCTCAAAGAATGAAACATTTAACTTCGCAAAAGACTAATTACAAAATACGAAATATTCTGACCAACCAAGTATGCACATAGATTTAATTTTAAAAGTCCCACAATAATTGTACACATCGCTAATTAATACCGGTGCGGATTCTCGTATTCTGCTTTCCATTCCCAACATTATAAAATCTTCCTCGGGCTTCCACAAGTCCCGGCTTCATTGACAGGTTTCCAACACCTGATTCACAAATCCCATCTCGACTCACACGACAAAACTAACCTCTGTTTACCAATCTCACGACTATCACTGACAAAAGAACTGGAATAAAAATCCTTACTAGAATCCACGACGTCTAATAACGCACAGTGCTTTAATAATGAATAACTTCGCATAAAATGATATCGTATTTTAATAACTGGATTTTCACGAAAATGACTTACAAATTTCCTGATATTATTGTCACTCAGACACGGTTTAAACGGACATAGAATACATCACACTCATGACCAATTCACCGACATGCGTTACTCAACATTACGTACAGCGCTTCCATCCGATTGAAAATGGGTAACCACGGATCCCTTCTGCGCCAACTCCATCAAAATTCCAATTGAAAATTTTACATCGAATGAACATCTTAATTTGACATCACAAAATATAGGCAATAAACACACGGAGATTACGATCTACATTGGACGTGATATCACTTCGAAGCCCTATTTGATAACTTTTTACAACATCATGCGGCACTCGCAAGACTTCAAAAATTTATCCAAATGAAAAATAAAAACAAATGACCCTTTTTCGTCGTATTCTGATATTTACAAAACCCACATAGGGGCGACCAACTGCGTTGTATATACCCCATAAAATAAACTATAAGTTAGACATCATGAAACAAGATATAGTAGGTGGTAAGATGGTAAGTCACATACCTTAAGTCACGCCAGCATTCATCTTAGGGCTCACCTGTGACCCTGGCATTTTATTTTTACATTTCTGACTGTACAGATCATTTTTGTCTTCCGGCTTCCTGGAAATAAAGCATAAAAAAGAAAATGCCCTTCACTTGTTCTTGTTGCTCGCACACGACGGACTGTAATTATTTCCCGCACACGAATTACTTTCTTTACCACACACAATTAATACAAATTTATTCGGTACATTGACCGTCCTTTTTGTACAATTATTTCCCCTCAAGAAAAAACTATCTCCACATGGAGTCAAGACCCCAGCCACATCGGCTAAAATCTGTTGGTTTGTCGTTCGATTTTACAGAGCAGTTCAACCCTCCGTCTTCAGCCTCGTGATACAAAATGCAGGGGCTTCATCATGGCGTCCCTTCTTATTTATAGAAACTACCCCCTCTCTCCGGGCATATTTCTTTGCCGCCAAGAAAATTTCCGTAACTTTTCTGACTTAACTGAACTGTAATTACAAGAGTTTTGATGGTAACCACATACTTGCTACATTGCCGGCGGTAGTGTTCATGGACATTTAAAATTTATACATATTCAATTAGCTGGATAAATGACCTCATTTGATAGGCACTATATTTTTGTCGACTTGCGTGGGTAAGCGAGACACGCGCGGCCTTATGAAATAATCCACCGAAATGACTTAGATTCTTCCGCGCTCGACACGTGCGAATGACGTCACGTATCCCAGAGCGTGGGACGCAAAGTAGCTATCCCCTCGCCATGTGTCACTCCCGTGATAACGAGAAATCGAACTGCTTATTCCAATTGACAATTTAATACGTAATATTCTTAGGGCACAAAGGTCATGGGTTCAGTATGAACCCGTAAAATGAGCACAGGTACGAAGAACACGTACCTTACAACAGGAGATGCACACTCAGACTAGGAGTAGGTACTATATACACTGATAACTGCAAACTGCATGACAAACAGCGCAGTAGCTCACGTTGCAAGGACGCAGTGGAAGATGTGAGATTCGACAATGCCCAATGGCTTGGGATGCCATAAGGTTACACACTTGATAGCTCCACAGACTGATTTGTTTATTTGGCCATTGAAAGGTCCGTAGATATCGTGGCATAGGGTATGGAGGTGGATTGGATGAGGATGAGGAGTTGATGATCTGTGACTAGGGCACAGCAAACAATTAGGTTAGTCGTACATGTTCCAAGCTTTGTAGATCACAGGTAGGGAAAATTGCGCCCCATTGGAACGATAACAACACTTGTTGCCGGATAGGTATGTAGCTATGTGAACCCCTCCTTCGAGTGAAGTAAGAGCACAAGAAAACGCTAAGCTTATTCACTGTCTCGTGATGTATTCCAGCGACGAATATTTGGATATGTTACTCATCTATGGGGAAGCTAGGCAGAATGTATTCCAGCTACAATGCCTGTATCAAGAGCGCTATCCGGATAGACGACAACCGAGAGGCATGGCATATCGGAGTGTGGAAAGACGTCTGCAGGCAACTGCATCTCTGGGAAGGACACAACCATTTTGAAATCATCCCTTGAGGTCTGTTCACAATGAAGAGGTTGTCTTGGACGTTATCCGGTATAACCCTCACACTGGCACATAGTATTTAATTCCTACAAAATACACAAATAAAAAATACATCATGGCAATAGCATTTGGGTGTAATCACGGCTGTCTAGGTGCAATGAAGTGGTGAACATTTTCAGGAGTTCTGCATATATGAAATAGATTACTTTATTCATTTATACACACCGAATTTCAGAGTGCAGCTTCATTACCTGTTTCAAAATCATCAAGTGAGTGGTCATTTCTTACTTTAAGAAGATTATATGTTTCTTTTTCGTAATTAGACAATGACTCTCTATTATGTGTTGTAGATGCGTTCTGCCATATTTTTTAGTTTTCTTGAAGTGTGGGTCATAACATAACAGCCAGTCACTATACGAGGCAGCCTATACTTATATCCACCATGGATCTACTCCCCTTGTCCCTACAAAATAAATAAATTTGGGTACACCCTGGATTGCAATATGATTTTATAGGCTATAGTTCAATTTTCACATTCACCGAATAACATAACATACAGTAAATGTTATGGTTTCTCATCAAATGTACACAAAAAGGCGGGGTATGTGTGAAGAGAGTTTCTTAAAGAATAAGTTATTTTCAGCGGAGCATTGCAAGGGGAATTGTAGCAAGATATAATAAAGGTAGGCGGAAATAGTGAAATTATTAAGAAGGTGTATCGTACATAGACTACAGTTCCATTCTCGGTCTCAATTCTGTTCGACATGGTGATTACGGCAATACTTAGATTTCAGTGAGACGAACATCAGCCGGGCCTCTGTTATGCGGTTATTGCATACCCAGCGGTTACACCCATACCACCTGCATTTATACAAGGAGCTGAATGGTCGTGATTTCGAAACCTGGGTAGAGATCTGTCAATGGACTCTACAGTATGTGGACACTGATCCTGTCTTTATATCAACCATCTCATTTACGGACGAAGGGCAGTTCCACTATAATGGAACCGTTAATCAACATATATGCACTACTGGAGTGTGCCTAATCCCTATTGGGTACGACGGGCAGCTTTTCAGGTAGAATGGGGAGTGAACGTATGGTGTGACATCGTGAGTGATCACATCATTCGTTTCCATTTCTTTGAGGTTATTTATCGTTCTGGCGGGAGAACGCTACCTGCGGTTTCTCCACCGTTCTTGGAACATGCTCCATTCCGTGACAGCCGCTGCAGAATACGGTTTCAACATGACGGAGCTCCACCGCACGTGGCGATGGTTGTCCGGAACCATCTCCATAAGACATATCCTGGCAAATGAATAGGCAGTGGAGGACCTGTCCACTGACCCGCCAGATCACCCAAACTTACGCCCCTGGTTTTTGTTTCTGTGGGGTCATATCGAACAACTGGTGAATGCGCAGGAGCCGACCAATCCTGGTCACCTTAGACAGCTCACTGCCGAGTTAAGCTGTTCGGTTCCGTGGAGATATAGCTACGTGCCAGGCAGTCCTTGCAACATCGCGGCCAGCTCTTTATCGAACACGGAGGTCGACACTTCGAGCAGGTGCTGCGTTAAACGACGCAAGTAAATGAAATCCTGTCTTATGTTTCCTAGCCTTTTCCAACCCAGCTGCATAACATATGCCACCGTGTCAGAGGCCCTTTACAGGGACAAATAAACAAATGTCTGTGGGAACTATTAAGTATGCAACCCTGCCACTTCTGTGTAAAAATATAAATTACTTGTATGAGATTTGAACTTCCTAACCCCCAAGAAGTGTTCACTTTCACATTTCCGACCGCGCCCCTGTCAAGTGAGCTATTGCGTGCCTTGACATACAGTTGGCAGTGGCCAGCCTATACAATACTCGTTCCTGGTCTGTGCGAGTGTATACCTCTTGTTGTAAGATACATGTTCTTCGTATTTGTGCGGGTTTTACGGGTTCATTGAGGATACCCATAATAAATTAATAATGGAACCCACGATTCCTGCTGTTTTCTATCCCGTATCCACACATCTCGTTATATTGCCGTAGTTTGGGGACAGGGACCGATGTATTTCAAAAGTTTAGTAAAAGCGGCAGGTCGCATAAAACTAGACCGCAAGGTTACAAACCGGATATTTATCTTACAAAAATATGATTCAAAATTATGGTAGTGTCGTGCGAAATTCAGAATTTTACAATTTTCTCCGGCCGTTGCATGTACTGACACAACTAGAATAAAAGAAATGAGAATGTCCGATATTATAGCATATCTTACTTTTCTAGAAAGTAGAACTCAGAGAATTGGATCTTACTATGATTACAGTTGGAGCACCCTCAAATTCGACTTGACAGCTCACCGAGATTCAGAGCAGTGGCGCCAAGTTTTCACAGTACAATCAGCTGATACACAATACGTTAGAACAGAACCGCACTAACCCGTCCTCGTGTTCAGAACAAAATTACATTTTTTAAAAACTGAGATAATACAGTTATTGCGAATAATAACGCACTTCGGATGAGAATGTGAAATAAAACAAAAACAAACACATTTATTTAGAAATGAAACACCCAGAAAAAAATTGTTGTTATAAAATTCGGAATAATACAATTGTTGAGTATAATTACGTACATAGGTCAAGAATAATAAGGTGCAATATTAAAAAACCCTCAAACCATTAATGGAAAATAATGGAAATAATGCATATTGTGTCACAATGTGGTTGGCTTTACTTTCACGGTTTTCGGAGACGCCGAGTTACCGTAATTTAGTCCCGCAGGAGTTCTTTTACGTGCCAGTAAAGCTACCGGCACGAGGCTGTCGTATTTGAGCACCTTCAAATACAATCGGACTTAGCCAAGATCGACCCCGCCAAGTTGGGGTCAGAAGCTCAGCGCCCCTACCGTCTGAGCCACGCATCCCATCAATTAAATTAAATATCGACGAAATGTTCACTCAGTACGAGCGGCTCTCGCGGTCCTGATAACCGTATTACTTACAGCTCAAACGCGGAATAAATCGGAAAATATCGGAAGGAAAGCAACTCGATTAGTTCTGTGCGATTTACGAAAATGCTTCAAACGTCCGTGTGGGATTACTTGACAATAAGACGATGACCTCCTCGACTAAGTGGTACTTTCCGATCTGTTGATGGGAAGATAGCGTGGAATGACGTAAGCAGACGGTGATGAAATGATTCACTACGTGGTATCCCCCGACCTGTCAATAAAGAAGTGGCGTGGAATGATATTAACTGACTAATAAACTTTGGTAAGGGAGAAAAAATTGAAGTTCAAGAAGACAAGTGCGGGAGGGGGGGAATAATCGTTTAAAGGAAGAGGATTTAGGGATTAGAATAATTTACCTACGGAAATATTTGATAAATTCCCAACTTCTGTGTAACTATTTAAGAATGGAATAGATAAACAACTAATAGGTAATCTGCCACCTCGGTGAAAGCCATAAATTCAGACAAGTGGTGAATTAATCTAAATCATTAATCAAGTGTATACTTATAACTAGCTATTTGATAGAAACATTCCTCTGTGTGAAAGAACAATTTTTTCACATGTTTTAATAAAATGGTAACTTACTGAAATAGAATAATTCTTTAATGCCGCATGAATTCTGTTAAATTGCATGTGAGATTTTGTACTTCTGTATAATTAATAGCCTTTGTTTGTTCCCAGTCAACATCTTGATCTTGGAAATTAGTTCGGTCATTGACTATTTAGGTAGCCGTTGGAGCCTTCACGCGACCGAATACCTCATACAGCTTCCCCCGAATGAATACTTTCATCAGCCATTGCATAGGGAGCTTTCTCCAATGACGTCAATTTTTACGGAACGTAGCAGCAGCAGAGGAGGTGTAGCATTTCAGCAGTAACGGCAAACTTTCCCCCAATACACTGTTATCAGTGGGGGATCGAGAACATATTTAAAAGGGAGGAGAGAGGCAAGGATCATATTTCAATTCTTTTCCAGGAAATTGTCCTTTCATTTACTACTGACTTTGTCTTTGAAAAGGGCAATGATAAAAATATTCTTACATGATATATACCGTTGTTCAGAGTATGTAGTTGGTCCTTCATTAATATGTGTTTTGCGAGTGTGTACACCAAGGAAGCAGTCCCTTTTGTCTTCTTACATAGAACCTGGAAATTCATTTTCATACACAAACACAGCTTCCATAATACGTTCCATTTTACAATTACATGTGAAAAATTCAGGCAAATTCAGTTTAAATTACCATTCTCGGCTTATACCATATGGAACAAGGAAACTCAAAGAACGGGGGTGGGGGGTTGGTTGACCTATAGCTCGCACGAAATTGTTTACAGATGTAGTCCACTTGGGGAAATACTCCACCTACGTCTTCGCGTGCCTTCTACGACCAGTTGTATCACGGTGTATTAACCATTTCGAGGATGTGACAAAAATAGACCGATTTTCATCGTTTCACAAGGTTTAAGTGTGGCAGGGGTTTGATGCTAAGTTACTCGCAAAAAAATGTAGATCAGCAAGTCATCTATTATTGTATGGATAGTATACAGCAGTTGTCATAAAGAGGTGGTGATAATGATCACCGATATAAAAAAAGGATTAAATTCTTAAAAGTTCCAAGTTTTCCTTTATTAAGTGAATTAACGCGCACTGCTGTGAAAACCGCATTGCTACAACTACACTGACATGAATTACATTATAGATCGTTCAGCAAACAACATGTCATGGCAGAGATTTGATATGATAAAATTAGACGTTATTATGGCTACTTGATATCCAATTAGTGAATATTCAAGATAAACTTAAATATTATAACTAAATGGTCCGCCTATTCGGTACAATATACAATTTATTATATTTAGTACAAGTTTCGTCCGCTAAGGGACATCATCAGCTAATAATAAATTAACATTAATATATCAGAAATACAAAATAGATATTATTAAAATTGGAAAGACACATTAAAATATTGATATATGCTTACGACATTTAAAATAAGATCTTCGAAATTTTGTTAAAATTGTAAGTCATATGATAGATAAAACAGTTATATTGTCCATTTTACTCTTGTTGATATTCTTGGAAAATACCAGTTTTTCTTTATAAAATATTAAATGATCAATTGTTGTAAATAGCACACTTGATTTGTATCTCTTGACGAAGGATTTGTTAAAACTTTAATATGTATTCCTTACATAGTATAATATATTGAGTGTTTCAGAATTTAAAGTCAGCTCGGGGCCGTAGTGGCAATAATGAATTATATATTGTACTGAATAGGCGGACCATTTAGTTATAATATTTAAGTTTATCTTGAATATTCACTAATTGATGGTAGTCAATACGGGATTAGTATTACTTGAAATGAAGCTGTTAAAGCTTATCACTTGTAATACTTGATATCCTTTCATTTACTACTGACTTTATGAAAAAGAATGTACTAGCACTTCCTCTCTCTTGAAATAAAATATCTTTTTTGAGATTGTAAAAGCTATAAGGATGCATGGGATGGAGGAAGATGTGATTTTCGCAGAGGACTCATGAAGTGTAGCGATGCAAGAAGACTCTGCGTAGTTTATATTTCCAAATTCCAAAAGGATCAACACAAGGTATATAAATCCTCCCGATTTGCATACAAAGCTCACCACGCCGAGGCCTTACAGTTTATACTGGATATATTCATCGAATAACTAATATTACTGTAGTAATAATAGGTTAACTGGCATTTTCCTGCGGGATCCATCCTCAATGCATCATGTTGTTTACTATTATCCCCACGGCTGTACTGTACTTGCAAAGTTTGGAGGTAATAAGATAATGCACGCGAGCTCTTGTGGTAATAGAATACAATATTATTACACGCAGAGGAACGAAAAACTAGGGTGCCGCACCTTCGATTCAAGGAAATACAGTAATTCTATCTCATAGGCATTTATTCGTCAACGAATATGTAGTATATAAATTCAATGTCATTTGGACATATTAATTGTGTCGTCTCAGATGGCTGAACAGTCCGATTCTGGATGCACAGATTTTATTGCAGTGACAGCACACACTAATAGTTGCAGCAGATGGTTGTGCAAGAATGCCATCCCTCGCATTCGCTCGTTCTTTCCTGCGGTTCCTCGTCTCAGCTTCTAATCTCCTTTTTCTAGATGTTCAACTCCATTGTATGCAATGCTACGCCATTTGGGCCTATCCTCGGCTGTAGTTTCCAAGTTGATTGTATCAATATGACATATTTTAAGATTATACTTTAGAACATCCTTATATCGTTTAAGCTGCCCTCCATGGTTGCGCTGGCCATTCTTTACTTGGGAGTACAAGATTTTCTTTGGGAGGCGTGTATCTGGCATGCGGACGATATGACCAGCCCAGCGTAGCTCATGCCTGACTATCTTTGCCTCTATGCTTGTAGTGTTGGCTTCCTCGAGGATGCTAATGTTCGTTCGACGATCTTGCCATTTAACTTTCAGTATTCTCCGCAAGCATTGTTGATGGTATTTTTCCAGGCATTTTAGGTTTTTCCTGTAGGTCGTCCAGGTCTCGCAACCATAGACAAGAGTAGGAATTACAACAGCATTGTAAACGTACAGTTTGGTCCTCACACTGATATCATGATTGTCAAACACTCTTCTTAGGAGACGACCGAAAGCCGCGCTAGCGCATCTTAAACGATATTGGATTTCTGCATCATTGTTTGCACATGTCAAGAGATGGCTTCCAAGGTAAAGAAAATGACTTATGTTTTGCAGAGACTGGCCATTGATTGTAATAGTCGGAGTTCACTTATTGGAATTAGGCGCCGGCTGGTAAAGGATCTTAGTCTTATCAATATTAATTTCCAGTCCGATACTTTCATATGCTTGATTAAAAGCATTGAGGATTGATTGCGGATCTTCCTCTGTGTTGGCTAATATAACATTATCATCTGCGTACTGAAGCTCTATAACTGACACTGAGGACACCTTGGTCTTAGCTTGCAGTCTGTTAAAATTAAACAGATTTCCATCAGTTCTATACGGAAGTTCTACTCCTGATGGCAGTTTATCATCCACAAGGTGTAGTATAGTTCCAAAAAATAGTGAGAACAATGTTGGAGCAATTACACAACCTTGCTTGACTCCAGTAGAAATACGGAAAGGGTCTCCTGGTTCTGTATTAGAAAGAACAGTAGCAAACATGCCGTCTTGTAGCAGTCTTAGTATCTGTATCAAATAGCTTAATATGATAATAGTGGAAACTCTCCTCACTTAGCACGCAGAGCAGCGGCGACAGCACGTAGTGCTGCCATCTAGCAGCTCGCAGGGAACACTATCATAACGCGCTATTCAAACACTACATATTTCGACTTCCAACCCAACGAAATACAGATTTTAAGACGTTTACATCGTTCTTGTAACATAATATAGGGAAGGAAACAGGTGGATGTTGATGTGAATGAACCAGTGATAAGAATAAAACAAATGTAATATCAAATTAAAACATTAGATCGTCATGTTATGACTAGGGCCAGTCTTCAAGAGCAAATCACACATGCAATATCTTTTTAAACTTGGTACTTTTACAGGCAATATTTTACACTGTTGAGTCATTGGTTTTATTCACATATGCCTTTATAAGGACTTTGAAATACTTGTTTGTTAGTCAGTAATTTTACACAGCTGTTACATAAGCCTACACTACATTCATTCAATGACAAATAATTTTTCATTTCATTTCTATGTGCAAGTTTCCCATGCTATAATCATCATCATAAGATGACGATACATCCCTACACTCAGCATGGGAAAATTTGCTACATCCCCAGCCCACGACATATTTGTCTGCATTTTCCTGTATTATATCATGGTCATAATCAGTTACCTGATCACTTAACTCATACTGTCGAGAGACATCAGCATCAAAATTGCACTTCATCACATCATTATGAGTCAGTAGAAAGTCTGCAACATCAGATTCACAATTGCTGTCATCAGAAGCACAGAACAATTGATTTATCATAACACTCCTTCTGGCACTGCGAAATTTTGTTGCATCTGGAGTTACATTGTTACCTCCTCTTGCTCTGATGATGGAAAAAATGTTTTCAATGCAGTCCTGTGTGAACCTCCTTGTTAGCAAATAATGAAAACCATAATCACTATATAATTCAGACCACAATAGTTTCAGTGCAGAAATATTGTCTATCCAACCCTGAATACAGAGAGGGTTGCCTTTGCGGTTATTCAAAACTTTGAGTTGTTTTAGACAATCACAAATTTCATCCAGCTTTTTCATATGCCTTGAGTCATTTCTTAAGGGTCTCCTGCACTCTTTGGGGCTACTGAGACTTGAAGAATTAAAAATATCAGACAAAGTATCACACATTTCTATAAACTCTGCAGTGCTTGCAGCATTTGATTGCGAAGAATTGAATGACACGTGAACTAACATTCCAGAAGCTGCATAATGGCTGAGGACTCTGGTAGCTAAACATACCCTTACACCTTTCATCTAAATCTGCCCTTCTGCTCTTCACCCACTGAGTACACCTAAAAATCGATTAAATGCATAGGTTTAATCATAACAATATTTTAAAGAAAGCATGTTCTCATAGATAGAAACCACGAACCTGCTACGCAGGCGTAGCAGGGGAAGAGGTGATACTCCCACATGGCGCGTCCCAGGTGGCGGATAGGGGGGTCCTAACCGGCTTGCCGGCGGACTTGAGGGAAATAAAATACCTCTCGCGGACCAAATACACACCCCATGTGGGTGGGGGAGGCTGACGAATAATACACCCACGGTTTCCCCTGCCTGTCATGAGAGGCGACTGAAAGGGGGCGACCAAGGAATGATTGTATTATAACCATGAAATTAATTTTGATTAGTACCATCACGCGCGGAACGCCATCGGTCGCTTTTACTTGCGAGTAGTACCACTCTGTTAGGTACTCCATAGTTTTGTGATTCGTAGCACTCGAGTGGAGTTCAGTGTGGGTTTCCAGTACCCGTGAGTCGTGCCCGTGTGAGCGACACCACGCGTCTGGGCGTAGCCTGTGAGTTGTACCCGTGTGAGCGACACCACGCTTCTGGGCGTAGCCTGTGAGTTGTACCACTATACGAGCGACACCGTAGGTCTGCGTTGCCAGTGATTAGTACCCACTCTGCAGGAACACCACGGGAATACCGGCGCCCGTGATTAGTACACCTAGGTGAGGAACCCCATCGGTTTGCGTTGGCTATGAGTGGCGCCATTGTGTGAGAAACACCATAGGCCTGCGTTACCTTTACGACGTACAATACTTGTGAGTAGTACCTTAATGTTTGGAACACCGTGAGTTTACGCTACCTTTGATTAGTACCGCAGCTTGAGAAATAACATGGTTCTCCTTTACTACCGATAAGTGCCATTAGCATCATTGTGCTTTATAAGTGGTCTCTTGGTCACTAATACTATTATTTACAATATTTTTTGAGTCTGATCCACTGTTTTTTTGTTTTTGTCGTGTTCATGTCCATCCATTCATACTTCATGACATTTTTTTAAATTTTGGTCAGTGGATGCTTTTCATTTTTTGTTGTCATCTCATTTCGTACCATTAGGGGCCGATGACCTCGATGTTAGGCCCTCTAAACAACAAGCATCATCATCATCGTCATAGATAGAAAAAAATACCGGCACATAAACATTAACTGGTAGGCCTATACTCACAGCACTTTGTTGTTAGGAAATCTGTAAAATGGCTTGCGATCACTTTGTCTTCTGTAATGAAAACACCCATATATAGCACGAGTAACTCCTCTTCCTGCCATTTCCAAAATCGTGATACATAACAAGCACAAAGCTATCTGAAGTACAAATAAGACACTTCTGGCATACACAGCTGTCAGCCGTAGCAAGAGTAGTTAGTCTCTCGAACTTCTAGATGGCACGCAGAAGCGGTGTCGCCAGTTTCTCGCAGGAGTTTCCACTATTAAGCTATTTGTCTTTATATATTTGATTGGACATCCGATCAGAGCTAGAATTCTCCATAGAGCTTCTCGATTAACAAAATCAAACGCCTTGACAAGATCGATAAAAGCCATGTACAAGGGTTGGTTTTGCTCTCTAGACTTTTCCTGCACTTGCCTTGCACTGAAAATCATATCAATTGTACTTCTGTTTGGCCTGAAACCACACTGAGTTTCTGGTAGGCACATTTCAGTCAATGGCAGTAGACGATTAGACAATACTCTAGCAAGAAGTTTTCCTGCAACAGAGAATAATGCTATTCCTCTATAATTGTTACACAGAGTCTTATCCCCTTTCTTGAAGATAGTGATGATGGAAGCATCCCGTAGATCAGCAGGGATTGTTCCCATGTTCCATATTTTCACAATCAACATGTGTGTATGCTGAATTAGCAAAGGACCACCCTGCTTGAAGAGCTCGGCTGGAATTCCATCTTGTCCGGGTGCCTTTTTATTCTTCAGCTGATGAATGGCCTTCTCAATTTCTTGAATAGAAGGGACTTCACCTAAGTGATCTTGAATTGGCTGTTGTGGAATATCAGCAAACACATCTTCCTCGACATGCGAGTTTCTGTTCAGGAGGTCTTGAAAATGTTCTTTTCAACGGGAAGCTATCGAGTCAGGGTCTTTATAAACTTCAGTACCGTCTTTGGATTTTAGACAATTAAGACCTTTGGTAAAGGAGCCATAAATTGCTTTGGTAGTACTGAAGAAGGTACTAGTGTTGTCGGAGGCGATTAAATTCTCCATTTCCTTGATTTACCTATCCACAATTCATTCTCGATCATCTTGCATCTCTTCTGCACTTCCGTTTTGAGTTGTTGATACCTATGTTTCTTGGGAAATGAATTTGGATCATTTTGCCATGCGTTGTAGGCTTTCCGCTTTTCATCAATTAGGTCACATATTTTTTTGTCGTTCTCGTCAAACCAATCCTGATGTTTCCTCTTATTAACACCAACTGCTTTTTTGCCAGCTGCTATAATAGCTGATTTTAATAACGACCAGTGCAGCTCAATATCTTCTGGATATTCATTTGCAAGTTTATCAGCCAATAGTTCTTGATAGGCAGATTTGATACTGTTGTTCCTAAGTTGTTCAGTATGTAGCTTGTGTTTTATCGCCTTCCCCTGAATCCGCCGTTTTGGAGGAACCTATATAGCCATCACAGATCGAACTAAGCGGTAGTCGCTCCAGCAATCATCAGCACCGGTCATAACGTTGGTTATATGAACATCGCGCTTATCTCTGGCGCGGACTATAATGTAGTCGATTAAGTGCCAGTGCTTTGATCTGGGATGTTTCCATGTTGTTTTAAATCTATCCTTCTGGCGGAAGAGTGTATTTGTAATGACAAGATCATATTCAGAACACTTCGTGAGTAGAAGGGTTCCATTGGCGTTGATTTTGCCTACACCCTCTTTACTAATAGTTCCAGGCCAAAGTGATGATTCTCTGCCAACCCGAGCATTAAAGTCTCCCATCAGAATAAGCTTATCTGACTTGGGTACATTCGACAGGAGTTCATCAAGTTGGTTATAGAATGCATCTTTTTGATCATCTTCTGACTTCAGTGTTGGGGCATATGCACTAATTATCGTAGCTCTTTGGTTGTTCTTGAGTTTCAGTCGGAGTGTCATGAGTCTTTCATTAATTCCAGATGGGAACTAATCAAGATTGTGAAAGAGCTCATTCTTTATTGCAAAACCTACTCCATGAATTCTTAATTCGTTTTCATCTTTTCCTTTCCAGAAAAATGTATAGTCACCGCCATGTTCCTTGAGTTGTCCTTCTCCAGCGCGCCTAATTTCACTAAGAGCAGCGATATCATTGTTGTATTTCTTAAGCTCACGACTTATTATTGCTGTACGTCGCTCTGGACGGTTATCTACATCAGTGTCCATTAGAGTACGAATATTCCAGGTAGCTATATTCATGTTGCAAATCTGTCTTTTGTTTCTGTGACTATTACAACGTCTTTATAGGTTGGAGTAAATAGAGTAAAGGAAATACGTCTGGAAGCAATCACTGAAAACTCACTCTTAACGATGCATTCACGGTCGCCCTCGCATTTAGACATGATATAGGCTTTTGGGCTTACGCAGTGTGAAGAAAACAAGGTGATATTCCTTCCCTTTCGCAGAGAACTTAACTCCGCGTCTTCAGAAGAAAATCTCGACTGTTCACGAGGAAGACCTGAAATTGCTGTGTTGAATCACAAAGACAAATATTCCTTGCTATTTTAAGCTCCATGTAGTATCATGCAGCAAAATAAGCAACCTGCAAGCAATAATGTGATGCTCAATATGGAATGGATATTAATTTTCTAGAGAATAAATAGCTACATAGTATCATGAATACTCCTTGCTATTTTAAGTTCCACATTGTATCATGCAGCAAAATCCGCAACCTGTAAGCAATAATGTGATGCTCAATATGGAATGGATATTAATTTTCTAGAGAATAAATAGCTACATAGCATCATGAATACTCCTTGCTATTTTAAGTTCCATTTGTATCATGCAGCAAAATCCGCAACCTGTAAGCAATAATGTGATGCTCAATGTGGAATGGATATTAATTTTCTAGAGAATAAATAGCTACATAGTATCATGAATACTCCTTGCTATTTTAAGTTCCATATTGTATCATGCAGCAAAATCAGCAACCTGTAAGTAATTATGTGATGCTAAATATGGAATGGTGGTTAATTATCGAGAGAATAGATCGCTAGATTGTATCATGAATATGCCTTGCTATTTTAAGTTCCATACTGATCATGCAGCAAAATCAGCAACCTGTAAGCAATGTGATGCTCAATATGGAATGAAGGTTTATTTTCTGCGCAATAAGTAACTACATTGTAAAATAAGTATTCCTTGCTAGTTTAAGTTCCATGTAATAACATGCAGAAAAATTCGCAACCAGTAAGCAATAATGTGATGTTCAATGTGGAACGAGTAATATCCTATTAGAATTTAATGTGCTTATTTTATTAGTGTAAAATATCTGTGTAGTACTGGTGTAGTAGAGGTATCCGTAGAAAACTCTTACTAAAATATTGTTGAAATTAGGATAGGCTTAATTGCAGTTTGGAATTGTGTAGTTCTTGTGTATTACTTTCGATATTCAGTAATTAAGAGCAGTTTTTATCCTGTTAGGGGTTGTAGGATAAAAAAATAGAGCACGACTAAGAAGTATTGTAGTGTAGTCGTATATTAATTAACTTATTGTTGTGTACTATCCCAGACAATATATCCTTCCGTTCATTTATTTTTTTGCAAATAATTTACTTTATTTTTTTTAATTTATAATTTTCCCCCCGTAAAGAATGGCTAAGGAGCGCGAGTGTACTTATTGTGGGTGTGGTGAGGCGTTGAGGGGTATGAGGGAGGAGTTGGAAAGTTTGAGGGAGATAATTAGGATTCTCACAGAAGACAGGAAGGAAGATAGGACTCCCTCAAACAATGTACATGTTACAGTAGGTGTACAAGAGGGAGGGGAAGGAAAGGGAGGAGTTGTAGAAGACAGGTGGTCTAATGTTCTAAGGGGAAGGAGATTGCAGGCCAAGGGCTCTATTCAGGATCAGAATTCAGGACAGGTGTCTTTGCGAAATCGGTACGAGTCACTCCAGGTAGAACAACAGAGGGAAGATGAGGGACAGGGAACTGTTGCTGAGATGCATGGAAGTAGGAGGAAGGGAAAAGGTAGGAAAGGGAAATGTAGAGTAGAGGATAGGAAAAGACAGGTGGAACAGGGTCATGGGAAGGAGAAAAGGGAGGAGGAAGTAGCTTCTGCAGCTATCAGGAAAGATAGGGCTGACCATGAGGGGAGGGGATCAAATGAGGTGGGTAGGGTTAAGGCTCTGGTCATGGGGGATTCCATCGTTAGACACGTGGGGAAAGTGTGTGGAGGAAAGGGAACCAGGGTAGAATGTTATCCAGGAATTAGGTTGAGGCAGATGTTGAGGAAAGTAGAGGAGAGGGAGGAGGGGAAGGAGAAGGTGGTAGTGTTTCACGTTGGTACCAACAACGTAAGGCAAGCTGACATAAGTACCAACATAGTTGGAGATGTGTGGGATCTGGTAAATGCAGCACGGGTGAAGTTTAAGAAAGCGGAGATTGTTATTAGTGGAATACTGTGTAGGAGGGATACTGACTGGAGGGTGATTGGGGATTTAAATGAGACTATGGAGTGGGTATGTGGGAAACTGGGAGTGAAATTTCTAGATCCCAATGGGTGGGTAGGAGATAGGGATCTGCGCTCGGATGGCCTTCATTTAAACCGCAGTGGTACGTATAAGTTAGGAAATTTGTTTGGAAGGGTAATAGGGAGGTACATTCAGGGAAACGGGATGGCCTAGGGAGCGGTGATAAGGGAACAGGGAACTGGAAATCAAGTAGGGATGACATAAAATTGTTAGTGCTGAACTGTAGAAGTATTGTAAAGAAAGGAATAGAATTAAGTAATTTAATAGATATATATTTACCAGATATTGTAATAGGAGTTGAATCATGGCTGAGAAATGATATAATGGATGCAGAAATTTTCTCACTTCACTGGAGTGTGTATCGTAGAGATAGGATAGGAAAAGGGGGAGGGGGAGTTTTCATTCTGGTGAAAGAAGAATTTGTAAGCTACGAAAAAGTTAAAGATGAGACACATGAAATTCTAGGTGTAAGGCTCATTTCTAAAGATAATATGCAACTTGATATATTTGGAGTGTACAGATCGGGAAAGGGTAGCACTGATGCGGATTCGGAATTATTTGATAGGATAGTCAGCTATGTGGGAAACGACATGGAAAGAAATGTGATTGTAGCGGGAGATCTGAATTTGCCAGATGTAAATTGGGAAGGAAATGCGAACGACAGGAAGCATGACCAACAAATGGCAAATAAGTTAATATGGGAAGGACAGCTGATTCAGAAAGTGATGGAACCAACCAGAGGGAAAAATATCCTGGATGTGGTGCTGATAAAACCAGATGAGCTCTATAGGGAAACTGAAGTAATAGATGGTATTAGTGATCATGAAGCTGTTTTTGTGGTAGTTAAAAATAAATGCGATAGAAAGGAAGGTCTTGAAAGTAGGACTGTTAGGCAGTACCATATGGCTGATAAAGCAGGTATGAGGCAGTTTCTAAAAAGTAACTATGATCGGTGGAAAACGGTAAATAAAAATGTAAACAGACTCTGGGATGGGTTTAAAGAAATTGTTGAGGAATGCGAAAACAGGTTTGTACCTTTAAGGGTGGTAAGGAATGGTAAAGACCCACCTTATTATAATAGAGAAATAAAGAGACTAAGAAGGAGGTGCAGACTGGAAAGAAATAGAGTTAGAAATGGCTGTGGAAGTAAGGAGAAATTGAAGGAACTTACTAGAAAATTGAATCTAGCAAAGAAAGCAGCTAAGGATAACATGATGGCAAGCATAATTGGCAGTCATACAAATTTTAGTGAAAAATGGAAGGGTATGTATAGGTATTTTAAGGCAGAAACAGGTTCCAAGAAGGACATTCCAGGAATAATTAATGAACAAGGGGAGTGTGTATGTGAGGATCTTCAAAAGGCAGAAGTATTCAGTCAGAAGTATGTAAAGATTGTTGGTTACAAGGATAATGTCGAGATAGAGGAAGAGACTAAGGCCAAAGAAGTAATAAAATTTACATATGATAACAATAACATTTACAATAAGATACAAAAGTTGAAAACTAGCGGCTGGAATTGATCAGATTTCTGGGGATATACTAAAGACAATGGGTTGGAATGTAGTACCATATCTGAAGTACTTATTTGATTATTGTTTGGTCGAAGGAGCTATACCAGATGAATGGAGAGTTGCTATAGTAGCCCCTGTGTATAAAGGAAAGGGTGATAGACATAAAGCTGAAAATTACAGGCCAGTAAGTTTGACATGCATTGTATGTAAGCTTTGGGAAGGCATTCTTTCTGATTATATTAGACATGTTTGTGAAATTAATAACTGGTTCGATAGAAGGCAATTCGGTTTTAGGAAAGGTTATTCCACTGAAGCTCAACTTGTAGGATTCCAGCAAGATATAGCAGATATCTTGGATTCTGGAGGTCAAATGGACTGTATCGCGATTGACCTGTCTAAAGCATTTGATAGGTTGGATCATGGGAGACTACTGGCAAAAATGAGTGCAATTGGACTAGACAAAAGAGTGACTGAATGGGTTGCTATATTTCTAGAAAATAGGTCTCAGAGAGTTAGAGTAGGTGAAGCTTTGTCTGACCCTGTAATAGTTGAGAGGGAAGTTCCTCAGGGCAGTGTTATCGGACCTTTATGTTTTCTTATATATATAAATGATATGAGTAAAGGAGTGGAATCGGACGTAAGGCTTTTTGCGGATGATGTTATTCTCTATAGAGTGATAAATAAGTTACAAGATTGTGAGCAACTGCAACGTGACCTCGAAAATGTTGTGAGATGGACAGCAGGCAATGGTATGTTGATAAACGGGGCTAAAAGTCAGGTTGTGAGTTTCACAAATAGGAAAAGTCCTCTCAGTTTTAATTACTGCGTTGATGGGGTGAAAGTTCCTTTTGGGGATCATTGTAAGTATCTAGGTGTTAATATAAGGAAAGATCTTCACTGGGGTAATCACATAAATGGGATTGAAAAGAAAGGGTACCGATCTCTACACATGGTTATGAGGGTGTTTAGGGGTTGTAGTAAGGATGTAAAGGAGAGTGCATATAAGTCTCTGGTAAGACCCCAACTAGAGTATGGTTCCAGTGTATGGGAACCTCACCAGGATTACCTGATTCAAGAACTGGAAAAAATCCAAAGAAAAGCAGCTCGATTTGTTCTGGGTGATTTCCGACAAAAGAGTAGCGTTACAAAAATGTTGCGATGTTTGGGTTGGGAAGAATTGAGAGAAAGAAGAAGAGCTGCTCGACTAAGTGGTATGTTCCGAGCTGTCAGCGGAGAGATGGCGTGGAATGACATTAGTAGACGAATAAGTTTGAATGGCGTTTATAAAAGTAGGAAAGATCACAATATGAAGATAAAGTTGGAATTCAAGAGGACAAACTGGGGCAAATATTCATTTATAGGAAGGGGAGTTAGGGATTGGAATAACTTACCAAGGGAGATGTTCAATAAATTTCCAATTTCTTTGAAATCATTTCGGAAAAGGCTAGGAAAGCAACAGATAGGGAATCTGCCACCTGGGCGACTGCCCTAAATGCAGATCAGTATTGATTGATTGATTGATTGATTGATTGATTGCCTGTGGAATGGACCATAATTTTCCAGGGAATAAATCGCTAGATTGTATCACAGAAATTCCTTGCTACTGTGGATACTGTGCGTATGTGTAATGATCGTCCAAACTGGTAAGATTGCAATAATGTGATGTTCAATGTGGAATGGACCATAATTTTCCAGGGAATAAATCGCTAGATTGTATCACAGAAATTCCTTGCTACTGTGGATACTGTGCGTATGTGTAATGATCGTCCAAACTGGTAAGATTTTTGCCGTAAGCATACCTGTCATTCTAGGGGCCTTACTTATGACCATATATCTGGTATTCTTGACATTAAGGTCAAGCCCGTACTGGTGACTCAAGTAGTGCACTCGATCAACAAGCCATGCTTCCGACCATTAATGCAGTATTATCAGCCGAATGTTATTGATTAAGCTTGATATCCCTGTCAGGAGCTTCCCTCAAAATATTTCACAGAAATTCTACTCACCGAGGTGTTGCATTAAAGGTTCAATGTTCCGAGTGCTGCGACATCCTGTCAGTGTATATATTCCCTCATTTTGTTAGCGAAGTTACAACACATTATCACATTTCATATTTGAATAAATCACAACTATAATTCATTACAAACATAAAGTAAACCATAATTAATACTATGTCATTACCAGTTCAGTTAAGTGACATTTAAAATATTCATCAGTTTCACCGAGTGACAAATTATGAATGAAAATGTTAATTACAAAATCACATTTGACGAATGTGAAAAGTTCTGGCGTGCGATTAATATGTTGGACATTTTATTCAGTGTAGTGAGGTCATTTGATTCAGGATGTTAGCACACAGGGTCAATATACCGTATAGATACCTATATCTCCGTTACATCCTTACTGCAACCTGTAATACCATCAAAACCATGAAAATATATCTGTATCCTTTCTTTGCAACCACCTTTACGTGATCACCTGAATGAAGATCTTTCACCATACTAACACCTAGGTAGTTGAAAAGATGACCATGAGGTACTTTCAACCCATCAACATAATAATTAAAACTGAGCGGACTTCTCCTCTTTGTAAAACTCTCAATCCGAGCGTGAGCGTTACGAAAACATGGAGGTGTTAAATTGAAATAATTTCTAGACTAACTCACTCGACAACAGTGTTCAGTATCTCATTGTGAGGAGGAAAGACCAGAGTACTTAGCAATCTCACCGTCTTGAGGTGCCACTCCGTACTCTGTACTCCATTGTTGTAGCACACCGTGTGAAGTATCACTGGATTTTTATCTGTGAGTTACACAAGTAAACGTGGAAAAATGAAACAGTAATTATTTAAGAAAATGTTGATGCTTAGAACAGCGTGGTTTCCCATTTTCACACCAAGCAAATGCTTTAGCTATACCTTAATTAGCATTCATAGATAGTCCTGCGTCTTCAGAAACGGGAAGGAAAATGTAGGAATAATCGCCGCGTGCAATTGAGCTATACCCAAAACTGACTGCCGGGCGCAGTCGGGTGCTTTAAAACGGGTAAACATTTGTATTGAGCGCAGATGGGTCCTCCACTTTGTTATAGACAGATGAAAGCCAGCAGGAATCTTGGAAGTAACAGATATTAAGGTAGTTAGAATAATTGTTAATACGAATGTATGGGAATAATGGCAAGAAGGTACTCAGATTGAATGGGTTAGCAATGATGTAGATACGGGAAGTGACAGGGTCATGTGAAGTGAATGAGGGAAAGTAGTTTACCAAATAGAATAGTGGACTCGTTCATTGAAGGTAAGAGAAGCAGAGCAAGATCAAGGTGAAGATTGTTAGGTCACAAATTTAACTGAAAATAGACGATTGTGAAGACACTTGTTTAGTTCAGAGAGCCTTGCGTATTAGCCGCTGAAAAGCAGAACAGTCTGTAATTAAGATGTATGATGTGAAGTCAAATTAAATACCAATATAAAAATTATTGGCCAGCCCCGTGGTGTAGGGGTAGCGTGCCTGCCTCTTACCCGGACGTTTCAGGTTCGATTCCCGTCCAGGTCGGGGATTTTCACCTGAATCTGAGGGCTATTTTGAGGTACACTCAGCCTTCGTGATTATAATTGAGGTGCTATTCGACGGTGAGATAGCGGCCCCATTCTAGAAAGCCAAGAATAACGGCCGAGAGGATTCGTCGTGCTGACCACACGACATCTTGTAATCTGCAGGTCTTCGGGCTAAGCAGCGGTCGCTTGGTAGGCCAAGGACCTCTAGGGATATAGTGCTATGAGGTTAGTTAGTATAAATATTATTACTTTTCTCACCTTATAGTAAGGTTTAATTGTTTCTTGTTGTTAATTCTTAGGTTAGTGTATATTAAATTAGTCCTTTAAGAACCAACGTATGAGACCTGACGTTTAGTGTAGTTGGCACGTGAAACAACTTATTAAACTCAATTCATCATATATACGTAGATATTAACATTGACAACCACAAACAGCGTCATTTAAAGGTAAACATGCTGTTTAAAAAAATGGTGTGACAGGTTGAAAATGTATTATAAAGTACCTTTTAAAATGTTATAACAGAGACTTCTTTCAAACGTATGTGAAATGTCTGCAGTGTTGTTTATTGCTAGTAACTGCTACAGCTTTTAGTCCTATAAAAATTTAACGACTGATACAACGATGATATTTTGTCACAAAAATTTAAATGAAAACCGAGTGAAATGATTCTTTACAGTTTAATCAAATACACTGTTTAAGGCTGTCAAAATATACACAAATCGAATATTTTGTTGTGTGTGAGTGTGTGTATGTGTGCTTGCGTACGTACAAATAAAAGAGTGCTTGAATGATGGACACAATATTAGACACATGTAGCTTTATTCGTACTGTTTGCCTCGTCAAATAATTCCCATACGCAATACATATTATGTATTTCAATAAATCTCCTTCAATAGAAGCACAGAAATTTGATAATACTTGAAAAGTTTCTCGAAATTCTTAACTCCACGTTTTCGGAATTTTTATAACCAATAGAGAGCAATTAAGAATTAGATTCATTTAAGAAATCATAACTTAAGGGAGGGGAAAAATCCATGCGTGATACCATGACGTACGATGTGCCGATATATTTGTTTCCGACCTGAGAAAATTAATTAATTCTCAGCCATACATCCCAAGAGATCCATTTCAAAGAGAACGTTGAAATGAATACGCAAGCAGCCTAAACGACGTCAGAATAGAATGGCAGTGTGTTTACTATAAATACATAATACATTTTGATTACAGACTGTTACGGTTTTAAGCGTTCAATCTGAAAGCCCCCGTCTAACTATCTTCGTGAAATCGTTCAGTTTCACACCGCTCTACTTTAAAATGTGAATCAAACTGTCGGCACCCTGATTCCCACATACTACTCTTACCCCCCCCCCCCCCATAGCCGAGTAATTTAATATCCTCCACTCGTCTCACATGGTACCACCTCGGTAGCCGGTTTCTACGTACAGCTTTAACCATCGACTTTATTCCTAACTTAGCCTTTATCTCCTTATTCTGAGTACTCTCCTGCCGTTGTTCTCACCTGATTGCACGAGCTATATTCAGGTTCGTTACCTTTAATTTATAAATACGACATCCTGAGTCCATTTAACTGTCACTTCCAACAAAGTCGGTCTGTAAACGGGCGGATGTCTCGTGCGAGGGCTGACTCCCTTTGTAAATATTACCGTTGATCGCAACTGCTAACTCATAGCATTCGCTTTGCAACACCTTGTGTCAATTTACTATACTTTCAACCTGAGAGAATGATCACCCTAAATACTTGAAAACCGGGTGAGTTCGCCGTGCGATTAGGGCCACGCAGCTGTGAGCTTGCATCCGGGAGACAGTGAGTTTGATCCCCAATGTCAGCAGCTCTGAAAATGATTTTCCATGGTTTCCCATTTCCACACCAAGCAAATTCTGGGACTGTACCTTAATTAAGGCCACGGCCACTTCCTTCCCACTCCTGGGCATTTCCTATTCCATCGTTGCCATTAGACCTCTCTGTGCCTGTGCGACGTGAAGCAAATTGTAAAAAAAAAATACTTGAAATGATACACTAGCTCCAGTTTCGTATTTTCTACTTGGCATTTAATCCTGTTAGGTTTATTCCTTACTGATAGGATATACCTTTAATCTTAGGAATACTACTTTTTATATCATACTCACCGCACATGTTCTCAGTCTCCAAAATATCAGCTTGCAATATTTCATCAAAATCTCCCATTAAAGCCATATCGTTGGCCGAGGTCAAACTGCTTACTACATTTCCACACAAATGAATCACTTCCTGTTATTTCATACTTCAGAAGATATTTAGTATGTACCAATAAGGTGAAAATTTACGGTCATTTCTAATGCATGTAAGTTCTATGGCATAAGAAAGTATACCATCAGTTCTCACTGCAACTCAATTTTTAACATAAATGTCTTTGACTGCCTGTAATAGCCTACCCCTAATCCCATAATCTCCCAGCACGGTTAACTTCATTTTCCCCCGGTACTCTGTTATGAGTCTTGATTAAGGAAACATAAGCATAACTATTTCCGTCACACCATTTTAAATCACCTGACACATGGTGAAAATCTGGTCCTTGACAGACCCTCTGTGGTCTTAAACCACACAGCATTTCATCCAATTTATTCTGCACCACTGATCGCACTGACAATTCTAAAATGCCTGTGAACTCCTTGCCCGGTATGCTGAGTGATGAAATACCTCAATAACTGTTGCGATCTTTCCTGTTTCCTTGCTTGAGGATAGGTGCGATTGTTGGTTTTGTCTGATCAGAATGTATCTGCTCATATTCCATGCTAATTGTATAACTCTACGAAGCCATATTACCATTGTAATTCCCATTATATTTCACAATCTCAGGTCTAATGATTATGAGTTCTATATAATCAAAGGAAAATCAGTAACGGTAGAAGTCCTACGAGGTTAATGAATCATGGCCGAGATATAATAATAATAATTTCGTGTGGCTATTTATAGCCGAGTGCAGCCCTTGTAAGGTAGAACCTCCGATGAGGGTGGGCGGCATCTGCCATGTGTAGGTAACTGCGTGTTATAGTGGTGGAGGATAGTGTTATGTGTGGTGTGAGAGTTGCAGGGATGTTGGGGACAGCACAAACACCCAGCCCCCGGGCCATTGTAATTAACCAATGAAGGTTAAAATCCCCGACCCGGCCGGGAATCGAACCCGGAACCCTCTGAACCGAAGGCCAGTACGCTGACCATTCAGCCAACGAGTCGGACGGCCAAGTTATTATACAGTACCTTAAGAGTAAAAGAGAAGGAGGCAGAATACAGAGTAGTCCCTAGTCCTTGAATTGAATGATTAATTACACGAGCAGTTAATTACTTCCAGTAGTTCCTGCATACTACTGGAGCTTCTGAGAAAGGTTGGGTGGGATATCGATGAGGAAATTATCCTGTTTAATAGCGCATAAGTACTGCTACGTTAATTTTCTTGTTACCGCGTTCTGCTCATCGCACAGGCATTACATTACGGTCAGTTACTGTAATTGAAAATAGGGAACTAAGCATTAACACCATCTTTCGGGGCGATGACCTACATGTTAGGCCCCTTTAAACAACAAGATGTTATATCATCTTTAAAATGATATATGAAGGCACTGAAACATATCATTGAATGTTAGGATTCCTAGCATGTAACATACCTTTTTGCGTTTCCAACAGAACTAAGCATTAACACCATCTTTCGGGGCGATGACCTACATGTTAGGCCCCTTTAAACAACAAGATGTTATATCATCTTTAAAATGATATATGAAGGCACTGAAACATATCATTGAATATTAGGATTCCTAGCATGTAACATACCTTTTTGCGTTTCCAACAGACATATAAACTGAACATTACCGAGGAATTTGGCTAAGTATTTTGGGCCATATAGCTATTAGCTTGTATTCGATAGGTGGTGAGTTTGAACCTCACTCTTTTTCACCGCAGGAAAATTCTGAGGCTATAACGTAATTAATACCACACAGTCTCTTCCTTTCCAGATCTAGCTCTGTCCTAAAGATGAAAAATCATTAGTAAAAATAAAACGTGTATGGGTTGTAGCGTACAATTATTACAAAATAACATGTTAATTCCTTTCCTAATTTCAGGAAAGAATTAAAAATGACAAATAAATACTAGAAAATGGCAATAGGAGGACGGCTGCTCTTTACGTCGCTTAACAAAATACAAGAGTTAAAAGCATGACACGTGTGTTAGCCATTTCAGAGGTTAAATGAGTATTTTTTATAAAAAACAGAATATTTGGGTTTAGCTCATTTGTACCATCATCTTTTCCTTTCGTCAGTAGAAATCCAATTTCCATTAAGCTAAATGAATAATATTTATTACATTTCCTTCTTTCTATAACTGAATATAATCTTTGGGGAATAATTTTATCTGCATGGATGGATTAAAGGTAGAATATCTGATTCATTATTCCAAATTCTCGAGTTTGATGGTAGACGAAGTCGCTTCGCGAAGGACAGGCGAAAATTCTAGTAATAAATGTCTTAATTTTTGGCTTGCATGAGACATTTGCTAGCCTCGCACTGAGCTCACTTGATAAAATTAACTAAGTCTTAAGAAACATTCAGTTCTAGATGGCAACACAATCTGAACGTAGAATTTGATACGTGGAAAACCTATTTATGATTTAAAAATTTCTATAACCATGTAATTATAGTCTTACGATTATTTTAAATCCATAACTTCTTCTTCTTATTATTATTCTACTTCGTCTTCTACTAGCGTTGTCCCGCAAGTGCAGCGTCCACTCTTCGAGTCTTTAAACGCTATTTTACACGGTCGTGGACGTCGTTTGGCCTCAAGCCACGGACTCTCATATCCTTTCATACAGCATATAGCCAGCGCTTTTATTGTGGTCCAGGTGGACAGACAACGTCGACGTCAAAGTGGAAGACGAGTTTGGCAACTTTGGGCAGGTTCTTCACGTTAAGCATCAAAGGCACCTTTTCCGCATTTTCTCCATAATTGGCACAATGCCCATTTTCTGATTAATTGTGTCATTCCTTATGTTGTGGATTAATGAGATGGCCATCGATCAGGTGAACATTTGCATCTCCATGGCAAGAAGTTGGTTTTCAGTGCTTTTGTTGAACTGTGAGCATTCAGTACAATTACGTAATATGGTTCGGTATATCTTCGAATTTATGTGAAAAGGCTTCTTTTGTCATAATGTACGCCAGTGTCATCCCTCTACTGCATTCAAGTCACATTTTTCCGATCCTGCACTTCGTTATTAATTTCACATTCATCCTGCAGGCGAGATCCAAGATATCTGAAGCTATCTACTTTTGCTAAACTCTCTCCCCTGATTTGGATGGTGCCATCGCTTGGATTATTTTGCAGGTATTCCGTCTTCCTTGTGTTCAGGCGGAGACTATATAGGGAAAGGTGGTTGTTCCATTCTTCAGCTTGGGATTGCAATCGCTCTTGGGTGGCGCTTGCGAGCGGGACATCGTCAGTGTATAGGAGGGTCCAAGGAACACTAAGTTGCAAGTCCCATGTGATGGTATCCGTGACGATAACGAAGAGCTGCCGTGACAGTGCTGAGCCCTGGTGGACCCACAACGGGGAAGTTGTCTGATATGCCGACAGCACAGTGCACCTGACTGCAGATGTTCGTATATAAAATACTGACCCAGTTGATAAGCTGCTCCGTAACGCCAAGGACGTAAAGTGCTAACCAGAACAATTTATGCGGAACACGTTAGAAAGCCTTCTCGAGATTGAGCAAGACATTGTGAAGTGGTAATCCTTTCTCTCTATGTCGCTCCATGAGTATTCGAACTACAAAGTTAGCGCCAGTTGTCCCAGCTCAAGAAACGAAGTTGCACTGGTTGGTACTGAACCTAACTGGTCCATGTTGCTGGCATATGAATAGGATGTTATGAGAAAATAATAAATGGAAATCCGGCCGGCTGAATCATGTCTTCATAGTTACTGGTGTAGAGGATTGGCGGATGTTGCATCATAGAGGGTATTGCAATTTGCCATTTTGTGGAGTGAGAAACTTGAGAACGAGATCAGACAGAGCTAATGAGATCTACCAGCAGAATTTCCAACCGAAGAATCACAAGGCACGCGCAAGTGAGTAACTGGTATGGTAGTAGTACCAAAACGATGACACAGCGAGGGGAGGTTGGAATACAGAAGAAATGATTATACACTGACTGACAGAGCAAATGCAACACCAAGAAGGAGTGGTTCGAAAGGGATGAAAGTTGGGAAAAAAACAGAGACGGCACGGAAGAATAATTGATGTTTATTTCAAACCGATATGCAGGTTACACAATGCGCACGGCATCGACTCAGTAGGATGTAGGACCACCGCGAGCGGCGATGCACGCAGAAACACGTCGAGGTACAGAGTCAATAAGAGTGCGGATGGTGTCCTGAGGGATGGTTCTCCATTCTCTGTCAACCATTTGCCACAGTTGGTCGTCCGTACGAGGCTGGGGCAGAGTTTGCAAACGGCGTCCAATGAGATCCCACACGTGTTCGATTGGTGAGAGATCCGGAGAGTACGCTGGCCACGGAAGTATCTGTACACCTCGTAGAGCCTGTTGGGAGATGCGAGCAGTGTGTGGGCGGGCATTATCCTGCTGAAACAGAGCATTGGGCAGCCCCTGAAGGTACGGGAGTGCCACCGGCCGCAGCACATGCTGCACGTAGCGGTGGGCATTTAACGTGCCTTGAATACGCACTAGAGGTGACGTGGAATCATACGCAATAGCGCCCCAAACCATGATGCCGCGTTGTCTAGCGGTAGGGCGCTCCACAGTTACTGCCGAATTTGACCTTTCTCCACGCCGACGCCACACTCGTCTGCGGTGACTATCACTGACAGAACAGAAGCGTGACTCATCGGAGAACACGACGTTCCGCCATTCCCTCATCCAAGTCGCTCTAGCCCGGCACCATGCCAGGCGTGCACGTCTATGCTGTGGAGTCAATGGTAGTCTTCTGAGCGGACGCCGGGAGTGCAGGCCTCCTTCAACCAAACGACGGGAAATTGTTCTGGTCGATATTGGAACAGCCAGGGTGTCTTGCACATGCTGAAGAATGGCGGTTGACGTGGCGTGCGGGGCTGCCACCGCTTGGCGGCGGATGCGCCGATCCTCGCGTGCCAACCATCTTCGCCACAGGCGCTGCACCGTGGACACATCCCTATGGGTATCGGCTGCGATTTGACGGAGCGACCAACCTGCCCTTCTCAGCTCGATCACCATACCCCTCGTAAAGTAGTCTGTCTGCTGGAAATGCCTCCGTTGACGGAGGCCTGGCATTCTTAGCTATACACGTGTCCTGTAACACACGACAACACGTTCTACAATGACTGTCGGTTGAGAAATCACGGTACGAAGTGGGCCATTCGCCAACGCCGTCTCCCATTTATCGTTCGCTACGTGCGCAGCACAGAGGCGCATTTCACATCATGAGCATACCTCAGTGACGTCAGTCTACCCTGCAATTGGCATAAAGTTCTGACCACTCCTTCTTGGTGTTGCATTTGCTCTGTCAGTCAGTGTAAAATGTGAATAAGACTCTTATAATCACTTATAAAGTAAATGAAAATATCCTGTCAGCTTGTAAAGCTAAATATGCGATAATCAGAGATAGGAAGTATGGTGCAATCAAGAGGCCTTGATGTGTGTACTAGAGGTACAAGGACAGCATGACGCCACGCGCTGATCACGAGCTCACTCTGAACACTGAAACTGAATGGGTCGGACGTGTTTCTACGATTGTCACTTAGGAAACGTGGAGTTAACACTGAGCATTTCTCTAGACAGAATCAGTAACTGTAACATTGGAGAAAACTACCTTAATCCGCAGGGATTTTTCCATAAGGAGAATATTAATGGTTGATTTTCACAAATTAATACGTATAGCTGTGTGAAGTACCGAGCCATTTCTTATGCAACCAGTGTGGAATTTCATAAGTAATGGATTCGCGAATCAAATAAGAACTTATAC
Source organism: Anabrus simplex (assembly GCF_040414725.1). NCBI lineage: Eukaryota > Metazoa > Arthropoda > Insecta > Orthoptera > Tettigoniidae > Anabrus > Anabrus simplex. The sequence continues at coordinate 229,160,210 of NC_090265.1, forward strand.
TTAACGTTAGCTAATAGAATCTGGTGGAGAATAGGCTATAGACTGAACTGTTATGTAGACGGAATCGTGAGAAGGATTACTTCATTGTGTTATTTAACTTGTGTGATAATTGATACTATGTATTTTCTATGCTTAATATATTTCGTCTTGTGCAAGACGGGATTTACAAACTGTGCCGTGGATCGGATTATTTCGGGATGGTCTACATCAGGAGAAAAACCATGGAAGAGAGCTCTAAGGACAGTCATATTTTCAATGTCATGATGGTGTGAACGCAGCATCGATGGGCCGACCCGATGGCTGAGATGATGCATTGCTGAATCACGGAACGACGCGGACAAGGATGAGTACATCTGATTTTATTTAATCCATAATCAATCACTTCTGGCTGAATAAATACATTTGTAAGTAGTCATTTCTTGCATGTAATATTTAAATTTATTTGAGTTAATTATGTAGCAAGGGTCAGCCAGATTAGTATAAGTTATTTTGTGGTACTAATGCCTTAGGGGTGTTTATTTTTGTGTATTTAAATTTTTAGTGATGGTGTTCATTTTGTATTCGGAATACACTTTTGGACGTGTGTTTAAATAATCTTCTTCCAATGATATAACAGCGTGTGTTAGTGTAACGGGGGTACAGATCAGATGGCGTTATGTACATTTAAAGTACTGTAGTTTGTGGGAACATATTAATTGTATGGCATGTTGCATGAGTATTTTTGTTCTTCGAGAAAGACCCATCAATGTTGTGCTACGGACGAGATAAAGATCTGTGCTGTGAGATAGTTCATGATTTTTGACGTCCCTTTATTGTCCTGATTTGTAGATTTGTTGAGATACGTTTTTTTTTAACATTCAGAATGGCAGTGAGGGGAAGAAATTACGTGAGAGATATGAGATGAGATATTATGAAACTTACAATAAAAGGCAATGAATTTAGTATTCCGGATCATAGGTTTTGAGGAATATTATGTTAATCCTGGTTGAGACTTGAACCAGTGGATGTTGTTATAGAACCCGAGAGAGAGACCAGATAAGTAGGCAATTTGAAGAAGACTGAGTATGTTCTTGCCACGGACTTAGCGTGGGGAATGCTGATATGCATTTTACACCAAGGGAGCGTTAATAGATAAATGTTTATACTAGAGTTACGGGCCTCCCAGTGACTGCGTCTAAATATGAAAGATTATGTCCTTTTGAGATAGGCTCATTGAATATGAAATATAAGGCATATTTATTATAGAGTTCCAGTTGATTAAGTAGAACCACAGAGCATGTTTATTTGTATATTTAACGTCATCTAAATACCATTTTGGTTAGAAATCGGGGCATTTCAGGTAAGCTGTAATAGGATATCTTGACGGACATCGCTTCGATTCTCGACCATGTCATAGGACTTGAGTTTTCACTGATGGTTGCCAACATGGATTTATTTGTTTGCATGTGTGATTTATGTTTCTTGTATGTGCATTTTTACAAGACTAATTCTGTTTTTTGGTTGTTGTAATTTATTTATTGTGGACTTATTTCCATATGGTTGCCATGCCTTTGAGGCAGGGGTTCCATTCCCACTGCAGTAAAGCCAGTGTAGTTATACGTTTTTGAGGGATTGTGTTTGTTTATATTCCGTAGGGCCCTTCGCTACAGATTTATTATTAGCGTGATTTGTTAGTGTATAATTTCTATGTTGGTGGAATATCGTATTTAGACAGCTGGTTGTGTTTGTTTATGAGATTGAATTTTGGATGGATTATCAGATATACTCGTTCAGTCCGTGTTCGGTTCGGTGTAGTAAATTGTAGGAACCATTCATCAAAATGATTATTTGATTAAATTAAATTTGGTTTAATTTAATGCAATTTGTTTGAATATCATTTAATAAAATGTAATTTAATTTGTAAGGGGTAAGGCAGTTCAACTTTATTTTTGTAACAATGATGTTAATAATATTTTAATAAAGAAACCCAATAAGACGATAAGCAAAATGAAATTATACGTAATGATTATGTCGGTAAATTATTTTATTATAACCAAGCCGTAAAGATGGCGCATAAAATTATATAAACGAATTTTAAACGACTCGAGATGTTTTTTTCCCCAGGATTTCGAGATTTTGAGAGAGTGTTGTATTATGTCAGAGAGTTAATGAGTGGAACAGAATTTTAAAACAAATCGACTTAACAAAATTTAATAAGTGATACATTTGTGCTCAATTGAACAATGAGACTTGGAAGATATAACCAAATTTTGAAATATCCGTATGGGTTTCATGGTAGTTGACTTTATGCATTTTTATTTTTATTTTTCTTAATTTCTTTTTCCATCTCATACTGCCAATGTTTAAAATAAACTAGTTTGCAAAATTTCTCATTCATAATCTCTTTTATTATTTCTTTACTCTTTATCTCTCCTGCCTATTAATTTTAGTTTTCATTTTTATTTTGAAATATCACCTGGGATCACCGTATTCGAGCCTAGGATTTAATAACTGGAGCCCAACTTATATGCTGGAAAGGTAGAGTACTAATTTTGATGATTTAACAAAATACGACATGTGAGAAAATGAAGAAATATTATCATTAGTAACAATTTAAACATATCTAAATCCTCATGATTGTCGGTTGCCACACTGTACAAAATTTCACCCAAATTACCAAGTTGAGATAGGAACCCAGAACTTTCATTTACTTTTTCCTTCAACTGAACAATCTCTACTTAGATTACATCCTTCGAGGTGAAGACTGAACGAGACACTAATCTCATTCCTGTACTGGAGACCAAGAATTTGTGAATCATTACCCATTACCCAGAATTTCCCCCCATTGGCCATTTGGCCAATTACGGTAATTCTCTCTGTATAAAATTATTTACATCATTTCTGCATAAAATATACGAAAGAAAATCTTCTAAAAGATCATTATAATTTAAAAAGGTCAACATTACATAATCTGTAATGATTTTTCTATAACTACATGGGTCCCTCACTATTTCAAGTTTTACTGCTTGGATTTCCTTTTCCCCAGTGGTTCAACATCGCAGTAGCACTTAGAAAGTTTTCGATGACACAAGGATTAGGAAGGGCTTGATTTACGTACAACCACAGCATTTGCCTGGTGTAAAAAAGTGGGAAATACCGGGCGAGTTGGCCGTGCGCTTAGGGGCACGCAGCTGTAAACTTGCATCCGGGAGATAGTGGGTTCGAACCCCACTGTCGGCAGCCCTGAAGATGGCTTTCTGTGGTTTCCCATTTTCACACCAGGCAAATGCTTGGGCTGTACCTTAATTAGGGCCACGGCCGCTTCCTTCCCATTCCTAGGCATTTCCTGTCCCATCATCACCATAAGACTTATCTGTGTCGGTGCGACGTAAAACAAAATAGCAAGAAAATGGAAATCTACGGAAAACCATCTTGAGAGAAGAAGGGGTGGAATTTGAACCCACCATCTCCCGAACGCAATCACACAGATACGTGACCCTAATCGCACGGCCAACTCGCTCGCTGTTTGAACTAGAGTGCAAATGCCAACATATTTTTTAAATTTGCGATGTTGTTTAGGAACGGGTATTAAATCTGTATTAAACGCTCCCAAAGGAGTATGTTTAACAGCTTGACCCGACATGAAACACGGCAGTTACTCTCTGAATAAATTATGTTAATATATCTATTCTATATCATAACATACGTTAAAGCACTGTAAAACAACGCATGTATGGGTCATATAGGTCGTTAGTGGAGTTGAATGTAAATCCTTCCATTGTTTGTAACTTTGGCATCAAGAGGACTAGAGTGATTAACTCAATGCCGGGCCTCCTTTTCCCCAGAAATTAACACGAAAGCAAGTTTTTTTTTAAATTTCGTACCGACTCATTGAAGTCTTTTGGCAACGACGGGGTAGGGAAGGGCCAGACTTAGGAAGGAAGCGGCCGTAGACTTAACTAAGGTACAGATCAAGAATTTTCCTGGTGTGAAGAATTGAAACCACGGATATCGAAGGTGGGGCTTAACCCCATCATCTCCAGAATGCATCTAAGTCACCCAAATCACGTTGCCAACTCATTTTTTTTACATAAATTAACCAGGTACAGTACTTTTCTTGATGTGGGCTGGGAGATCTTCAGGACGTTGTTCTTCACTAGAAGTGGATATTGTCGTTGCTCCTGCAAAAACCAGTATGTGATAATATTTCAGCTTAGAACTGAGAAGAGTGTGCTCAAAAGATACTATTTCTATCTTAAGAAAGTTGTGCGAAAAGTACAAGAAACGTAAAAAGAGAAGAAACTTGGAACGTACCCTTGATCGGGTTTGGACAAATTTTAATGAATTACATCTTCCTGGTGTGGATTGCTCATAGCAGTCGATAATATTTAACTTCTGAAATGCATGTGGACGAAATACTGATTTGATTTTTGAAAGTGGAAATAACACTCCTCAACTCTGACTAGAAGGTTCTGTCATCTAAGGTTCAGCTTTGCATGTACTATATGAACGAATTTTCGTCCTAAGTGAGTCATGTGCTGTGAGTCGGTATTCCTCCCCTCAACATTGCCACACAACGATATTTAGAGGCGCAAAGACGATATCTCATTTCTAAATGTTTCGATTTTTTGACGGAGAATCGAACACACATCCTTCTGGATGATCCCAAGCACGTCTTTATTGCGTCGGCTAAGCAGCTCGTTATCGCAATTTTAAAAAATGTATTGCATAAGCGTTTCCATGGGTGCCTGAGCTATGAATGTGAGTTGTTGAACTCTGAGACCCAGTCTGAGACCTAGCTGGTGAGAGGCTTGTAGTTTGATTTTATGTATTTCCTACAAATTTCCAATGATATCCGGCGGAAGATGGAGAAAATCAGTTGGCAGGAAAGAGTAAGGAGTGAGGAAGTAATAAAAAGCGTGGGTGAAGGAAGGAGAACGATATTGGAATGCATTCAAAGACGGAAGAAAAATTGGTTAGGCCAATGTTTGCGACAAAATTGTTTAATAACCGAAGCATTGGAAGGGAAGATACAAGGAAAATTGAAGAGAGGAAGGAAGAGGTATCAGTTAGTAGACAGTGTGAATGTAAATAGAAGCTATTGGAAGACAAAGAGAATGGCTGAAGACAGAACAGCGTGGAAAATTCTGCCAATAGGCAGACCACCAGTGATGATAATGAGTTCAATGACGTCCTAACCATTATTGCTCATGAAACAATTTGTCTTCTGATTTACATTCCAGAGAATGAGCACAGCATTTTCATAGCACGCTGTTAAAGAGGGTTAATCATGATGGAATTTCGTGTAGGGGTATCTATACATCCGCGGTAATTACGTTTAGGTAATTCATATTTTTGGCGTTATCAATGTGCTGTATGATAACGGGTATTAGTCTTGAACTCACTATGGCGCCCGATCACCACCAGGCCTCTAATCCCTAGTACACTTCTGAGACAGCAATGGGAGTTCATATCAAGACACTGCATGCATTAGTTTAATACTCCTATATGGTTCAAAAATTTATTTTGAATTATAACAATAGATGGATACTAATAATTATTATAATGGAAGAATGCCTGTAGAGGGTGTACGCAAGGATTTTGACTTGACGCTACTTAGGCTATCTGCGTATCACCTTCTTCGTAATGTTTTATTCTACTGTAATATCGCACGAAATGGAGTGCCGAATATACTGTTTTGAATGAAAGTACGGTAACATGTTGCCAGAGCTCTGCTAAACTCGTATAGAAACGTGGCGTGAGGTCAGCGCGACTATAGCGCCAAAAGGGCATGGGTCCACTAAACGGGGTATTTGAAGGAACGGGACAAGGCAGTGTTATTCAATCAGCGAGCTGTTATTCATTACAACGTGGCCCGAAGACAACATTTGGATGACTTCACACGGGGAAGAATCATCGGGAAACTGGAGGAAGGACAAAGTGTGACGAGTAGGAGTATGGTATTGCTCACAGTATTGTTTCCCGTTCATGGAGATTATTTTGAATCACAAGCACTGCTGCTCGAAGGTGAAGATGGGGTCGATCACGGTCAACTACAGCAGCAGATGATCACTACATTGTGCAACAGGTAAGCAGTGAATCACGTCAAACAGCGAGTGCAATTGCAACCACATTTAACAAGACTGCAAGGTACCCAATCTCACGCTCCACAGTAGCACGGCGACTGCATGGGGGTGGTCTGTTTGCCCCACGACCATTACGTTCTGTTCCGTTGACACCTACACACCGTTTGCGATGGTGCCAAGACTGACGAGGAGTGGGGTCGCGTGTTCTTCTCTGATGCTATTTGCTTCACGTCGCACCGACACAGATAGGTCTTTTGGCGACGAAGGGATAGGAAAGGCCTAGGAAGTGGAAGGAAGCGGCCGTGGCCTTAATTAAGGTACAGCCCCGGCATTTGCCTGGTGTGAAAATGGGAAACCACGGAAAACCATCTTCAGGGCTGCCGACAGTGGGGCTCGAACCCACTATCTCCCGATTACTGGATACCGGCCGCACTTAAGCGACTGCAGCTATCGAGCTCGGTCTTCTCAGATGAGAGCAGATTCTGTCTGAGTAGTGATTCTAGACGTACCCTCGTCTGGCGAGAGGTGATAACACGTAATGCACCCAGGACCATTGTCGAACATGATAATTTGGTGGTCCAAGTATAATGGTGTAGGGAGGGATAATGTTGCATGGGCGTGCCAACCTCCAAATATTTGAACGGACTACACTCACCGGGCAGCGTTATAGTCAAAGAGTACTGCTTTCCCATTGTGCGGCTCTTCAGGAGTACATTCGGCCCTAAGTTCATGGTTATGGAAGACCTCATCGAACAGCGCGGTTGGAGGAGCTCTTGGAACGGGAGGATATTCAGCGAATTGACTGGCCTGTCCGTTTTCAGATGGATCTTTCATTGACTCGAGAGGCTGCCATGCTACAAATGGTGGAAAGCTTTACCATCCGCTCCTTTAGGGGCTTCATGGCCTGTACGCAGATTGCTTTGCGTGCTCATTGCTCTTTAGGAGAACCATAACATTCAGGACGCTGCTGTGATGAACACGGAGCTAGACACTTTTCTATCATGTTTCATAGTTTACCTTCCTTAGTCAATTCTTGCTCTCACTTGATCGTACAGTATAACTCTAGACTCTAGGGCTCTAGACAAACGCTAAATTTTTCATCCTTCATAACCGGTGGACGTTGTGGTGGTGATCACTATTGTTTCAAGGGAAAGGATAACTAGAAACCATCAGATTTTAATTGTATTCCGAAGATAAAGAAAGCTCTATCTTCTTTCTCTTTCCCCTTAACACCAATTTGACAAAAAATAAAGATGTTCCAACCCTTCGGAGAATTACAGTATAAGAAAATTAAAGGCATGGACAACTAATTGCGTGAAAAATAACTCCCTAGACCTCATAAACTTCACATCATTGTGCTTGGAAGATAATAGGAACTCATCCAAGGAGGTCAGGTGGGAAAATGAAAGTGAGAAAACGAATGCAAAATCTCTAAGCAATGCTTAAGTCAGCTTGGAGCCCCGTGGTCACCATTTCATTTTCCAATTTATAGCCTCTTCGGAGTATTTCCACCTAATGACCTCTTACGGCAAGCAGGGAACTCCGTCAACCTACACTATTACTTCAAACACTTAGCATTTCTCCATGACCCTTTTCCATATCTTCGTGCTTCGAGGGATGGGGGCTCATTATCATCATTGTCGATATTTTTCGAATTATCATGAATTTTCGTTTTGTATGAGATAAGCTCAAAGGTAGGATGCCATTGCTGACTCTGACCCAATGCATTTACTATTGCGTGTTTTCTGTCGTTGTTGGTAGTGTAGTGTGTGAATAGAAAGGTGTGCATTAAAACTAATACATACAGAACACCCAGTATGCAAGCTGTATAAATCAACCACATGGAGATAACGTCCCGGTTTCGGGTAGGAATCGAACCCGGGGCCCTTTGAACTGAAGACCTTAATGCTGACCATTCAGCCAAAGGACCGGACTGGTTCGAACTCATCCAGTTTCTATTATGATAAGTTATTTGATAGTCTGATAGGCATTCCGTTTTCCTTCTCAATTTACACACACCTCAACTACTTAATTCTCACTAGAAACCAGAGAATATATGCCCAATAAATACAACGACTGTGTTGATGAGATTAAAATGAGATCAGATACAATAGCAATTGCATTTAATGTTCCGCAATCTGGGACAACAATTACTTTCCATTGTTCCGCACCGTCTGCGCATTCCTCTCTACGTCAGAACAATGTTGAATTATGAAGCGAGACTCGGTTACAGATGAGTTATCTCTGATAACATTACCTCCTTTTATTTTCTTGTTCTCTCTCTTGAAGCATTTCCTTTATTTATTTCTTCCACTGGGCTGCTGAAAGTAAATACCCAACAGAACGACTCTCTTTCTTCTAAGAAATTTCTTCGATTGAGGTTTATCTTGTTAGGAATCAAATTCAAACGTAACTAAGCTAATTAGTTTTTAATCTTCAGTGCAAAAACCCCAGAATTATTGCAATCTTTCGGTTATGGAAAAGCAAATATTCAATAGTTCCTTGCGAAGGAGTGCTCTACTTTAGAAATAAAAAGACTACCATTACCTTACCTATGACGTACTGTAGATATTGTGGGTCGGTCTGTTACACGAAATATACAGGTTCTCTTCCTGGCGCATTAAAGGATTTTGACGGTTTTAGAAGGCCAACTTTAAAATTGAAGATGTTATGCTGATCAATTGGCGCTTCAGCTATCTAGCTGAATCATAACTGGCCTGACATGCCTGAATGAGTTACTGGAGCAACAGGCTTCGATCTATTAGGTTAAGGGGATCAATACCTCACATATTCCACGGTAATGTTCCACACTTTGGCGTTTTGTATCGGCTTACTTTCTAAATATAGGGGAAGTTAGGAATACCCGGTGTCCAACGCGGATGATAGCAATGGATAAGTAAATGAGGTATTTATTCGAACACATTCAACGGTGTGTCCAGGATGAATTGACAGATATCATAGGATCTCTGCAAGATGACATCTGAAGATTTGGTTTCCATGCTAAAAATTATCCACTGTGCATTTTGGAAAACAAATTAACAGATTATTGAACGTTGTTTTTAAAATAAGAGCTGGTAAGTTTCTCATAAAGAAATATTTGTAACCCCTGTCGAACTTACTTATTACCCCATAGCAACGTGTTTACCACTATAATGGATATTATGTGGAGGTTGTGAACGTGTGCGGTATTAATTAGCTGGCACTCATGCACGGGGAGGCCCTCATATTCAGAGTAAGTTATCCCTGTGCTTGACATTTAAATAATAGTTGTAAACTTAAGGCGGTTGCGCAACCCACTTCTCAAAAAATTGTGTATGTTGTTATAAAACTTGGGTATGAACAGGATAAAGTCAGTAGGCATCACTTCAGAGCACAATAGCTGGGTTTAGGAATCCAAAAGAGATCATTCCTTCTCACATTACATTTAAAGTCTTCTCCTTACTCAATTTCTTCATCCATCACCCTTTCAAATTCAGTTAATCAGCTGGCTACAGGGAGCTTCAGCTGGAGAATGAAGTCCATTCGATGGGCAGAAAGGTATATTTGTTTAATTTACTCCAGTTGCTCCAAATATTGCACTCACTTGCATAATCGTTCAGGGCAACCATGGCCCTGGACTTTGCTTGTGGTATTCACAATATATATATCCACATTTTAATCAAACATTTTTATCATAGTTTGTCTCACTATTCATTTGTTAAGCCTTTAACCACTGCCAAGATGTGACTACTTTCATGACAGGGACATTCGAATACATCAACATGCAAGGGAAGGCATGGAGAATCAGACATTACATTTGTGTATAACTTGTGTGCAAAATAACATAGTGGGTGGACTGTACAGCTGTTTATCAAAATACATATTATTGGCCTCGAATAAGAATCTATGTAGGTCTCTCAGTCAATGAATGGGCTTGAGCTTTAGGGAAAATGAACCTGATGGGGAAATCATTACACAAAAGTGAATTACTAAATGTGTGCTGGCAATTAGTGGCTAATACTCCCGTACGTATGGATATGGAAGCTTTATTAAATGGTAAACAGATTACCGAGGACCCACTTTGCAACCCAGTCGAATCCATTATGTATTAGCTCATTAATCCATTATTGAGGAAATGATTATTACAACGTCTAATTCTAATGAAAGCATTACTGTTTTCGGAAATAGCAGTTTTTTGTTGGGAATTTACTCTGGGGGAACAAACAGTGACCAGATAATAATTTAAGCATTACAGGCGACATTACTGAAGGGATTGTTGTACTTGTGTACTTAAGTACTCAAAAGAACCGTTTTGCATATTCTGGCTTAGTGACAATTTTATATTGCTATGTGTATATTACGAAGGATGTATATATAAAAAACAACATGCAGTCAACTATGCAAACGTAACAGAAACGCAACAAAAACACACAGTAAGTAATATGTGATTTTGAACACAAAAGTATCGTCCATGTTTCGGCAGATCAATATCAGCCACCTCGAACCCTGAGGCATACTCAACACTGACAAATCCAACTTATTCTGGGTAAGGTTAGCTTCAGTCAGTTGCTGAATGTTAGCAAGAGGGTTAGGACAGTGAGGAATTGCTCTCTTCATTTCATTCCATGCATGTTCAAACAGTTCATGTCTACATAATATGCCGTCCATATCATTCGCCGTATGCCATCCGTCTCAAGCAACATTGCCCATTGTGGCTCGATACGCATGAGCCTTACCATCCACAAGTGCGCATTCCTCATCTACACTGGCTGCGAATCCTGTAACTAAAGATGGAAGGATGCTGTTTGTGTATACCCGACCAGTCATCTTACTCTGGGTAGGAAAAATGGGGACAAGAGAGACGCCTCTGCGAATAATGTATATTACTATGAGATTGTACATCCGGGAGTCTCCTGGGTAAGAGGCAGGTACGTTACCCCTGCTCCGCCTGCCCGGCATAGGAGATAGACGAGTTGTTTTCATTATTTTTCTCTATGTCCAACTCTACAGCCAGTGCCACATCAGCCGGTAATGTCAATTTTATACCTGCTTTACGTTTTACTCTACGTAGTGAGTGTTTCTGGTAGTGAAGGTGTTATAAACGTCTTCATGTACAACCACGCTTCTTAGTGAGGGGTTGGGATTGGAGGAATATTGATCTCAGCGATTCGACAAGTTAAAAGCCCATTCACTAGGAAACTTAGACGTAAAATGTAGCATGCGTAGATATTTGCTGCAACTTTACTAAATAGGATCATTCACAGTGATTCATTAAGCATAGACACAGACATAAATACAAGTCAGCCAAGATTTCTTTGTCGCACAATGCACCAAGCGGAAACCAGAGATTAGTCTTAAGGTAGGGTGCACCCCAGAATCGACACGCCCCGATGCCACCATATCGCGGTGATAAAAGAAGGGCTACTTTCTAAAGGCCGAGGCAGGTTAAGATACAAGGCCAAAGTACTAGATTTGTAACCACTAATTTCGGAACACAGACTGGACGTAGTCTGACGCTAGCTGAAGAGTTCAAGAGACACCTCTACCCAGGAAACTAAATGAAACGGTGTGAAGGCCCCGGATATTTGTGAACGGTTAAGTTCCTGAGCTTTGGCCAACCCCCGGTAGTAATGGCATAACAGTTACAGTTTGTGACTGTCTACAGTATAGCATCACTGATGCACAGCGCAACTCCGTTCGTCAGATGGACATCTGGGTTCACACTGGGTCAAGAATTCGCACAATATGTCATGTTATGCACCAAAATGGAGATGTATTATGGTCTGATATAGAGACACACATATGCTTCATTGATACACAGGAGCCCTTGTTCATTGGAGGTGAATTCACATCGGCAGGTTACGCTATAGTTTTGAATGAATCCATGCAATGAGGCTGTAATGCGTGTCTTAAAGATCACTGAACAATATCCATCGCCATGTCATCACATAGAGTAGTGGTAGCCATGACACACAAATTGACTATTATATGGCTCAGAGAAGTAACATGTGGCTATTAATGGTATCCAATGAATATATTACTTCATTTCTGACCATCAACTCAACTCGTCACTGCTACCGAACACATTAACTTCGCTGTCAAGCATACCAACTTACTGACAGTAATGGACTTCTCCCTCTGCGCAGAGACCGCCTAGCATGGAACAGAGTTGCTGAACTATCCCAGCGAATGCAACGGGATCACTGTGAATAAAAAATATCCGAAGTCGCTTTTCAGATAACTGATGGAGAAAATGGGAGGCTTAGCTCACTGTCAAGCTTAAGGGGACCACTGGTATGGGGAACTCAAATCTGATGCCAAACGGGCCATTGCAGCCACCATACCCGAACACTTTCACGAACCTAACCAACGACTAGATAGACCCAACGGAGCCAAATGATGTGTGTAGGAATGCCATTAACGTCATCGTGCTACCGAGGACAATGTTCACTTCATACACATCAAAGATGAATGTAGAATGGTCCTGCACAATCTACCAGATACTAGTGGTCTCTCGTAGGAATAGCTTCGAACTTATCTCCTGTCTCACTGCTTTGCCAGCATTATGGTATGATGTAGCGTATGGGTTATTTAGTAAACTGCTGGAGAGTATTTCAATTGTCTCTGGAATGACAGAGCAACTTATCGAATTCTGTTCCCAAGACTTGAATCTATCACATAAAGCTGGTCGTATAATGATCGGTAATTTTTAGTAGGCTGTAAATCTGAAATGTACCTATGAATCATCCACTGAATATTAAAACAGTAAGGAGGTAATCCTGGAATGTGGATACGATTAGCAGGGAAGGATGCAAAGGACATTTTACGGTTATACTGCCTTATATGTTTCATTAAATCATTATCATATACCAACATACCTTTAAGTACGTCGTTATGTTGATGTTGTGAAAAATAAACCAAACCTTTGTAACAACGCGAACTAAAATGTCCATTTATCATTTCCGCAGAGAAATGTCGTGATTGTAAGTGCATACAGATTTTATTAAATAATCCTTCCTTGATAATTCAATGGATGTCTAATCGTGAGTAGTGTTCTGAGCCAACGGTCTGTTTTCTCTACGGCGGAAATTATTCACTCAATCCTTAGTTCGAGCTCTGACATCTGCAGTGCTTCATAAAACAGCACACTTTCTTGGGCATCATCTCCTAGGAACAGAACTTATTTCACGCTTCACAAAAGAAAATAGAAACCCTGTGATGTGTGTGTGTGTGTGTGTGTGTGCTCTTCAGCGTCAGAATAGAATAATAATTGTCTTTGTGCTAAGTAGCAGGATATTCTGTCAGGGAATAAGTAAATATGAGAAGAAAACGGAGATAATATAAGGCAGAAACAGAGAATCGATAATACATTCCGTCAATGAAATTTAACGCAATGGCGCCTTTGCTAAGAGGAAATAATCAAATGCACCACAATGGCGCTGTGGTATAAATAGCTAATAATCGACATACTCTGCAGCCTCGTTTACCCATTAACAGCAGTTCATTTGGTTCGAAGAAAAAAATATGCAACCATTTAAGTGTGCTCCTGCCCACAAAAAAACAACGAACAGAATCAATAATATTTATTATTGTTGTAACCAAGGTTGAGATTTACAAAACACAACTTTATTATTCGCTTCAAATGCAAAATACACTATTTACACAAATAAAACTGAAATTTAACTTGAAGCAAATGAATTAGGAATCTTGAGAAAGAGTCTATCTTTTGTACACTATATACAAATTTGCAGTATTTACATCCACTTCTATCTCGAAAAGATAGTCCTTGGGCTATGAAAAGTCGATAGTCGAAAACTATCAGAAGTACTGACATAAATGTTTTGGAAAGTCCTTCCTTGCTGAGTTCATAAAAGCAAGTTCAATGTTGGAAGAATTCTTACTTAGCGAAACTAAGGGAGCTTGCATTAATTAGGGAAATATTACGGTATGTAATAGTATGACTGGATATGGGCAGCGGAAGAGGAGCGGTGACCAGAGGTGAGACCTCGTACTGCCAGAAATTCAGTCCACCTGGTCGAAGCACATTTTCAAGAGGAGTAGCCTCCGTGCTCGACGTAGGGTGTATTCTGGAGCTGGACACCGGGGCAAGTGGGCATCTGGACAGGCTGGGAGTTCCTCTTTACATTACACACACGATGGTTCAGGCACGCGCACTGAGGGCTGCGCGTCGAGGCTAGAAGAATGACACTTGGCGCGCGTGTAGCTGGCTGGCGGAGCGAGCAGGGAGCGCCGGACATACAACACCCTCCCCTCCAAAATACGCCGGTACGGCGTGAAACGGCGGCGGCGCTGGCGGCGGCTGCGATGCTGGGCCGGAGCTGCTGATGTCTCTGTTGGATTGTCCGGAGCTGGGACCGGGCGGAGTGGCGCTGTCTCGTCCTGAAAGGAACCCATGGTTATTAAATGGTCTAAAGCTCGTTCAGCAATAGATTTATCTGGCTGAGCAATAGAATCAATAGCTGGACATGGGCGGTAGCGCAGACGTATCTGGTCTTGATGGCGGCAGATACGTTTCTCCGTAGTCTGTATTTCGTAGAGACGATGACCCAAAGATCTGCAGATGACTCCAGGTATCCAGAGTGGGTTTGACCTGAATGTCCGGGTGTAGACCTTGTCGTTGACTGAAAACTTCGTTGGTGAGGTCTGAGACTGGGCCGGAAGAGGCTGCAACAGAGAAAGCAAAGTTCTGTGAGGTCGTCCATGGAGCTTCTGTGCAGGAGTGATATTATCAGCGCCGGGCAGAGTTCTGTAGTTGCTTAAGAGTTGGAGCAATGCTTGGTCTTTAGTTAAGCCTGAAGAGACAGCTTTTTTCATACTTCTCTTAAATGTTTGTACAAAGCGTTCAGCTTCACCATTAGATTGAGGGTGAAAAGGCGGTGCTAGGATATGACGAATGCCATTATATGTACAAATTTTCTTAAAAGCAGTAGCTGTAAATTGAGGTCCGTTGCCCGAAATGAGTACTTGAGGTAAGCCTTCTGTAGTAAATATTTTCTGTAGAGCACGAATGGTAGCTTCGGTTGTAGTAGTCGAATGCATATCCACGACATATGGAAAGTGCGATAGTGAATCGATGACAATTAACCACATGGAATTGAGGAAAGGACCTGCGAAATCGATGTGAACTCGTTCCCATGGAGTAGTAGCAGGAGGCCATGAAGCTAGATCAGAAGACGGGGCGTTCTGATTCAGTTGACATTGTTCACAATGACGGATGAGCTTTTCGATGGCGGCATCAATACCGGGCCAGTAGCAGTGTTGACGTGCTAGTTGCTTCGTTCGGGATATACCCCAATGCCTTTGGTGTAATAATTCTAGAACTTGTTTCTGTAGGCTAAGTGGGATAACCACTCGGAAGATGGTGCCTGCTTCTAGGAGTACTACTCCAGCACGAGTCGTGAGACGATGCTGCATACGATGATAAGGTGCAAGGTGGGCAGGAAGATTGCTCTGAAGAGGCCAACCGTTGCGGATGTAAGTACGCACAGTAGCAAGTGTACTGTCCTTATCCGTAGCTTTAGCTATGCAGGTAGCATCAATAGGAAAACTGGAGACAGTATCTTCAAGTTCTATGTCCAACTGAAGACATTCAGATTCTTGAGAATCGAAGGCAGTATCAGGACCAAGTGGTAAGCGTGAGAGGGCATCAGCATTACAATGCTGGGATGTGGCTCGATAGACAATCTGATAGGAATAATCAGAAAGGAACATGGACCATCTTTGAAGCTTTCTGAGGGAATTCTCAGGGATCTTATTACCAGGATGGAATAAGTGTACGAGAGGCTTATGATCAGTAATGATCAGGAAATGGTTGCCATAGAGATATTCATTGAAACGGCGAATACCAAAGATGATGGCTAAAGCTTCTTTCTCTATCTGTGAGTATCGACGTTGATGGTCATTAAGTGTTTTCGAAGCGAAAGCGATGGAGCGTTCCTGTCCATGACGATCCTTCTGGGAGAGAACGGCACCGACACCGTAGTCTGAAGAGTCAGTAGCTAGCGTGATGAGCTTGTCGGGCTGAAAATGAGTGAGTTGTATAGCTTGAATTAAGGCGTTGTTGATGGTTTTCCATGCCTGTTGGCATTGCGGAGTCCATTGAAATTTAACACCTTTTTTACGTAGAGCATTTAATGGAGCTGCCACTGTAGCGAAGCGGGGAATGAACTTATTATAGTAGTTCGCTTTGCCTATGAAGGACTGGAGCTGCTTGAGGTTCTGAGGTTCTGGCATGTTGACGATAGCTGAGACATTCTGTGCACTAGGGCGAATTCCAGTCTTATCAAGTATATGTCCTAGGTAGTGAACTTGAGGCTGAAAGAATGTACATTTAGCGAGATTCGCTCGTAGGCCATTGTCTTTCAATTTCTGGAGAAGGAGGCGTAGATTGTTTAGATGTTCCGGATGATCTTTTCCAGTAACAATAATATCATACAGGTAGTTAGCACAACCGGGAATGGAGGCAGTGAGTTGAGCTAAATAGCGCTGAAAAATAGCCGCTGAGGATGAAACACCGAATGGGAGCCGCTGGAGCTGGAGCAGTCCGAGAGGAGTGTTGAGTGTTAGAAATTTCTTAGAGTCTTCGTCTAAAAGTAGCTGGAGATATGCTTCTTTAAGATCAACTCGAGAGAAGAATTGTCCACCAGCGAGACGACGGAATAAGTCTTCTGGACGTGGAATAGGAAAGATATCTGTGTCGAGTTGTGCGTTGACTGTAGATCGAAAATCGCCACAAAGTCGAACATTACCATCAGGTTTCTTGATTACCACTAGTGGAGTAGCCCATTGACTAGAAGTAACTGGTACCACAATTCCAGTTTGTATCCATCGTTCTAATTCTTTCGTGACCGAGTCTTGAAGTGCTAGGGGTACTGGACGTGCTTTGAGGAAGCGAGGCTTAGCTCCGGATTTCAGCTGTATGTGAGCTGTATAGTCTTTTGCTGTTCCGAGCTGAGAGTCGAAGACTTCAGGAAACTGCTTTAGGAGATCAGTAACGTCAGAAGTAGGATGCAATGTAGATACAACGTTAATGTTGTCATGTATCTGGAAACCAAATAAGTTAAATAGATCCATGCCCATAATGTTGGATGCAGTGTAGTTGTTAACTACGAGAAGAGGAATGTCCTTCTGAATTCCTTTATAACTAGCCTGAAGCTGGATTTGACCTTTAATGTCAATTTTCTTTTTGTTAAACGTCACAAGCTGGATGTCAGCTGGAGAGCATGAAGG
Organism: Anabrus simplex; assembly: GCF_040414725.1. Lineage (NCBI taxonomy): Eukaryota > Metazoa > Arthropoda > Insecta > Orthoptera > Tettigoniidae > Anabrus > Anabrus simplex. The sequence continues at coordinate 229,177,504 of NC_090265.1, forward strand.
GGAACCTAAGTCATGGTAGGTAGCCAGATTAATAATAGAGACAGGTGATCCAGTGTCTAATTGAAAATCGACAGATCGAGTAGAGAATGAGAGAGGAACGATGATCTTGTGAGAATTCCTTGTGGGAAGAATAAGATTGATCTGATCAACTTCCATGTCTTGGCGGGGCTGTATATGCTTCGGGCGTGCTGCAGGAGTCTTAGCAGGGCGGAGCGAACTCCGACATACAGTCTTAATGTGTCCAAGTTTATTACATCGTTCACAAGTGGCTTTGAAAAAACGACAGTCACGACGTTCATGATGCTTGAAACAGCCTCGGCAGGAAGGCAGGAGTTTCGAGGTGCTTTTAGAATGGGGCTTCCTTGTAGCATTACGAGAGGGAACCTGGCGAGAATGCTTGGGAGAGAGCGCCTTATCTGGACGGTTCACTGTAGCAGAGGACTTGCGGGCCTGAGTCGAGACTTGAGCAACTTCATGTGGAGAAGCTATGGCTGCGGCAGTCTTGGTAGTAAGCTCATAAACCGTAGCAATACGCTGGACGTCTTCGAAAGAAGGGTTACTCTGCTTGACAGCGTCAAAACGTATCTTGTCCTCAGGAGTATGTAAAATTACCATGTCCCGAATGAGAGAATCAGTGTAGGGTGAACCACAACCGTCCTTGGAGCATATGAACTGGCAGGGTTTAGCGAGACCACGCAATTCAGTTATCCATTCATTATGTGTCTGATGGGGTTGCTTTCTGCTCTGAAAAAAATTATAGCGAGCAGCCACTATGTGAGGAGCTTTGGCATAATGTTCAGTGAGACGGGCCAGGAGCTGTGCGAATGGTACCTCAGAAAGGTTTTCTTCTGGACCTAATTTACGTAGTAATTCACACGTAGCATTGCCAACCGAACTAAGAAATAGTGCTCGGCGGCGTTGATCATCTGTGACAGAATGGCAGATGAAATGCTGTTGTAAGCGTGCTAAATAAACTGACCATTCTTCCTTAGCCGGATCAAAAGCAGAGAACGGAGGAATAGCTGATGGCTGTGTAGAGATAGAAATAGCTTGAATAGCCTGAATTAATGCTGCCTGTTGTTGTTGCATAAACTGTTGTTGTTGCTGCTGTAAGGCTTGGAATACCGTAGCGAGTTGCTCAGCTGTAGCCATTGCAAGATGCGTGCAATAAAGAGCAAGGAGAGCTGTGTGTCAGAACTGGTTGTAGGCGCGACCTTGACCGGTATATGCTGGGAGTGAGAGAGAGAGCAAGCAAACACGCTGGAGCGTGCCACACAGGTGGAGCGCGCGACAGAGCTGTGGAATGTCTGTGGAGTGGGCGACACACTGAGCACTGATTGACTTCGTCGCCAATGTCTAAGTGTATTAGGGCACTGAGTGTGCTGTACCTCGTTGTGAAGGAGTGGATGAATTGCAAGTTATTATCTTGTCGCCACAGAGTTGGTGACTGGGGCCGATGAATTGGAGTGTTTGTTGCGTTCTTTTTTCTTTTACCTCGTCGCCATAGAGTTGTGTTGTAACCAAGGTTGAGATTTACAAAACACAACTTTATTATTCGCTTCAAATGCAAAATACACTATTTACACAAATAAAACTGAAATTTAACTTGAAGCAAATGAATTAGGAATCTTGAGAAAGAGTCTATCTTTTGTACACTATATACAAGTTTGCAGTATTTACATCCACTTCTATCTCGAAAAGATAGTCCTTGTGCTATGAAAAGTCGATAGTCGAAAACTATCAGAAGTACTGACATAAATGTTTTGGAAAGTCCTTCCTTGCTGAGTTCATAAAAGCAAGTTCAATGTTGGAAGAATTCTTACTTAGCGAAACTAAGGGAGCTTGCATTAATTAGGGAAATATTACGGTATGTAATAGTATGACTGGATATGGGCAGCGGAAGAGGAGCGGTGACCAGAGGTGAGACCTCGTACTGCCAGAAATTCAGTCCACCTGGTCGAAGCACATTTTCAAGAGGAGTAGCCTCCGTGCTCGACGTAGGGTGTATTCTGGAGCTGGACACCGGGGCAAGTGGGCATCTGGACAGGCTGGGAGTTCCTCTTTATATTACACACACGATGGTTCAGGCACGCGCACTGAGGGCTGCGCGTCGAGGCTAGAAGAATGGCACTTGGCGCGCGTGTAGCTGGCTGGCGGAGCGAGCAGGGAGCGCCGGACATACAACAATTATGTTTTTATTAGTTGCGGACTATGGAATAAGCAAGCTAAGTTAGTTGTTTGCACCGAAGGAACCACAAACAAAACCACCACCTGAGAGAACACCCATTTACTAGTATAATTTCGCTGTCTCTACGTGTAATGGAACGGCCTACATTGTTCATGGACAACACACTCCCGTGGCAGTCGATGAAACATGGCACTGAAAAATCAGCAGATCACGCGGACACAGCCATCTACCGGCAGATGCATTTGAATGAAACACCGACAGCATCGTATTTTGCGAATAAATGGCTATTTGAGTCAAATAAAGGATTTCTTGGATTCCTTTCTGTTTCTCGCTTATTAAAACGAACATGGAGCAACAACTTGCATTCTGGTGATAACATGACTTCACAGAGTCATCTATCGGACTAAGATAGAAAGATCGGCATAGACAACTCTCACAGAACCCTCTATCGGGCTGGCATAGAACGATCAGCGGAGACAACTTTCATAGAGCCATCTACCGCACGTAGTTAACTGCAACAATGTATGCATCGTATTAATCGTGTAAATGGCTATTTTACACAAATAAAGGACTTAATGAAGTAAATTATATTCTTATAGTAATTCTGAGATGGAGACCTTTCTTTTGATGTAAAACACATAGCCGTTAGTATTACGGGTTTCTCACAATATTGTGTTACACATTCAAATTATATATAATAGATTTTGAAACCTTCGAGAAATTACTTTGATACTATCTCCAGTGAGAAGTTCACTCCTCCACGTAATCCCGCAGCTAATCACGTCCAACACCAAGAACATTTCATTACTCCTACTGAAGTCACAGTTACCATAGATACCGTCAAAAACGACAAGGACTTGATGACATTCCTGTCGAAATAAGGAAAAGGATGGGGCAACGTGAAGTGGAATCCAGTGCAGATGTCGTCAATAAAATCGAGCGCAGTCACACCAGCCGATCTGGAAAGATATAGGTCATGTCTCTTACTGGAACAAGTATCTTCCTATACGTCTCCCCTGCCAATTGTTCAAGAGTTTTGAGAGTGTTTGTTACTGTTATTGATACTCATTTGGTAAGCATGCTTGCCATCTGATCGAACCATTAAGGCTTCGTGAAAGGCTGTGGAACGACAAATGCCATACACGCTACCAGCTAACAGACATATTAAGAAAGGAAGGGCAGTCCATCTAGTCAGTTTATATATGGAGAAGACATTCGATCTGGGCCATCATAAGTTAATTTTGTAATACATTCCCATGGTGAGCCAGAAGCGTATGTATAAGTGGTTCAGATCCTCTACCATGGCAAAATATTTTAGTGTTGGCTACTGAATGCATGATTCGAAGCAGTGTATCGATTCATTCAAGTGTCCGAGTGAATCGATTCACAGGAACGGCGAGCTCACGGCACACGATTCAGCTTACTCCCAGCGGACAGTGCTGAGTGGCCCACTCACTGGACGTTGATGGGGAGCCGAGCTTCCGCTGCAGCGAGACATGCAGTGACCCATGGCACACCGAAAGAATCGTGAACGAGCACTGCTCAGTGAGACACAAGATACACACGGCTCCTTATCGGCTCACTGGACAATGGCGGAGAGCCGAGCTTCCGCTGCAGCGAGACTACAGTGAGCCACGGCACACCGAAAGAATCGTACGCATTCGCGGATCAGTGAGACACGCACACGGTTCATTATCGGTAAACTGGACATTGGCGGGGAGCCGAACTTCCTCTGAAGCAACACATACAGAGCCATGGTACACTGAAAGAATCGTATGCTATAATGGACTCTCGAGCTCAGCTCATTTGAAAATAATACCCACTTGCATTTACTGTCCTCTTCTTACAGGGAGGATTAAATAATAGATAGATTTATTTGCAGTGTTAAAAAGGTAGTCAAAATATAAATCTGAAGTAGCTAGTAAGTAGGTAGGCTATTAGGTTATACTATTTATTAGTTTCGTGAATCTTAGTATTATAACTTAGTTGACATTTGACAATTAATTAAACTCGACTCTAGCCTGCCCTATGACTAAAAGGCATGCTCATGACCACTCAAAAGTACCTTTTTATATTGGCTCAGTATTCTCTCAGTTCGAATATCATATCCTTGCACAAGACTCATCCCTGGTCACTGAGCTATGCCGACTATGGCATGATAGCTAGTGAGATCTGAGATGGACTCGAGCGATTGGTGAGAAAATGGATTACGAATTTTGATGGTTTGAGACTACGGCTCAACCTGTCCAAAACAGAATACTTAGAGTGTGGTAACTAGAAGGATGGTACATTGTGATCAATGGCGACAAGCGTGAAGAGGCTTTTAACTTCCGCTGCCTGGACTCTCGCTTTGCGATGTGCTCATAGAAAATGCGTAACCTAAACAGGTATAAATCTTTACCCAAACTTTCCCCATGATCAACATCCAACGCACGCAAACAGAGCTTGAGACTGAGACGGATAAAAAGTCGATTCCTGTCCCAGTACCCAAGACTGACAACCCCATATAATCCTCACCTGGGACTAATTCTGAACAGGTACAAACCACGTCCCTAAACAGGCCTCCCATACCACAGGACCTAAGACTAGGTCCATATTTTTAACAGGAAAAATTTATTTCAAAGGGCATAAGGTTCTTCTGAGGGGTGCCTAGTCCTTAGGAGAAGTTACAGAGAGGGAGAATCGCAAGGCGAAATATTAGACATTATAACTTTCTTCCATTTATTCAGTCTATGAAAAGTTACCCTATTATATCGCTGAATTGTAGTGATCATGGATATTTATTGGAAAATATACCCCAATTCCAACAACAAAATATCGAAACATTTATGTTGATCGTATAAAATCCAACTGAATAATGTTCTTTTTAACCAGTTATGTCCATCATGACTTTCTTGATGTAAATTAATAAAGAATGTTGTAAGTGAGCAAGTAATCCTAAAGTCCTTTCTATTATCACTTGTGATTTCAGAGTATGTTTTCTACGTAAATTAAATAATGTAAATTTTTAAAATCTTTCTCGCGAATATATCAAATTGTTTATATTCAAATATAAAACATTTGAAATTAAGTCCGATCTTCTTGTATACAGTTCTAAGTATTGTCCCTTTTACGTAATTTATTATACACTTTATGTGAATATTGCAAATTAAGAGTTTATGGTACGCTTTCACTATGGACGAAGCACTGAATTGAAATTCTAAAGTTCCAACAAGTGAGAACACTTGAGCACGAGAGCACACTGTCTTCTAAAAGTCTTTTAAGTATTGTAAAGCGCTAATTTTCAAAGTTTATAAAATATTAATTAAGTGAGCTTTTGAACTGAGTTAAATGTTCTTTGTCAGCAATGACACTGTCTATAAGAGTTTTCTTGAAAGTCAGAATTATGTTTCTGAATGAAAAGGCACTTATATCACCTGAAATATGCGTTCTTGTTGAGGTCGAACTGTTAAATACTGCTCTGCAAGCAGCAATCTGGAACTCAGCTAACAGCAAGCACCGCGATGTTCCATAGTACCACGTCCCTGGAACTGTCGCTCGTAGTACCAAGTCCACGTTCCGCGTTGATCTGCATGAAATCTCCGTAGATCTACGTCGTTCTCCGTCGATCTACGTCGTTCTCCGTCGTCGATCTCCGTCGTCTTGAGTCAGGATCTCATGTTAATAAAAGAGTGTCTTTAACACGAGAAAGTCCATCTGACTAGGCCACTGATAGAGTGTCCGATGTTGAAACGTGCACCAGTTGATTTGTGCTGTTAGAAATGATTATAACTGTCTCAGAAATAATCACCATTCACTGGATGAGAAATATGTCGAAGCACTGTTTCTTTTCGTAAGTTGCGATAATTGGAAAATGAGAAAACACATTTCTATGCATAGTTAATCTTTACACTCACTGCACACTGTTCGTAGTGTCAAAAATAACTCTCATTCTAAGCACAGTTTATCATGACTGACTTTCACAGTAAAGAAATAAATAGCTCTCTCTCGTAATATATCGTAATGTTCCTTCTCACTATCACAGTTCCTTAAATACTCGTGTACGAATTCTATGAAGTCACAATGTCACTGAATTACGAAGTATGCGTAATGTATTACGGCGTATTCACAGTTCATTATACAGACTATTCACACGGGTTGTTTCAAATGGTACAGTCTGTTACGATGATTAGCGAACAGTCTTTATGCACAAGTTAAAGTGTTTTAGACTCAAAATAGTCAATGTTGGAAACCTACACTCACGATGTTCTAGGTTGAAACAGTTCAAGACCATTACAATTTAAATTAGTCGTGCTAACTTCAAGTTTGTCCAGTTATTCACACGAAAATCGAGATATTTGGTAAGTTCAAATATTGGCGAAATATTACAAGACTTATGACTTCGATGTTATAAACACGTTAATTTTCGAAGTTCGAATGTCCCTGACGAATTGTAAGTCCAACCATTTATAGGTTACTCACTGGTGTTCACATAAACTAAGTGTCAACTTGCTGTCGAAATTTATACACGTATTACTACGTTCCAGCAGAATGAACACTGAGTTCGACTTCACTTGTCGCGAGCAGCATGAGAGGCGAGCCACCTGTGAATGATTTGAACTGGTTTGCTACGTTTCTTTTCTTACGGGAGGCCCCCATAACCCGCTCCCCTGCCGTGGCAATCGACTCAATCTACATTGCCTCCGACATGCTATTAGTTTCTAAGTAGAAAATAGATAGCAGAGAAGAGTGGGAAGTGATACAAGGAGTATCTGCCGGTTTCCGAGTTAGACTCGCTACCACGGCAAAGTTTGTGTTGGTATGGTAGTGTTAAGGTGTGATATTGCAGGGTCAGGGAAAAACCACATAGGCAGGAAAGAGAAATAGCCTACGGGTAAAACCTGACATCAATTTGATAGCACATGCAAGGATGTGGGCTGGAAAAGTCCAGAGGTTGTGTAAGTTAGGAAAATGTGTCATGCAGTCATAACCATTTCCTTGCCATTGTCTGCTATTATGGGGATCAGTCCTTCTTGTCACTGCCGAGTCGGCTCGGGTCCAAAACCACCAGCTCCAACAGATGTAATGGAAACCACCATCACACTGACTGTAAGGTGCCGCGGAACCAGGTGAATTGGGCTGTCTAGATAATCATGTCACTTCGTTGCCTGGCTGTCCATAAACTAAAAAGGCAAGTATAGCTCAGCACAAGTGAAAACTCAAGCAACCACACCCGTACCTCATACCACATTCCCTCCTGAGAATCCACGGAAGCCCCTTCGAAACTCATCCAGCTATTCAGACACATCCCACCTACTTCACACTCCGATCACTACGGCCTTCTTCAGTCACTCCTACTGAACCTTCTAATGAAGTACTGGAATGAAAGGTTACAGGCGAGAAACGACACCCCACATTGTCTCAACTAAGCAAGACAATATCTAAAATAGTGCCGTAAAAATAAGAGTTTTGTCTGTACACTGCTCTGAATTTTAAAAAGAATGGTATTTCTGTATCAGTCATGTCCACAGTAACACGGACATATACTTTTTGATTTTCCGTAATCACGAGAAAACGGCTGAAGAAAATTTAATAAAAAATCGGCATACAAATTCGGGGAATAAGTCACTACAATCTAGCCCATAAATAACTGTGTTCACGCTAATTGAAATGGTAGTTTAGGGAAGGCCTAAAATTTGTTTCTCAAATATTTATGATATTAGTTGTCGTATTTTAATGAAAATCGGTATGCAAAGTCGGGGATCAAGTTTCTACAATCTAGGCTATAAACAATTGTATTCAATCTGAGGAAAGTGGTAGTTTAAGGAAGGCCTAAAATTTAATTCTCAAATATTTATGTTATTAGTAGTCCTATCTTAATGAAAATCGGCTTTAAAAGTCGGGGCACAAGTCGCTATAATCTAGGCCATACATAATTGTATTCAAGCTGAGTGAATTGGTAGTTTAGGCGAAGGCCTAAAATGTAATTCTCAAATATTTGTTATTAGAAGTCGTATCGATAAATATGACATAATTAAAGTTATATAGTATTCAATTTCCGATCATTTATGTCCTATTTATTTTTTCCCTTACCGGCTATGATCACAAAGATATTCGTGAATTCGTATTTTTGTTACCAAGTCCATATCATCGCCGAGTCACGAGAACATGGGTAAACAGAATTGAATGAAAATTGGTTTGTAAAGTCGGAGGATAAAGAACTACAGACTGTGCTATAAATAAATTAATAAATCACAGTGTCGAAAGAGAACTAAATGTGAAGGACTACAATATAGAAAACTCCTAACATTGATCAACAATAACATTACATCGACCATTGTTTGTTGTGATGTGCTTTGTGTTTTCTGTTGCCACTCATCTCCGGTAGATAGTATTACTGGCACGTACCAAGTATTTTTTATTTACTTTACGTCGCACCGACACAGATAGGTCTTATGCACACGATGGGACAGGAAAGGGTTAGAAGTGTGAAGGAAGCGGCCTTAGCCTTAATTAAGGTACTGCCCCAGCATTTGCCTGGTGTGAAAGTGGGAAACCACGGAATATCATCTTCAGCGCTGCTGACAGGGGGGTTCGAATCCACTATCTCCCGGATACAAGCTCACAGCTGCGCATCCTAACCACACGGTCAACTCGCCCGGTCGTACAGAGCGTAACAGCCTGCCTGAATGTTGACGGGGAGTAGCTGGGGAGTTAGATACCTTTCTTCTTTAGCATGCCATTCCTCTGGTTCATAAATTTTCCGATATTACTGGTAAGTAATACACTGGTTCATCATAGCGTTCGAGCTAGTCAATCCCTACTCTGATGCACTGATTGGAATGAGCAGTGTGCATATTTAACGGAATAATGGCAGAGGAATATTCACGGCAGTCTGTGGCCTTGTCATTCCAGCTCTGGAACTTTGCACCGTAGTACTGTTAGTTAAAAGTGATAAAATGTGCGGTTTTTCATTTGATCGAGTATTTTATATGATGACATTGCTTTTACTCGCTTCATTCCTACTGACGTTTTTGTAATGACCTATGTTGACTTCAGTTAGGAATAGCACAAAGTCAGTATTTCTGAGAATCCCGTAGGGAAGCAGGGGTACATCAGCTAGTCTAAAATATTGCCCTAAACATTGAAACAGATCAACCACTTGTACCAGGCAAACGTCTTCTCGTCGTTATGAGACAAGAGACGTAAGAAAATTGACAGTCCCACCTTCCTTTGAGGACTCATACGGGAGTTGCAACGAACAGTTTAGTTTAGTTCAGTTCAGACGATTTCAGGGACAGGGAAGTAGCCTATGGATAAGAAAAGATCCTGCGCAGAACAGAATAAAGGATATAATTATACTCTCAGAATATAAAAAAATATAGAGTAAAGGTGTCAAGCGTTATTCGTAGATAGTCTGTATGATAAAGAACACTTTTTTACCTTATATGTGAAAAACATGCCATAATTCCGGCTTCAGGGAATAAGCCACGTTCTAATGACCATGTTGTCCCTATTTCCTAAACCACAAATAAAGTTCCGTTTCTATCTAGCAGTAACTACTTTCTGGTGCTCTCCTTTAATAGTGTGTTATTTGAGAGCTCGCTCTAGCCTGTAATTTATTCCATAAATGGCACTTGTAATTCTGTGGGCTCCCCCACTTCTCACCACGCTCAACTAATAGCATGCAGATTTGTCTTCCCAGATCGGACGTGCCTGGCCCAGATTAACCCCGTTTTAAGGCTGTGACATCTCACCGCATATAAACGTGACGGGTTGACACATCTAGGTATTAGAATTATTAGAAAATGAACTACATTCTTCATAGAATGAATGATAGTGAAGTAATGCCCAGCATTAAAGCAGTTGAAAGTTAACATCCGACCTGCCGCAGGATTACTAAAGTGGAAACGTATGGTTGGATTAGGGAAAAGAGAGTCATAACACGAGTGTGTATGTTATGAAGGCCAGAAAAAAATACCACTGGCAAATTGTTCACGTTCACAATAAGGAGACTCTTAGAAGGATCTTTAAGTTGATGAAGAATGGGCCAGATGTCCGCAATGATCTGGAACTGGAAATAATTAGAATGTTCAACTTACCTTTATGAAGAGCGTAACTGACGCACGCCAATAAGTCTGGGGTTAGTCTCGAGTGAGTCCGTCTCGAGTGAGTCAGTCTTTAGTGCGTCAATAACGAGTTAACGTAAACAGACGGTCGAAAGTCTATGACCAGTCATTCACCGGAAGTGTATCCGTCAATGGGCTACGCCGAGTTCAACAAGCTTGGTTACTTGTAAAAGTGTTCTGGAATAACACTACGCTGTGAGAAGCCGTGCGAAAAACGGTAGTGCGACCCGCCGATGTGCACTGTATTCATCCGGGCGACTGTGTGTGTGTGTGTTTGTGCGTGTGCGTGTATGTGAGAGAGAAAGAGAGAAAGGGTTAAAAATCTGCGTTGCGTGGAGAACTGAAACGCGAGCGAGCTTGTGTGAACTGTAAATAGAGGTTGAATGAATTTAGAGGATAATAGAATATGCTGTCTCTCTACGCAGTAATTTTATTTTTAAGTACCAGGATATCCCACCACAGTTTTATATAAATCAACACTATATTCTCGTATCGTCTTTCTCAAATTAATTTTGGTAGGTGAAGTCTTTTTTGCACCCATTTCTAGTTTATTCAGGGGCTGCCTGGCTGAGGCGATAAAGGCGTGGTCGGTTCGCCCGGAAGGACATGGGTTCGAATCCCTCTAAGGAAGTCTTAAAATTTAAGAAATGAGATTTCCATTTCCGGAGGTTCACACGGCACTGAGGTTCACTCAGCCTGCATAAAAAATGAGTACCTTTTTAATTCCTAGGGGCAAAGGCGGCCGGGCGTAGAGCCAACCACTCTACCCCACCAAGTGCCGAGGTTACGGATGGTGGGAGCTTTTATCTTCCACCCCTCCAAGGGCCTTCACGGCCTGTACGGAGATGACTTTACTTCTTTGCTTTTTGCTATTTCTAGTTTATTCACACATGTATTTACTGGCTGTCCATAAACTAAAAGGGCAAGTATAGCCCAGCACAAGTGAAAACTCAAGCAACCATACCCGTACCTGATACCAAATTCCCTCCTGAGCCTCCACAGAAGCCCTCTACGAAACTCATCCAGCTATTCAGACACACCCTACCTACATCACACCCCGATCACTGCGGCCTTCTTGAGTCACTCCTTTCGAACCGTAAACACATTATACGGTTGGAGTACGTAAATTGGCCATATTACACAACATCCCTACAATACGGTATGGTAAGGTCCATTTTCTCTATACATCAGCGTAAAGAAACGAACACAACGAAAATTACTCTGATGGACTGCATATAAATACGTGTTTGGGAGGCGTGACCAGTCTTAAGGAAAAAAATAGGTAGGAAAAACATTGGGATATACGAGGTTTTAGAAGTAAGCTATCGTTATGTAGTTTTAGAGTTGATTATATGTGTTTGATTTCAAGTATTAGATTGTATTATATTGTTTCATTTTCGAGTTACACTTTGTCCTTGTGGAAGCCTGAATTGACTGGGAAATATCTGATACCTTCAAAAAAAGTTGTGTATATGTTTACCAGTCAGACATGGTGTACACGATTTCAATGGTCATTAAGACTGTCACCAATCAGCCTTCCGACCTCAAATGTGAATTCAGCACTAATCTCGGTCATTCTAGACTACTTCTTTTTCTTCCCCGATGGAGGCTGAACTTGGGCTTAAAATTTATCGAGAGCGTCACAATTCATCTCAGCGTTATCGATATTAATATCACTTAATGTTCATTATTATTACATGTCATCCCCTTCCATTCCTCACCCCTAATGAGGGTAGGAAATTCTCACCTCCATAGTATTCTTTCTTCCAACTAGTAAGTCATATGTGTACCGAGTTCGGTTGAGAGCTATGCTGGAGGATATATCCATAATATTGATCATTTTGTGTGTTTTATGTCTTATCAACTCTTACTCCCCATGCTGATGGGATTGTACTTGGGCTTAGACGACACCCGGAATGTCATTGTTCATCCCAACGGCCCACAAAATACAGATTCGAAAATAATGTTCGTCGTTTTCGATTATTCTTACATGTCGTCCCCTTCCAATCCCCACATATGGGGGTGATAAGGATGCCTCATATCCACAGTATTTCTTTTTTTCTAGATATTAAGTCAAATTTGTCCAACGTTAGGTTGAGAGTTATCCTAGAACAAACAACATACATCCATAATCTCGGCCATCCCGGATACTTTTTTTTTCATCCCAACACCCATGCTTATGGGGGACTGAACTTTGCCTTAAACGCTAACTGGAGTGTCACTATTAATCTCAGTAACTATGGATTCGACACTAATATATGTCGTTTTCGATTATTTTTACGCTCATGTACATAAATACCAGAGCACCTTGAAGGAATAGAGATAGGAAGTTCATATTCACAGAACATGTGCATTAGTATGTTCTGAAGAAATAATTAACACTTGAACCATGTCGACCCTTAGGTTCCAGGTCCACATCGATATCTCGGCGCACCACCACCGACTGGTAAAATGTACCTGCGGCTCTCATTATCGCTATAACCGAAGGTAATGGATCAGTGTGATTTGAGTAGACGTGCAGGATGCCTCGCAGGCGTATGCGAGAACCGTGCCGTCAAATGAGCGAGTTTGAAAGAGGGCGCATTATTGGCATGACAGAACATGATGCATCCATCCGAGAAATTGCTGCTCGTGTGGGACGAAGTGTGTCGACAGTGCAACGGGTGTGTACGGAATGGTTCACAGAAGGCCGTAGAATACGACGTGATGGGTCTGGTCGCACCACACAGACCACTCCCCAGGAAGATCGACACCTAATACAAATGACATTGCAGATCAGATCCATGTCCTCCTCGGCTCTGGCGCACCAGTGAAGCAGTGCAACACATCGTACACTATCGGGAGTGACAGTCCGTCGCCGTCGAGGTTATCGGCGCATAGTCCACTTCTCCATCTACTTTTGACTAATGTGCTTAAATATGCTAAGACCTCAATGGTGTATGAAACGACGTCACTGGGGACAGGACTGGCAGCAGATGGTGTTTTAGGACGAATACAGGTTCTGCTTGTTTGAAAATGATGGCCGCATTTTGGTTCGCCGCAGACAGGGCGAGAGGCATCACATTGACTGCACTTGCACAAGACCTACAGCCCCAACTCAAGGCTTTATGGTGTGGGGTGCTATTGGGTACAACTACAAATCTCAGTTGGTGCGTGTCCAGTGCACTGTGACCAGTTTGACCTACGTGAATTACATCCTGCGACCCGTAGCCATACCGTTTCTGCACGACACCCCAGACACCATATTTCAGCAAGAAAATGTGCAACCACTTGTTGCTGCACGAAAACGTGCCTTCTTGTTGTCACAGGATGTCAGACTCCCGCCTTGGCCCGCCCGATCACCGGACTTGTCCAATCGAAGATGTGTGGGATATGATGAAATGGCGGGTGCAGCGCTGTGACCCAGTGCCAACCACCAAAAATGGACTGTGGAACCAGGTGAAGGCAATATGGAAGGCTATACCCCAGGACGCCATTCGCGCCTTATACGCGTCGATGCCACCACACATGGAACAAGTTATCAGTGTCAATGGAGGACCTAGTGCCTATACTAGGCAACAGGATACATGCTGAACCTAGGTGCTTCAAATGCTAATCGTTTGTGCAGAAAATATGAACTTCTAATCTCTATTCTTTCAAGGTGTTCTGTTTCTTATGAACATGAGTGTACATGAGTGTGTAACCCCCCACAGAATTTGTTTCCAGATAGTAGCCTATGTCATATGTGGAGTGTCTAACCCCCCACAGAATTTGTTTCCAGATAGTAGCCTATGTCATATGTGAACCAAGTTTGATTAGGTGGTATACCGGAACATACCCACACACATCTATAATCTCGGTTATTTTTACATTCATTTTCACCCCTTCAGAACCTCCACTCCCACTGTGGCTGAAGTATGACTTATCCGGCATCCATAGTATCACGTTCAACTCATCAACGTCAAAAACTATGGATTCGAAATTAATATCAGTCTCCATCGATTATTTTTATAGATCACCCATTCCCTAAGGGTGCTTGGTGGGTTATACCCCCCTTCAACCGGTAAATTCAGGGAGTGTACCAAGTTCAGTTGAGTTCTATTCTGGACTAGACATACATCCGTAATCTCGTTACTTTTTTGATACTTTCTCTTTCACCCTTTCTCAACCCCGATGCCGATGGGGACTGAACTTGGTCTTAAACGACAGCCGGATTGCCAGTATTCATCTCAGTGACCTCGAACACTTTGGATTATACGTTAATATTGGTCGTTTTCTATCATGTTTTCTTTCACCACCGCCCGTAAGGGGTGTCTTACCACCACAGTTTTCTTTTCCAACTAATAAGTCATTTGTGTACTATGTCCGGTTGAGAGATATGCCGGAACATGCACGCTTACATCTATAATCTCGATCATTTTCGGTTATTTTTATTACCCCTACATACATTTCTCCAGACAGTAAGTTATGTGAGTATTAGGTTTGGTTAAGAGCTATGCTGGGACAGACATACATTCATCCGTAATCTCTGTCATTTCAGACATTTTCTTTTTCACTCCTTCTCACCGCCTATGCTCAAGGTGACTGAACTTTGACTTTAAAATATCCGGAGTGTCACTATTTATATCAGTGACCCGGGAAACTATGGTTGTTTTGTAGTATTTCATATTTGTACCAATTTTGGTTGAGAACTATGCTGGAACATGCACACCTGTACGTCCATAATCTCGGTCATTTTCGGAAATGTTCTTTTTCACCCCTTCCCATCCCCTATGCCGACGGGGCTGAACTTGCACTTAAATGGCATGCAAAGTGTCACTGTTCGTCTCAGCGACCCTGAAAGCTATATATTCGAATATACTGCATGCCTCCCCTACCCACCCCTATCCCTAAGGTTGCTTACCCCCACAATGTTTGTATCTAGATAGTAGGTCATAAGTGTACCAGATTTGGTTGAAATTGTTCCAGTGGTTTAGGAGAAGATGTTGACATTTTATAGCCTATTTTTTATATATAGAGATAACTCGTGTTGATATTCTGTATTATTCACATTCTTGAATATTTTTTCTCATCTAATGCACAGCTACAATCTTTAAACTTGGCAGACCTATCAAAGTTGGTCCTATGACATGAAAGTACATCTCGACCACAGCATGTTTAATTGCTATTTCCAAATAACAGGCAAGGTCATGAACCTCCTAGCAAGAAAGGTACTTTATAGAAACTAGTGGCTTGTTCCTATCCTCCTATATACATAACTAGCAAGATACCCGTGCTTCGCTACGGTATTATACTGAAATTTATAATTGAATGCTTATCGTTTTATATATAACCCACCGATATTCGCGATCTGACTCGTTTTCTGAGAGATTCCGCCAAAATTTGCGATCTGACTCGTTTCCTGAGAGATTACGGCAACGTCCCTCTCATTTTTCAATCTTTTCTCCAGCAATCGATTTCGTACTTTCCGGGATAGGTCCAGGTATTCCACCCGGTCAGTTGGGTCCCTAAATCTTTGCCATCTTTTCCTATAGCCTAAGCATTTTTTATGTGGATCAAATCCTTGAGGAGATCCGGCGTGGTGTCGTCTTGGGTGCTTTGGCGGTACTGAACCTCTACTTGGCGGTAAATTATATCTGCTGTCGTTGTCATTGATGACAGTATGACCAGCACCATTGTCACCCGCAGGCAAGTGAGCAGGACTTCTCGCGATACGAATGACATACTTCCGTGCATTATTGACCTTATTACAGAGGTGAACAATTGCACGGTCAATCATATATCTATCGTTTATTTCAAATATATTTAAATTTTTGTTTATATGCCAGAAGAATCTACTGTAATCTAAGAAGGTTCTCCAAAGGAAAAGATGGCTCTTGAAAACGAACCCAGGAGAGATTAAAAATGATCGGTTTGTGATCAGAATACGTACATTGAAAATCCACAGCCTGTTTCCAGTCATTCAACCGGGTCAATAATGGAATGAATTAGCCCTGCCGAAGCCTGTCGCACTCCACTGGGGCAATGATTAAATGAATGACAAATGAAATGAAATGAATTTGGAGAGTGTTGCTGGAATGTATGATGACGGGGAAAACCGGAGTACCCGGAGAAAATCGTGTCCCGCCTCCGCTTTGTCCAGCACAAATCTCACATGGAGTGACCGGGATTTGAACCACGAAACCCAGCGGTGGGAAGCCAGCGCGCAGCCGCCTGAGCCACGGAGGCTCCTTATAAGTACATTAGGAACAGTAAAATCAATTGGCCTTACCTCCGTTTTCACCCCACAACGGTTAAGTCGATTTACCTCCCCCCCCCCCCAAAAAAAAAAGAAAACGTGTTCCTTTACGTTTAAAGGAGATACCAAATACCAATGTTCACGTGTGTTACCTTCAGTTTTGAGATATAAGTATTCCCATAAAAAATAATTCACTTTTTTCACTTACTTTCACACTCCCCGCCACCCTTAAGTGAATTTTCCGGCAAAAAGTACTTGTTTCTTTAATATTAAAGGATCTTCTAGATACCGATTATCTTCAGTTTTTGAGATATGTGTCCCCATGAAATGAATTCAACTCCATTTCACACACGCCCCCAAAAATGATTCTCCGCCACCCCCCCAAAACACGCGTCGTTTTATTTTTAAAGAAGATCTAAATACCAATTTTTACGTCTGTAACAATTTTAGTTTTTATTAGATGTAAGTATCCTCATACAATTAATTCAATAAATTTTTCAATTTTTCAACCACCCCTCCCCGAACCTTCATTGGATTTTCCGAGAATACCTGTTTCTTTACTTTAACAGGAGATTCCAAATACCAATTTTTACGTCTGCAACATTTTACGTTTCTGAGATATACTGTAGATATAGTATTTCTAAAAATTCACCCCAATTTGTCACTCCTGTTTAACCCCCATTAATTAGATTTTCCAAAAACAAAAAATTAATGTTTCTGTATTTTTAAAGGAGATTCCATATACTAACTGTCTGGTCTGTAATATCTTCAGTTTCTGAGATATAAGTATCCTCGTTAAAGACATTCAACCCCTTATTCACACTTTTCACCCCCTCCTATTGGGATTTTCCGAAAACAAAAAAATACGTGTTCCTTTATTTTTAAAGGAGATTCTAAATATCAATTTTTACATCTGCAAACTTTCGAAGTTTTGAGATATAGATACACTCATTTTTAAAATAAACCCCCCTTTCACCCCCCACTATTTGGATTTTCTGAAAACAAAAAATACATGTTCCTTTATTTATAAAGGAGGTCCCAAATACCGATTTTCAGATCTGTAACATCTTCAGTTTCTGAGAAATAAGGATCCTTATTAAAGGCATTAAACTATTTTTCACCCCTTTTCACCCCTCCTATTGGGATTTTACGAAAACAAAAACATACGTCTTTCTTTATTTTGAAAGTAGATTCTAAGTACCAATTTTTACATCTGTAAACTTTGAAAGATTTGAGATATAGATACACTCATTTTAAAAATGCACCCCCTTTCAACCCTCCACTATTTGGATTTTCCAAAAACAAAACGTACATGTTTCTTTATTCTTAAAAGAGATCCCAAATACCTTTTCTCAGGTCTGTAATATCTTCAGTTTCTGAGATATAAGTATCCTCATTAAAGGCATTCAACCCCTTTTCACCCCCCCCCCATTAGAATTTTCCGAAAACAAAAAAATACATGTTTATTTATTTTAAAGGAGATTCTAAATACCAATTCTTACATCTGTAAACCTTCAAAGTTTTAAGATGTAGAAACACTCATTTTAAAATTCACCCCCCTTTTCATCCCCCATTATTTGGATTTTTCAGAAACGAAAAAATACCTGTTCCTTTATTTTTAAAGTGGATCCCAAATACCAATTTTTAGGTCTGTAATATCTTCAGGTTCTGAAATATAAGTAGCCTGATTAAAGGCATTCAACCGCTTTTTCACCCTTTTCCACCCTTCCTATTGGGATTTTCCGAAAACAAAACAATACGTGTTTCTTTATTTTTAAAGGAAATTCTAATTACTAATGTTTACATCTATAAACTTTAAAAGTTTTGAGATATAGATACACTCATTTTCAAAATTCACCCTCTTTTCACACTCCCATTAATTGGATTTTCCAAAAACAAAGGAATACGTGTTTCTTTATTTTTAAAGGAGATCCCAAACACCAGTTTTCAGGTCTGTAATATTTTCAGTTTCTGAGATATAAGTATCGCCATTAAAGGCATTCAACCCATTTTTCACCCCTTTTCACCCCTCCTATTGGGATTTTCCGAAAACCAAAAAATTAGTGTTCCTTTATTTTTAATGAAGATTCTAAATACCACTTTTTACATCTCTAAACTTCAAAACTTTTGAGATATAGATGCACTCATTTTAAAAATTCACCCCCCCCCCTTTCACCCTCATTAATTGGATTTTCCACAAACAAAAAAATATGTGTTTCTTTATTTTTGACAGCGATCAAAAGTACCAATTATGAGGTCTGTAATATCTTCAGTTTCTGAGATATAAGTAGCGGTATCCTGATTAAAGGCATTCAACCCCTTTTTCACCCTTTTTCACCCCTCCTATCGGGATTGTCTGAAAACAAAAAAATACGTGTTTCCTTATTTTTAAAGAAGATTCTAAATACCAATTTTCACATCTGTAAACTTTTAAAGTTTTGAGATATAGACACACTCATTTTAAAATTTCACCCCCCTTTTCACCCCCTTAGCTACGGAATATCCAAAAATCCTCTCTTAGCGAGCACCTACATCTTAATATGAATATATCCCCAACATTTCATTTCTTTATGTCCAGCAGTTTTGGCTCGGCGATGATGAATCAGTCAGTCAGTCAGTCAGTCAGTCAGTCAGTCAGTCAGTCAGTCAGTCAGGACAAGCTACTTTATATATATACTGTAGATTTCTCGCCGGACTTTCATGATACTTCGTAGGTTGCTGTCACCTAGCGACAGTCTGTCCATGAAGTGGATCCAAACTTGTTGCTGCTTTACAATGGACTTAATTACATAAAATTACTCATCATAAAAAGTCTACCGATCGGATTTCGTTCCAGTCACTTCTTAAACCGTCTCAGGAGTAATAAGAACTAATTGTGAAAATTTCAGTGAAATCCGTCCGGTAATTTTGGACTCCATATGAGACAAACACACACACACACACACACACACACACACACACAGAGATAAACACACACAACCACCCATCCACACAGTTTCACTTGTATATATTTGTATATATATATATATATGGAGAAGGATAGGTTACCTAGGAGAATAATGGATTCTGCTATGGAGGGTAAGAGAAGTAGAAGGAGACCAAGACGACGATGGTTAGACTCGGTTTCTAACGATTTCAAGATAAGAGGTATAGAACTAAATGAGGCCACAACACTACTTTCAAATCGAGGATTATGGCGACGTTTAGTGAATTCTCAGAGGCTTGCAGACTGAACGCTGAAAGGCATAAGTCTATAATGATAATGTATGTATGTATGTATGTATGTATGTATGTATGTATGTATGTATGTATGTATGTATGTATGTATGTATGTATGTATGTATGTATGTGTGTATGTATGTATATATGTAGATTATAAATAAACTTCCACACTGTTCAAGTCAAATAAATAAATAAATAAATAAATAAATAAATAAATAAATAAATAAATAAATAAATAAATAAATAAATAAATAAATAAACCTTCCATGCGGTTTCAGTAAACCAAATATAACTCGTGAACCATTCACGTAAATTACTTACTTTAAAGGGTATATTTATTTTGGGAAAATCTCGAGCTGAATAAACAATTTTCAAGAAGTACGGTGGATGGACGATATCACATGACTGTGTGTTGTAACACTGCGTGTATGCGTATGGGAATAGAGACACATCTGGAGAAGCGCCACGTAGCGTTGAACACAAGGAGTTGAAGCAGGGTAGTGTGCTGCAGCCAGTCGAACGTTGTGCATTGGAAGACTCGTGTCATAGTGCACTAGAGCAACGCATAAACATCAATTTTCCTTGAATTGGGGGAAAAATGGTGACCGAGACACATGCGGTTTAGGTGGAGAGTATAGAACAGAAGTTGTAAGCAGAAAATTAGTTCATGACCGGTTCATTTTCTTTTCTTTCTTTACTATTTGCTTTACGTCGCACCGACACAGATAGGTCTTATGGCGACGATGGGATAGGAAAGGCATAGGAGTGGGAAGGAAGCGGCCGAGGCCTTAATTAAGGTACAGCCGCAGCATTTGTCTGGTATGAAAATTGGAAACCACGGAAAACCATATTCAGGGCTGCCAAGAGTGGGGTTCGAACCCACTATCTCCCGGATGCAAGCTCACAACTGCGCTACCCTAACCGCACGTCCAACTCGGCCGGTATGACTGGTTCAAACGCTCTCCATTTTGACAGGGAACTGTTGAATATCCGCCACGACCGAGTCGACCGTCAATAAGCAGAAGTGACGAAAACATCGTACATATCGACGAAATTCCAAAACTGATTCCAAAAGGATATTTCTTTACACATGAAAAAATAAATAGAAAAATAAATTTTGGACCCCCCAATATGTGTTTCCCTCCTTAAAGACGTGTTGACTTCAAAGGAAAATAGGCAAAGAAAATAGGTCATTGTCTTACAAACGTACAATTATAGTGGCCATGCAAACAAATAACATTTTGTTATGTATGTAATTATATTTAATAACACTAAATTAAACATAATCAGATACGCCTACTTTTAAAGAAATATGAAACAAGTTGTGGTTAGCATTGCAAAATCAATATCATTAACAATATTTTTTCTTCTTCTTGGTCGTTTCTCCAATTTATTGGGTGATATCAATCCGGCCTAGTTTCACAGCTAAGTGCCCTCCTTACGCCAACTATACATGGAGGCATGTATTCACTAAAGGTGGTTAGTGGTGTGTTGTGAATGTGTGAAGAGAAGTATTTTTAGACGAATATAAACACCCAGTCCCAGAAACAGAGGAATTAATCATACGCAATTAAAATTCCTAGTCTGTCCGAGAATTGAAATACTTCCATCGGAATCGAGGACCCGTGCACTGACCATTCAGCCAAGAAGCCGGCAAACTCGCCAATTTCACAAACAGTTGATATTATATTATTAAACTGCTTACATAGACTCACCAGTGGAGAATTTCTTTGACAGATGGAAATGGAACATCTAGGTACAATAGAATAGTTTTCAAGTCCTCCAATAATAATAATAATAATAATAATAATAATAATAATAATAATAATAATAATAATAATAATGGTTTGGTTTGAGATAATGGGATTAAGTCATTAACAGAAACTTCCATAGCCTTCCTCATCAGTTTGTTTAAGAGTTATAAAGAGACTATCTCTCGACACCTCCGAAGCATTAAAACGAAACACTGCCATACCAAATCAGTACTTTAATTCCAAACCAAACATTAACCAAGGAGAAACTTTATAATTGAGAAACTCCAGTGGAGACACCAAACCTAATCTGGGCTGGTCGGGATAGAGGTGACACTTTACTGAACAAAGGTGTTGGAGGACATCAGCAAGCTATGACTGTGTTGAACAACTGCTAACTACGAATCATATAGTGTTTGAATGTCCTCGCCCAGATATCCACGGTAATATGACAAATCTCCACCTCGTGATTGTCGGAGATATTCAGAGGATTCATCAACCGGGTTAGAAGGTGACATTGTATTGTAACTTGTTAACATTGATGCTTTCACGGCCCGCACTTGTAGACATGATATGATTATGCCGTGTCAAGGAAACAAGGTGAAACGCTTTAGGTTTTGCTTTCCTCTGCGTCTTCAGAAGAAAACATTGTTTGTGATATCTGTGAATTTTTAAATCCATGCACATCGTCGCTTCACCGGTAAAAGGTTGTATTCCACAAAGCTCTTCCTGTCGATTATTCTCCTTAAGACTGGTCACGCCTCCCAGCCACATATGGTTATGCAGTTCTTCAGAACCAATTTCGTTGTGTTCATTTTCCTATGCCCTGTCTAAAGGAAAATTAACCTTACTGTACCGTACTATACGAATGTCTGCTTGCATTACGTATTTACGCACTCCTATTGTATAATGCATGTAAAGTTCATTTTCGTTTACGCGTCGGCATAGGAAAACGAACACAACGGACATTGTTCTGATGGATTGCG
Source organism: Anabrus simplex (assembly GCF_040414725.1). Classification (NCBI taxonomy): domain Eukaryota; kingdom Metazoa; phylum Arthropoda; class Insecta; order Orthoptera; family Tettigoniidae; genus Anabrus; species Anabrus simplex. The sequence continues at coordinate 229,199,976 of NC_090265.1, forward strand.
TATCCATATGTGGCTGGGAGGCGTGACCAGTCTTAAGGAGAATAATGGATCGGAAGAGCTTTGTGGAATACAACGTATTACCTGTGAAGCGACGATATTATGAAGCTATTTCAAGAACCACAAGATGGATCTTGAGGATTTTACCATTGTAGAGAGCATTTGTTTGTGTATGAAACATTAATGTGTGACAAGAAAAACAGGCAATAAACATTTTAGTGAAGCAAGTCAATAATAAACGGCCGCTCGAGAGTTTTCTTGTCTTACGCTGTCTAACCATCCTAACAACAGACCCCAAGTAATCCCAAGTGCGTGTGGAGGTATTGTTGAACATAAGAAGCTCTATAATAACTCCGTGACGATGTATGCCTGTCTGCAAATGGTATTCCTCATATTAGGCTTTTGATGTTATAATTCGCTATAAAAATCAACCTTAAAATTAAAAACTATAGTTTGAGATTAACCTAATCAAATCAAATCAAATCAAATCAAATCAAATCAAATCAAATCAAATCAAATCAAATCAAATCAAATCAAATCAAATCAAATCAAATCAAATCAAATCAAATCAAATCAAATCAAATCAAATCAAATCAAATCAAATCAAATCAAATCAAATCAAATCAAATCAAATCAAATCAAATCAAATCAAATCAAATCAAATCAAATCAAATCAAATCAAATCAAATCAAATCAAATCAAATCAAATCAAATCAAATCAAATCAAATCAAATCAAATCAAATCAAATCAAATCAAATCAAATCAAATCAAATCAAATCAAATCAAATCAAATCAAATCAAATCAAATCAAATCAAATCAAATCAAATCAAATCAAATCAAATCAAATCAAATCAAATCAAATCAAATCAAATCAAATCAAATCAAATCAAATCAAATCAAATCAAATCAAATCAAATCAAATCAAATCAAATCAAATCAAATCAAATCAAATCAAATCAAATCAAATCAAATCAAATCAAATCAAATCAAATCAAATCAAATCAAATCAAATCAAATCAAATCAAATCAAATCAAATCAAATCAAATCAAATCAAATCAAATCAAATCAAATCAAATCAAATCAAATCAAATCAAATCAAATCAAATCAAATCAAATCAAATCAAATCAAATCAAATCAAATCAAATCAAATCAAATCAAATCAAATCAAATCAAATCAAATCAAATCAAATCAAATCAAATCAAATCAAATCAAATCAAATCAAATCAAATCAAATCAAATCAAATCAAATCAAATCAAATCAAATCAAATCAAATCAAATCAAATCAAATCAAATCAAATCAAATCAAATCAAATCAAATCAAATCAAATCAAATCAAATCAAATCAAATCAAATCAAATCAAATCAAATCAAATCAAATCAAATCAAATCAAATGATATGCTTGTTTGTTTGTTTGTTCATCATTGGTTTGGAAACTATTGGACCGACTGAGCTGAAATTGGAGTGGATATAGCTTGAAATCACGAGTTACGCAAATGATACTTTTGACTGCGATATATTTCACCATTTAGAACTAGTTGGGGATTTTACAGGGGTATGTCCCAAATTTGGACAATGTTTTTCCCTACGTCAACTAAAATAATGCGTGAATGGTTGGCCCCATCGAAAAATGAAGTGCACTTTGTGGCCTTGAAGTTGAATTTTCTACTAGAAACATTACATGCATTTTCTTGGTTACCTTAACAGTTTTCAAGAAAGTTCAGCTTTCTTGTGTTTTGGCTGTGGTTGTCTTCACTAATTATTAGGCTACTTATTTTGCGCCTGAATAGAGGTCACAAAAAGCCGCGATAGACCTTGTTAGTCAACATATGTATAAAGTCTTCGTCTGTTAACACTCTAGGCACGTGGTACGCGTGTAAAATGAAATTTAGCAACTGAATTATAAATGCGAGTTTCGTCACACAAAATGTCGCAATTAAATGAATGAAGGCTCATCATGATGATAGGGGACATTGGAAAAATAGTCTGTTGACACCTTGATCATTGAAGCACATCCACTCCGGCCGAAATTACAGCCGCTACTAAAATAAAACTGTGCTGCAGTCGGTACCATTTTGTTTAAACACGCAATGATGTGATTCCATCATCGCTGGTTGTGATTTTTCTGTTGTCCTGTGTGCAGTTATGTCCCCTACGTGATGGTATATGCCACTTATATCTAGGTTGAAAAAGACCTTTAGGAATACGCTTAATACGGTTAAGATGTACGGTCATTTCAATATACTTTGGAATGGTATGTTCTAGTGGAAGCCATTTCTTTTCAGTTTCGATTCAGTTAACTTATAACCGTTTCCGACAAAAGAGTAGCGTTACCAAAATGTTGCAAAGTTTGAGCTGGGAAGAATTGGGAGAAAGGAGGCGAGCTGCTCGACTAAGTGGTATGTTCCGATTTGTCAGTGGGGAGATGGCGTTTAATGACATCAGTAGACAAATAAGTTTGAGTGGCGTCTTTAAAAGTAGAAAAGATCGCAATATGAAGATGAAGTTGGAATTCAAGAGGACAAATTTGGGCAAATATTCGTTTATAGGGAGAGGAGTTAAGAGATTGGAACAACTTACCAAGGGAGATGTTCAATAAATTTCCAATGTCTTTGCTATCATTTAAGAAAAGGCTAGGAAACCAACAGATAGGGAATCTGCCACCTGGGCGACTGTCCTAAATGCAGATCAGTAGTGATTGATTTGATTTGATTGATTTAGTGATTGATTTGATTTGAAATACCATGTAGTCAAAAGGAATATAGTAATGGTTTAGAACACAGTCGAATGAGAAATATATTATTGATAAGCCTTAAGCATATAAACTCCCAAGGAAGAAAGTTATTCGTGAAAGAGTTTTATCCGCAGTATATCCAAATTCGGACGTTAAAAATGGACACTAAGATGCAAAAATAATGTTACAGGTAAAGAGTAGCAGAGATGTGCACGTAGAAAATATCGACAAGAATATGTTGGACTCAGATGGAAAGTGGTGAGTTTAAACAAAATGGGGGTAAAGAAGAGAATTCTGCAAAGAGCTGACTTGAAACTGGGTAAAAACTGCGTGCCCCTTCATCAGACTCCATTATTTTGTTTGCTTCATCTGCAAAGGGACATTTGTTTAAAGGGGGAAAAATGACTATATACATACATACATACATACATACATACATACATACATACGTACATACATACATACATACTATTACGCCGTGATCGAGCAAATGGCGGTGCGGTTTCGGTCACGTAGCAATGAGCTTGCATCCGGGAGAAATTGGGTTCGAAAGCCAATTTCAACAGCTCTGAAGGTGGTTTTCCGTGGTTTACCATTTTCATATACTGTACTTGGAATTTCCTGGAGAGGATGAGTGATTCAGACTGGGGTCTACCGGCCGGCCTTATTACTCTTGCTTCGTCTGGTGTCTCCATGAATTTTCTGAAAGGCGAAATTAGAACACTCGTATTCTGGCCCTACCCCGTTGACACTAGAACTTCATCACCAGATGTATAAATGCAGGCTCCCCTCGAAGATTTGTTCTTGTGTTGTATTATTGTAATGACTGTTGAGTAGTCAGTTTCAAGTCGTGAGCTGAGAGTTCAATGTGTGGAGCGGTCACTTGAGTTGATTGTGCGAGTTACCGGCCAAGTGTACGACAGTCATGCGTTGTGATAGACAGCAGACGTGTACTCGAACCCGACTACACGGATCTGTTGTCAGAAGTGGATGTGGCACGTGCGAAGCGAAGTGGAAGTGAAAATGAAAACCTGTCAAATAAGACTATGGAGGACCTCCGTTCCAGGTGGAGACTCCTTCCGAACACCCGTTGTGAGGACAAGTGGCCTTTGTAAATAGCCAGTAATTAGTGAAGTCATTGCCAAGTACAATAGTTTGTGTGTTCTGATTTGTCCTTTCTCGATTAAATTACCCAAACAGATAAGTTAGTGTAATAATAATAATAATAATAATAATAATAATAATAATAATAATAATAATAATAATAATAATAATAATAATAATAATAATAATAATAATAATCTACTACTTTCCCTGCACCGTGTGGGGTTGAGGGTGTGACCTGCATTGCACATGTAGATTTGGCTTTATTTTACGGCCGGCCACCCTTTCTGACGTCAACCCTATGTGGGTGTTTCTGTGGTGGATGGTAGTGTGGTGCGTTGTCTGAATATGAGGAGGAGAGTGTTGGGACAAAGGCAAACAATCAGTCCTCGAGCCAGAAGAATTAATCACACGTGATTACAACCCCAAACCCGTCCGGGAATCGAACCCAGGACCTTCTAAACCAACGGCCTCGACGCCAATCATTCACCCAAGGAGTCAGACAATAATAATAATAATAATAATAATAATAATTATTATTATGAAAAGAGAAACACGAGTGACCCAAATTCCTACCAGTGTATAGTGTTGGAATGTATACTTCACAAGATACTAACGAAGCTCTTGTCGAGACGAATGATGGTGGAAATACAACAGTTTATTCCGGATGAACATTTCGGTTTTAGACCAGGAAAATCTACTTTACAAGCAGCTAAATGTATTTTCTAGGATATTCAGGAAACACTAAAAGTGCCGAAGAGGAAGCTGCATGCAGTATTTATCGACTTACATAAGGCCTTCGATTCCATAAAATAAAATCAGCCGTTGCTGACTCTTTAACGGAGAAAAGTTTTCTTGTTCACGAATAAATCCATGGAATCTTAGGAAAGCTGGACAAGGTGTATCGATGTGAAGCTATCAAGTCAGGACTATGCTCATACATTTCATGCAATAATAGCGCGTAAGAAAGTATCAAACGTCTTCTCCCGTTCATCAGTTTTGCAGGTGAGTTGCATAGGTAAAGGGCTTATTCATACACCAAATTTCTATGCAATGCTCACTTCAAAAGATCCTTCACACTCGTTTGCGTTCTAAGATGTTATTGTATGAAATTCCTAGTTCTAGGGCTTATGAGCGGCTATGTTAAATTTTTAAGTTCCCGATCAATAAACTATAACATCGTAAAGTAGAATTCAGTTGTTAATAATATGATTAACATCATCAGTAATACCCGTAAACAACGTTTCTCTATTCTGTCGCTCTTGTGGTTGAAAATTAAGTTGAATATCTTTTGAGTGAATCATTTTCGCTTTGTAAATCATCACTTCATTCCAGAACATCATATACATATTATTTTGTAGTTACATGATTTAGATTATTTTACGTGTGTAACGAGTGTCTGGATTCTACTATAAGTGAGGTGCAGTTGAAGGGAATTATAAATCGATTTCCGAGCGATACAAACAGAACAAGCAAAAAAATACTTATCTGCGCATTAAACACGCACGTAATGTTTAATGGTGAACTCATTATCCTTGCGCATGCTCCCGGAAGAACAAATATTTGCTCTTAATTTTATGTGTGTCAGCTTCTACCGTGAAATTATAAATACGGAGCTGTAATTAAATGGGACCGCTCTGTTCGCGAAAGGCTACACATCCGTGGATGGCAGTACACACCCCCTCTGTTGTATTTGCGGACAATGTCGTGGTATACAACTGAAAATCATGCAAGTTTCTCTCTTTTATCCGCTATAATAATGTTACATGAATCTTTTACGTTTGAAAATCTTTACAGGCATATTTCTATCAAATAAATACTCATCTCACAACAAGCACACAGGGTTTAATTCCAAATTTTAAATGATTATATTGAAATACAAGGGACATTGATGTCATGAGTGAAATTGAATTTTCTTTCACAGTCTGTTCCTCCTACAAAGGGCATCTGCAGAAGATGAACCCCTTGGATTCAAATGAATAGACACACATTGATCTCTTAATACCAATCTTCCATAATATATATGGAAAAAACTGTAAATGAAGTCAAGTGATAAGTCTACACCGTACATTTCACTGAGGGAGAGTGTAATCATAAACATCTTCTGTATCGTCATCATTAATATTCGATATGATGATGATGATGAAGAGTAGTAATTCCACTGGCTGTGTCTCAGAATGTGTCGGTTCTGATGAAGCGTTCTCATCCTGTGTAGTCTTCTGATGTCCTCAGAGCTTTCTGAAATGGTAAGCTGGTAATCGTCTTAATTTAGCTCCTCTTCGTAATTTATTGCCTTTAACATAACCTTCTATGGTGAATTTATCTTATTGTAAAGATAAGATAGGAATATAGTAATGTTACGTGCCATCCCTGTGATAGCCCCTTGCAGTACTTCTTGGAAGGGACTAATGTGTTAGCCGCCTGGCAGCTCCCAGACGGCCTGGAGGGTAAGGCTGGCATTTCCGTGTATTGTTCTCGTCGGCTCCGCTTACCTACGAGTTTCTTGGAGATTCAATGAGAATGGTTCGCCTCTATCCACCTCGCGAATATTCTGGTTCACATGACCCGAGCTATGAAAATGAGACTAGCCGTGGACGTTCAGTCAGAGTTGGTGCAGGACTGGGAGTCAGTGTTGGACTCCGTGGTGGAGTCAGTGTTAGATTCAGTGTGTTGGGGTTCGGTGGCTGGGCTGAGGGCAACAGAGGTGTTGGCTGTCGCTTGTGTCCCATCTAAGTCTGAACGAGGAGCTATTGCTGTTTCTGTGTCGGAGTATGAGGCGAGTAGTTGGACTGCAGACGACATAAGATCGTGTACTGCCTTGGAGTACTGTGTGTGTGTGTGTATGTGTGTATGTGTGTGTGTGTGTGTGTGTGTGCGTGTGTGTGTGTGTGTGTGTGCATTGAGGACCGTCGAGAGTCAGCGATTAAAGTAGTTACCGTGAGTGTGAGGGTAATTGGACCTGTGTTAATTTTTGCTGTTGTGAGTATCGTCCTGCTGCTGAATATTGTTGAGCTGTTGCTGTTTAGTTGTTCACTAGATGTGACTGTGTGAATTACTGGACCGTCTGTGGAGTCGAACCAAGAAATTGTCATCGTGTGTTGTGTAGCCCATAGCCCTGTGTTCAAATCCAGCGGTCTACACACAGCTGCTCTATGAGATGACTGGACATTGAGAAGTGAAATTAAGGATTAGGCATCCCCAGGTAATTGCAACGGAGTGAGTCCCAGGCTGTGCCATAAGGAATGCTGTTTTATTTGTAACAGTGTTATCACATTGATCAGGGAAGGAAGGCGATTATTACTTAAATTCCTTTAGATTTCATTTATGATTCATTTTTCGGTCATGACACACGTAGTATCCTATGCTAGCACCACATCCACAAATCATATATGTATCACTCTCGACCTCCAATCCACAGAAGAGTACAAAGAAGACAAACTTTCAAACAGGCAAATCTTTCCGACATCGGTTGTTGTTATAATCTGCCACATTTCGGTTAACATCACCTTGGCGAAGTGCAGAAATTAAGAGAATGGAAGCATTTGAAATGTGTTGTAGGTGAGATTAGATCGGATGAGGTATGACTTCCTACAGAATCGAGTTGGTGAAAGGAGAATGATTTAGCCAAATTTGATCTGAAGTACTAATAGACTGACAGGACACACCTTGAGACACACACAACTAGGTCAGTCAGTTCTTGAGAGGTGGAGGGGTCAGAACGGTGGAAGTAGACTAAGACATGATTACGACAACAATATTCGGGGTAGGTGTGGGATGCAGGGCTTGCGTAGAAATGAAGGGTTAGCGTAGGATGGCGTGGCATGGTTAACTGCATTAAACCAGTCTATTGACCAAAACAACAACACCTTGGTGAATCCGTCCTAGAATTATACTTCTCCTTTTCATTTTCTTCAAATTACGTAGTTAACCCAATGTAGACAAAGGAATCCTCTACCTCCAGAGTTCGACACAAATTTTGTAAATTTATTTTCCTCTTGACGATATGCGCATAATAAATCCGAAATAGAAGTAATCCAAATAATTATTTTAGGCTTACACACTGTATAAAAACTGTACAGAAACTGAGGTCGAGTGATGTCGCATGAAGAGAGATAGCTCGAGAGTATTTGAGGATGATATCGGTAAAAATAATTCAGAGGTGAATCGTTGTGTCTTCGATTATTTACATATCGTCACCGTCCGAGTTCTCAAAATGATCGGAACATATTCGTAACTCACACCATGAGCAGTGAATGAAGTACGAGTCACTGCTGTGATTATGAAATTTTACTCCATATAAATAAAATGTTCCACTTCGATGCAGTAAATCATTCAAGACGTTCATATGGATAATCACTGTTGTAGAATATATCTTGAATCATATTTTCATATCCCAAAAATGTTTTCAGTTGAAGGAGATGGAATATAAACAAATGTACACTAACCATCCATGCATCTTATCATAGAAATCACTTTATAGCATAACTGCTATATAAGAATATTAATATGGTCCCGTGGAGTGACTAGACTTCAAGTAATATCAATAGACGCCATCCAAATATTGACAGAATATATTTCTAGATTGATTTAACACCTTTAACGACAGTTAAGACGATTATGTGTCTTAGAGAGTGGCATTTGCTATATTCCCAACCAGTCCTACGACGATCCATAAAAAGACGCAGAGTCTGTGTTAGAAGGAACATGGACCACGCCAATTCTGATGTAAATAGAGTCCAAAATAGAGGCTACTCTAGGAAGGTGACGAGAGAAGCAGACGCTACCTGAGTGGCAAAAGCCTATGAGGAGGAAAATAAAAGGAAATATGTTGCTACTGCAGATCTCCTTCATTTTATCATGCCAGTCTACAGACGTTTCAAGCTGCTGTTAGTGGAATAGTTTGAATTATGATACATTACTGCAGAGAAAGTAAAATCGATTTAGCCGATACTGATCACAGAAACCCAGGATTTAATGAAGGTGTTTCATGCATATGTTATTGCAAATTACAAGTCCTGCTTCTAGGCTGAATGGTCAGCATAGAAGCTTAAAGTTCAGAAGGTCACGAATTCGATTCACGATGATCCTGGTTATTTAAGTCATGCCTGAATCGGGGACTTGATGATTGTGTTTCTCTTAATACATTACTCTACCAACTACCACAGAAACACGCAATATTTTATTACATATCTATAGATACGGTTGATTTCGGGAAGGGCATCCGGCCAAAAATCTTTGTCAAATTTACATGTGTGAAACAGTGTTCACGTGCGATCCTATAAGGGTTTGGGGAAGATGGAAGAAAAAAGAACAGTTTATGAAATTTCATTGTGGTGAAACCCATTAAGAACATTAATTTCTGAAAAAGAAAGGCAGAGGCACGTTCTAAACGTGCGGCTTCTGAATTAGGCGTGTGAGGAAAACTGCGTTGTTGTCAGATATGGGAATGGTGAAGAGACAGATGGTCGAGAGTCGCTTACCTCTGAACACGGATTGGTAACACTGATTGTGCAGTGGTGTCCAGTCGAAGACGGTCCGCCCCAAGTCTACGTATTCTTTTAACTAATTCTCTTTTTTATTTTACACAGTCCAGTATATAGTATTAAATTATATAAAGTTACATCGCAAACCATAAACAAATAAAAATATGTTAATAAAACTGATACTGATTAATACGTAATCCGAAAGTACTTACCATAATCCTTTGCTCTGCGCTGGTGTGTGCGACCTGAATGACTCAGCTAGCGACATTTATATGGTCAATTTCCGGGCCATTTTCCAGGAAAAGGAAAAGACCCACGGAAACATGTTTCCGATTTTTAAAACAAAGTTATACGATTTTAGACATTATTGATGCAGACAACATTTCTTGGTCGAAGAAATAAAAACGTGACTGCTTGCTGAAAATTTCAATACGTGATTTTACGGAATTAAATTTACCTGTTTAGGTTTTTATTTTTATTAATTACTAGCATGGTACCCGTGCTTCGCTACGGTATTATACTGAAATTTATAACTGCATGCTTATTGTTTTAGATATATAATCCGCCGAAATTCGCGATCTGACACGTTTTCAGCGAGAATCCACCAAAATTCCCGATCTGACTCGTTTTCTATTAGATTACGGCACGTTTCCTCCCATTTTTCAATCTTCCTTTCCAGCAATCGATTTCGTACTTCCCGGGCTAGGCTCAGGTATTCTTCCCGGTCAGTTGGGTCCGTAAATCTTTGCCATACCGTATATTCCTATAATCATTTTTAATCTGGATAAAATCCTTCAGGAGATCCGGCGTGGTGTCTTATTGGGAGCCTTGGCGGCACTGAACCCGCGGCCGGCTGCATTCTTAGTCATTACCCGTCCAGGAGCCGTTTCCAGCGCGGTCCGCACATTTGACGACGGTCCGGAACATTATTATTATTATTATTATTATTATTATTATTATTATTATTATTATTATTATTATTATTATTATTATTATTATTAATGTTATTCTTATTCTTATTCTCATTCTTATTCTTCTTATTATTATTATTACTATTATTATTACTATTATGTGTTGCTGGGATGAATGATGACAGGGAAAACCGGAGTATCCGGAGAAAAACCTGTTCCGCCTCCGTTTTGTCCAGCACGAATGTCACATGGAGTGACCGGGATTTGAACCACGGAACCTAGCTGTGAGAGGCCGGCGCCCTGCCGCCTGAGCAACGGAGGATCCTTATAAGTACATTAAGAACAGTAAAATCAATTGGTCTCACCTCCTTTTACACCCCACCGTCGTTAGTTTTTATTGCCAACCCTCCCCCCCACCCCCCCCCCAAGAAAATTAAAAGAAGGCGTGTTTCTTTATGTTTAAGGGAGATTCCAAACACCAATGTTCACGTCTATTACCTTCAGTTTTGAGATATAAGTATCACCATAAATATAATTTACTTTTGTCACTTCATTTCAAACTACTCCCCTCCCCCCCAAGTGAATTTTCCCGCAAAAAATACTTGTTTCTTTAATAGTGAAGGATCTTTTAAATACCAATTATCACGACTCTAACTTCTTCACTTTTTGATTTATGTGTCCTCATGAAAGGAATTCAACTCCTTTACACTCCCGCCCCCCAAGATGGTTTCCCCCCCAAAACGCTTTTTTCTTTGTTTTTAAGGGAGATCCAAATACGAATTTTCACGTCTGTAACAACTTTAGTTTTTATTAGATGTATATATTCTCATACAATTAAAGTCAAATAATTTTTCAATTCTTTCACCCCCCTCCCCCCCGCTTCATTAGATTTTCCGAGAATACGTGTTTCTTTACTTTTAAAGCAGATTGAAAATATCAAATTTCACGTCTGTAACATCTTCATTTTTAAGATATCAGTAGCCTAAATAAAAGAATTCAACACCATTTTCAGTCACTTTCACCCCCCCTCCACCCGAGTGATATTTCAGAAAATTAAAAATACACGTTTCTTTATGTTTATTAGAGATAACAATACCATTCTTCACTTCTGTAACATGTTAAGTTTTTTAGATATACCGTAAAAATTCTCATTTTAAAATTTCACCACTTTTGGGTTCCCCTTAAGTGGAGTTTCCAAAAACAAATCACCTATGTTTCTTAACATTTACAGGAGATTCCAAACACCCACTTTTTACGTCTGTAACATTTTACGTTTCCAAGATAATCTTTCAAAAAATTCACCCCAATTTGTCACTTCTGTTTAACCGCCATTAATAGGATTTTCCAAAAACTAAAAAAATACGTGTTTCTTTATTTTTAAAGGAGATCCCATATACAAATTTTCAGTTCTGTAATATCTTCCGTTTCTGAGATATATGTATCCTCATTAAAGGCATTCAACCCATTTTTCACCCTTTTACACCCCTCCTATTGGGATCTACAGGAAACAAAAAAATACGTGTCCCTTTATTTTTAGAGGAGATGCTAACTATCAAATTTTACATCTGTAAATTTTACAGTTTTAAGATGTAGACACATTCATTTTAAAAAATTCACCCCCCTTTTTAACACCTCTCAATATTTGGATTTTCCAAAAACGAAAAAATACGCGTTTCTTTACATTTAAAGTAGATCCCAAATACCAATTTTCAGGTCTGTAATATCTTCAGGTTCTGAAATATAAGTAGCCTCATTAAAGGCATTCAACCAATTATTCACCCTTTTACACCCTTCCTATTGGGATTTTCCGAAAACAAAAGAATACATGTTTCTTTATTTTTAAAGGAGATTCTAAATACCAATTTTTACATCTATAAACTGTAACAGTTTTGAGATATAGATACACACATTTTAAAAAATCACCCCCTTTTAACCCCCCCCCATTAATTGGATTTTCCAAAAACAAAAAATACGTATTTCTTTATTTTTAAAGGAGATCCCAAACACCAATTTTCAGGTCTGTAATATCTTCAGTTTCTGAAATATAAGTAGCCTCATTCAAGGCATTCAACCCCTTTTTCACCCCTTTTCACCCCTCCTATTGCGATTTTCCGAAAACAAAAAATACGTGTTTCTTTATGTTTAATGAAGATTCTAAATACCAATTTTTACATCTGCAAACTTTAAAAGTTTGGAGATATAGATTCACTCATTTTAAAAATTCACCCCCTTTTCACCCTCCCATTAATTGGATTTTCCAAAAACAAAAAAGTACGTGTTTCTTTGTTTTTAAAAGAGATCAAAAGTACCAATTTTCAGGTCTTTAATATCTTCAGTTTCTGAGATATAAGTACTGGTATCCGGATTAAGGGCATTCAACCCATTTTCCCCATTTTCACCCCTTTTCACCCCTCCTATTGGGAATTTCTGAAAACAAAAAGTACGTGTTTCCTTATTTTTAAAGAAGATTCTAAATACCAATTTTTACATCTGTAAACTTTTAAACTTTCGAGGTATAGACACACTCATTTTAAAATGTCACCCCTCTTTTCACCCCCTTAGCGAAGGAATATCCAAAAATCCTCTCTTAGCGAGCACCTACATCTTAATATGAATATATCCCCAAAATTTCATTTCTTTACGTCCAGTAGTTTTGGCTCTGCGATGATGAATCAGTCAGTCAGTCAGGACAAGTTATTTTATATACTAGCAAGATACCCGTGCTTCGCTACGGTATTATCCTGAAATTTATAATTGAATGCTTATTGTTTTAGATATATAATCCACCGAATTTCGCGATCTGACTCGTTTTCTGCGAGAATCCACCAACATTCCCGATCTGACTCGTTTCCTATTAGATTACGGCTCGTTTCCTCCCATTTTTCAATCTTCCTTTCCAGCAATCGATTTCGTACTTCCCGGGCTAGGCTCAGATATTCCTCCCGGTCAGTTGGGTCCGTAATTCTTTGCCATCTTTACCTATAATCATTTTAATATGGATAAAATCCTTCAGGAGATCCGGCGTGGTGTCGTATTGGGTGCCTTGGCGGCACTGAACCCGCGGCCGGACTGCATTCTTAGTCATTACCCGCCCAGGAGCCGTTTCCAGCGCGGTCCGCACATTTGACGACGGTCCGGAACATTATTATTATTATTATTATTATTATTATTATTATTATTATTATTATTATTATGTGTTGCGTGTTGCTGGAATGGCTGATGACAGGGAAAACTGGAGTATCCGAAGAAAACCTGTCCCGCCTCCGTTTTGTCCAGCACGAATGTCAGATGGAGTGACCGGGATTTGAACCACGGAACCCAGCTGTGAGAGGCCGGCGCGCTGCCGCCTGAGCAACGGAGGATCCTTATAAGTACATTAAGAACAGTAAAATCAATTGGTCTGACCTCCTTCTACACCCCACCGCCGTTAGGTTTATTTACCGCCACCCCCCACCCCCACCGAAAAAGAAGACGTGTTTCCTTATGTTTAAAGGAGATTCAAAACACCAACGTTGACGTCTATTACCTTCAGTTTTGAGATATAAGTATCCCCATAAAAATAATTTAATTTTTTCACTTCATTTCACACTACTCGCCCCCCCCACTAAGTGAATTTTCCCGCCAAAAATACTTGTTTCTTTAATAGTAAAGGATCTCTAAATACCAATTATCACGACTCTAAATTCTTTAGTTTTTGATTTAAATGTCCTCATGAAAGGAATTCAACTCCTTTACACCCCCGCCCTCCAAGATTATTCCCCCCCCCCCCAAACGCGTTTTTCTTTGTTTTTAAAGGAGATCCAAATACGAATTTTCACGTCTGTAACAACTGTAATTTTTATTAGATGTATATATTCTCATACAATTAAGTCAATTAATTTTTCATTTCTTTCACCCTCCCCCCACCACTTCATTGGATTTTCCGAGTATACGTGTTTCTTTACTTTTAAAGCAGATTGCAAATATCAAATTTCACGTCTGTAACATCTTCATTTTTGAGATATCAGTAGCCTAATTAAAAGAATTCAATACCATTTTCAGTCACTTTTACCTCCCCCCCCCCCTCCATCCAAGTGGTATTTCCGAAAACTAAAAATACACGTTTCTTTATGTTTAATAGAGATAAAAAAATACCAATTTTCACTTCTGCTATATGTTAAGTTTTTTTAGATATACTGTAAAAATTCTCATTTTAAAATTTCAGCCCTTTTGAGTTCCCCTTAAGTGGAGTTTCCAAAAGCAAATCACCTATGTTTCTTTACATTTACAGGAGATTCCAAACACCCACTTTTTACGTCTGTAACATTTTACGTTTCCAAGATATTCTGTAGATATAGTCTTTCAAAAAATTCACCCCAATTTGTCACTCCTGTTTAACCGCCATTAATTGGATTTTCCAAAAACTAAAAAATACGTGTTTCTTTATTTTTAAAGGAGATCCCATATACAAATTTTCAGTTCTGTAATATCTTTCGTTTCTGAGATATATGTATCCTCATTAAAGGTATTCAACCCATTTTTCATCCTATTGGGATTTACAGGAAACAAAAAATACATATTCCTTTATTTTTAGAGGAGATTCTAACTACCAATTTTTACATCTGTAAATTTTAAAGTTTTAAGATGTAGTCACACTCATTTTAAAAAATTCACCCTCCTTTTCACCCCCCAATATTTGGATTTTCCAAAAACGAAAAAATACGTGTTTCTTTACTTTTAAATAGATCCCAAATAACAATTTTTAGGTCTGTAATATCTTCAGGTTCTGAAGTATAAGTAGCCTCACTAAAGGCATTCAACCCATTATTCACCCTTTTACACCCTTCCTATTGGGATGTTCCGAAAACAAAAGAATACGTGTTTCTTTATTTTTAAAGAAGATTCTAAATACCAATTTTTACATCTATAAACTTTAAAAGTTTTGAGATATAGATACACTCATTTTAAAAAATCACCCCCTTTTCACCCCCCACATTAATTGGATTTTCCAAAAACACAAAAATACGTGTTTCTTTATTTTTAAAGGAGATCCCAAACACCAATTTTTTGGTCTGTAATATCTTCAGGTTCTGAAATATAAGTAGACTCATGAAAGGCATTGGACCGCTTTTTCAACCTTTTCCACCCTTCCTATTAGGATTTTCTGAAAACAAAATATACGTTGCACCAACCCGCGTCCAGGTGGGATACACGAGTTTCCAGACTAGCTCTTAATAATAATCTCATCTGCCAAATATTCCTGGGTTGTGAGTTCCGCATGAGAAAGAACACCTATGGCTTACGGTAAATTCCAACCTACGTTGATGAACGTCTTCAACACGCTATGAGTCGGTTACCGTATGTATGATTCCGCATTTTATCGTAAAAATCAGATTATCATGGCTTGTCAAGCACTCCGTACATGTCATCATCATAATCGCAATCAAATTAGTCGTTACAAGCTTATATCTAGTACTTATTCTAAGTAGACATTGAAAGAATTTAATGTTTTCACTACTCAGTTTCATAAATTTGTCTAAGTATGAGTTGAAATAAACGTAGATTATCTTGAAAAATCATTTACATTGTGGCTGGTTTCCTATGCAATCAGCATCTAAATAATGTAATGATGTTGCCTTGAAGAAAATAGGTTTAGGAAAACCTTTAATAAATAAATGAAATTAGGCCTCATTCATCTGTATCCTAGTCCTGGCCTGTCAAAGAATTGTATTATAATTAAGTAGTATCCAAGGGATTCAAATGAAAAGAGAAATAAATAAATTATATAATCAAGTAAAATTATTCAACATAATTGTGAAAGTTGGATAATTGTAATAATTGTAATAATTATAATGATTGTAATGATTGTAATAATTGGATGCATCCAAAAGATTCAAGTAAAATAAGCTATATCCCTACTATATACAATGTTCAAATTGGGTTTCAATTGAAAATGTGGAAAACGCAAAGAAAATGGTCAATAATTATTCAATCAATTAATTAACTAATTAATTAAGATCTGGAATCTCTCAATATTAAGCTAAGTTGCTTCTCAAAATTACAAAAATTCAATCGTCTGAACCTAAATTCACACGCAATTACAGAAATGCATATCACTCGGTTGAAACACTTCACATCAATGTCCACGCACAGTAGAAAAATCGTGTGAGAAGATTAATGTCTGACCATTAGGGATTTTCTCTATTTGAGGTTCCAGATTATTAGCGTTTCATATTTCATGCTAGTTGGCCTCCATATAAGCAAATCTAAGTCCACTTTAAGTCGTAAGCATTCTCAAATTAATTCCATCGTAAGGCTTATAAGGCTAAACCATTCAATTATTATTTTAATTCATGGTCAAAATTTAGTTAAAGTGCGTATATGACTTAACATAACATTACCAAGTGTATTCAATTAATATTCCAACGAATAATACCATGGGTGGAAAAATTGACACATAGGAAGACTCTATCTTCATCTAAAATCCACATATGAAAGACTAAGTTACCAGTGATGTCTTATACTGCTCCCATAAAATCATAAGTTGAATTGCCGTAAGTGAGAATACATGAAAACAATCGTTGATATGTCAGTGAAGGCCTAAATATTGACGTAAGTGGCCTCTTGGCTTTTCTGATGATCCTACTTACTTACTTAATTCTATAGTGATGGCATTAAGATCGTATCCTAATCTGTATTATATATATATTAGGGAATAAAATAGCAATCGGAAACAGTACGTTTCAATACCTATACTTAGCATGTGCAACCTACACATACTACCATCTCTCGAAGAAATACTATGACCAACTTCCTAAATAACAGTAACTATCACCATCAAAATATACTAGCAACTTATATGCTAATTACATTCACCATTTAACATTTCCATTATCGCGTGGCATTTATAATCGAAGCACTCGTTTCATCAAAATGCGCAACATATGTGTCATAACCTACACACATATAAATCATTATCATTACTGTCATAGTATCAAAGAAAAGCACATCGTAACCTTAAAATTGTGCCACTATATCTTATTGTAATACTCCCTAAATACGATCTTTACGCACGTTATTTGTTAAAGCCATCACGCATATAAATATTAGCTTCCTCTTAATACTCTAACACTTCACTGACAACGAATTATGAAAAATATCAATAACTTCTACACTATCATATTGACAAACTTACGAACGGCATTCACTGGTATTTCACACCTATGTCTGGGATTTACGGTATTTTCAGATGAATACCTATCTCCTTGTGAGCACACTCATATATTAACTACGCACACACAATGTCATAATGCACATTATATATTAACCAAAAGAATAAGGTTTTCTACTTACGACACGACTCAAATGGGGACTTATCTTTGCTTATTGGATTTTGAGTTCCATCTCGCTGTTGATCGTCATGGGATGGTAGGCCTCGCTCCATGGTTCGGCTTAAGTAATAGGGTTCATCTCGTCATCACAGCTGACTACTGTCCTCCTGGATCATCCATCTCGTCAAGCTTCACCATAGCCAGAGTAGTCCTTGCCTCAGCTTCTTAGAACATCATGGTGGTCTTCATTGCGTCAAGGACAGAATAACACAAGGCATTAGTTGATTTATACATGGTAATCTGCTTAGTAGTATTAATGCGAAAAATATATCTGTTTTCTGGTCCGTCTAAATTGCTTATAAGGCTCTAAAGATCGTCTTATTCTAACTGCCTTGCTCGCCGAAACGTTACGTGCTTTTAGAATTGCACTCTATTTTCCCTTTAATTCAGCTCTCTTGACGTTGTGCAGTATCGGGCAAATAAAATGTTCCGAGCCCAACCGTGACGTAGTACAGCTCCAACTTGACGTTTCTTATCAGCTGGTCTTTAATCTCACGTATATGTCAATCACAGCTGATGTTTTGCGGGTTATCGTAGATTTGATCTTATCTCCAATAGTTGATTAAAAACTCCGATAAATAGTTGGTTTCTTTACGCGATTCCGTCTTTCTTCGATGTAGTGCTCAATTGAGATTTGTTCTAATGGAAGACTTTTTTTTCAATAATCGATTTAAATAATCCGCTCTCGTCATTCTTTCGCACCGCCTTCTAAAAGTGGTTCTTTCCGTGATTGCCGGTTGAATTTATTATCTCTTCAGTTCGTACCGCTGTTAATTGCTTTATTCTGATCCATTAATAGCCGGAGCGCCATTTTTGTTCCTAATACAGCAACTATAGAACGGTGAAATGGCACAACGTGTTTCTTTATTTTTAAAGGGGATTCTAAATACCAATTTTCATATCTATAACCTTTAACAATTTTGAGATATAGATACACTCATTTTAAAATATTACCCCCTTTTCACCCCCCCTTAATTGGATTTTCCAGAAACAAAAAATACGTATTTCTTTATTTTTAAAGGAGATCCCAAACACCAATTTTCAGGTCTGTAATATATTCAGTTTCTGAGATATAAGTAGCCTCATTAAAGGCATTCAAACCATTTTTCACCCCTTTTCACTCCTCCTATTGCGATTTTCCGAAAACAAAAAAATACGTGTTTCTTTATTTTTAATGGAGATTCTAAATACCAATTTTTACATCTGCAAACTTTAAAAGTTTGGAGATATAGATTTACTCATTTTAAAATTTCACCCCCTTTTCACCCTCTCATTAATTGTATTTTCCAAAAACAAAAAAATACGTGTTTCTTTATTTTTAAAAGAGATCAAAAGTACCAGTTTTCAGGTCTGTAATTGCTTCAGTTTCTGAGATCTAAGTACCGGTATCCTGATTAAAGGCATTCAACCTTTTTCCCTCATTTTCACCCTTTTTCACCCCTCCTATTGGGATTTTCTGAAAATAAAAAAATACGTGTTTCCTTATTTTTAAATAAGATTCTAAATACCAATTTTTACATTTGTAAACTTTTAAAGTTTTGAGATATAGATATACTCATTTTAAAATTTCACCCCCCTTTTCACCCCCTCAGCAACGGAATATCCAAATATCCTCTCTTAGCGAGCACCTACATCTTAATATGAATGTATCCTCAAAATTTCATTTCATTATGTCCAGTAGTTTTGGCTCGGCGATGATGAATCGCTGAAATCAGCATTCTTTCCTGAAGCTTGTAGTATAATTTGTTCTGCAACATTTTAGGAGGAACATCAGGAGCTTGGGAGGGAAGAAATTGTCTCGCGCTCCGAAATGATGTGCTCAATTACATAATTCTTCGCCATGTGCTGCAGAACCTTGACAACTGTGTAATTCCTTTGACCCGTGTAATTTATTTTACGCAACATTTGGTTCAAGCCCAACTACAGCATAGTAATATCTGTAATAAATTATCGCTTGCAAATAACGGCTACATTAATGCAACTAGGAACTTGGAACAAGAACGTACAATTTGTTTGCAAGATCTAGGCATAGAAATGAATGATCGAGTTATGTCCAGAAATAGCCATCTTCCCAATGTAAGGAAGGTCCGACAGATATTACGAGACAGAGAAGTTCAGTCATGGACGAAGTTGCCGCACAAAGGAAAGGGCGTTGGACTCTTCCAGGAATACACGCCAGAGAACAAATGGATAAGAGATCACCGAGGCTTATCCTGTGCGGAATAGAGAGCGGCCATCAAGATGACAGCGAATGAGTGCGCTGTTCGCTCCGTGCCGGGAAGGTGGCAGGACAACACCCTCTGTCGGCGTTGCCGCAGATAGCACAATACTCTTGCCCATGTCCTGGGAGCCTGCCCTCAGGAAGGGGGGGGGGCGGGGGTAATTAATTCCCGCCATGTTACAATACGAGACATGATTGCGACCTCGCTGAGGGATCACGGTTTCACGGTGCACGAAGAGGTCTCTGACCTAGCTACCGACGGGAGTGATGATGATGATGATGATGATGCTTGTTGTTTAAAGGGGCCTAACATCGAAGGTCGTCCCCCCCCCCGGCGGGAGTAACAAGCGTATTGACATGATAGCCTTTCAACCAGCTAGCAAGCAAGTACTAATCTTAAATCCCACAATACGCTTCGAGTCGCACGTTGGCCAGGCCGAAGAGATGGACGCCGAAAAGAAGTCAATTTACCAGCCAACTGTAAACTACTATAAAGATAAATATCACCTAGACAATATTTCCGTCCATGGACTCATTATGGGAGCTCGAGGCACAATCCCTAAATTTCTTGTACAGCTATCGAATCTCTCGGTCTCAGCCGGACACGACTTCACGACATCGCTATCGCCGCAATACGAGGTTCAGTGACCATACTCCGCAATCAACTATATAACATTTGAAGAACCATATTGCAAAATTATTCCTGAGCCTTGTGGTGATTTTTTCTATGTGGCACACTAGCAAAGTCAACAGTAACTTAGAAGACAAAATACTGTGTAGTCGACATACTTTGTGCTTATGGCAGCCTTCGCATGGGGGAAGTTGTAATAATAATAATAATAATAATAATAATAATAATAATAATAATAATAATAATAATAATAATAATAATAATAATAATAATAATCATAATCATAATCATAATCATAATAATAATTCTATTTCATTGTTACTCGATAATTGTGGGAGATGATAGTACTGCGTCATGTGCTGGCACTGGAACTTGATTCCCTCGCGAGGTGTGGTTAGCAAGTTAACAGGACACACGTTGCGTCACGGTGTCTGCTTGTTTCCTTGATACAGTAGTGTTCACGTCGATAGACATGTTGGCGTACATTACACAAGTCAGCGAGTACGACATGTGTGGTACAAACGAGGGCGACCTCAGTATGGATATCAAGAGAGGTATCCAGCTCCCCCACGGCATATTAGTCCAGTCAAGATGTACATCCGTGCTTGCAAAAGGTCCGGTCGTTCTGAATTTTTTATATGTTGTTGGGACCTAAACCAATATTAAATAAAACAGATTTGCAATTTCCAAAGTGCTGTGCGAGCGTCAGTGTACCCAAAAAGCCATGTAATTTTCGGACATTTTTAAGGTTTTGCTCAATATCGCATTGAAGGAAGGGTTTCAGCGGTATCGTCACTCTATATACATTTAAATTAGACTAAATTTGCTACAATTTGAGGCCAGGGGTAGCTCTATACAGCCACTGGTTCCCATGATACACTTCTTGCAAAATAGGCAATTTTTTCCAAAAAGTGAATTTTTTTCGGAATGGTCACTTATTTTGTGAAATATATTCTAAAATACGTACCCCACATCAAATATTATATTAAATTAAGTTGTAGTAAATTTAATTAGCTGTCATTTGAGATCAGACTGGTACCTCTAGACCCAACGGTTCTCTCAAAAATGGCAGATAACCAAAAACAGTAATAAGTGGGTTTTGGGGGGAAATGCAAATAAACTGTTCGCATGTCTTTTCATTGCTTTATTTATCAAACAGTTAATTTTTTATTGTAAAAAATGTTTGATGGAAAAAGAGAAAGGTAATATACCTATCGGGAATTACATCATCGTCAAATATTGTTTTATACATCTACATACTAAAATGCTTGTACAAACATCATGGTACCTACTATAAGGACAAATTACACTTACACAAAAAAGAAAACTAATATAAATCATGTAGGTATTGTTTTGGTTGCCAAATCATGCCTTTCTTTTCATCTTAGATGGCCCGGGCTTGGGCTCGCTCGAAGATGGTGTCCCGATGGTTGTGATGGACGTCGGGTGAGGCGTCCAGTCTGTAGTCGGATCATCTTCATAGTCCGAGCAATTCAGCTCCACATCTGGGACGTTAATGAACAATGGTGGGGATGGGGGATAGTCCCTGGGAAGACAGTTTCCACTCCCAATCAGTGGGATTCAATTTGACTCCCCGCCACTTCTGCATTTGGAGGTAGCACCTTGCTGCATGGTGGTCTGCGGCATCTTCCGTCCGTGGAAAACGGGCGAGGTTTATGCTCGTTGAAATGACAAACGTCTTATACTTCAGGAAATCTAAAGTATCCCTCGCGATGTCACCCCCATATACAGCCACAAAGCACTTGATGCCTGCTTCTCTCATGGCTTGTGGGGTGGAGTCTGGCCGAAGGAAGACCTCCACTTGCTCAGCAAGTGGTTCACTCTTGCTCAGGAGTGTTGTTATTTTGGTCTTTCCATGGCCAAACGGTGCTGAGTGGTTATCGCACCTGGTAAATGCGTGGGTGAATAGTACCGTCCCTGGTGATCGCTGGGAGTCCTGGTGGTTGTAGGAGGTCGTTGAGTAGTGACAGCAACCAGCTTTGCCCTTCGTGCTCTTCTGAAGATAGGCGTTTTCCTCTTCACCGCCTAAACCGTTGAGACGTCTTCACCAACTATGACGACCCGATCGGCTACTGCTCTTTTTGAAAGCGCCGTCATGATGGTCTCTCGATCCGCATCTTCTTCGTCAACAGCCACTTTTATTCCCTCCTTCTGAAAGGCGTCACAAAGAAGAGTTATTAGGCGTCTCTTGTTGTTCTCATTGCCCAATACATGCTCTTGAGCAATCTGAATTACTGTGGATTCATTGAACGTTAATTCGTAGCTTGAATGAGCTGTGTAGCGCCGGAATCGTTCCGCTGTTTTTGTGTTTTTCTTTTGTTAGCATCTTCGGGGTAGCCGTCAGAAACGATGGAGACGTTCTTCCCAAAGTGGTTACGGACGTAGGTGGTATTACGCGCCAAAAGTGCTCGAACTGTGATCTTCCGCTGCCACACGACCTTGTGCAAGAGGTAGCCACCATCGAAAACGACGTGAGTGATGGCATCTATCGGCGTGTGTCTGGAAAGAGGAGTGAAGGCAGAGTACAGAGTGGATTATGTTCCCTTGCGCATTGAACAGAGATATCAGGAACTGGGCCAACTCATACTTGAAGTCATCCTTTAAATCCTCAGGACCTATCAGAAAACCACTACTGATAGAAAGCAAACTGTCAGTTTTGGGAAATGGAGGGTGGAGAGCAAACCAGTTTTTGAGTTTTTCCACATCACTGTTATCTCAGACGATTTTAGAAGGTCTCATGTCTAGATGCTGCTCCCCAGTAGGATATGAGATGCAGCAAAACCTTTCAAGCTCTTCACATATGTTCACCATAAACACCATTCCTTAAAAACAAGGATTCTTAAATGTATGATTCAGAGGGTGTTGTCCACCTTGCCAGCACACTGTCTTCATGGATCGCATCAGATTCTGTTCAATTGTTAGGTCTGACTACAACGCAGACCAAAACTTGTCAAACAGGCGAATTTTGAATGATCATTTTGTGAACATGTCGTATTCACTTTTATCCATCCGATCTTGTAGAGCCATCATATCCTGAAGGTAGAGGTGCACGCTCTTAGCGTACAAAAAATGTCCAGCTGCGTGGACAAAAGAGAGCATATTGTGGACGGTGTACAAATGAAGGTTCCAATAAAAAATAAACAAAACCATAAAACCATAAAAAGACGTGAGAACAGTTATTTGCATTTCCTCCCGAAACCCACTTATGACTGTTTTTGGTTATTTGCCATTTTTAAGAGAACCTCTGGGCCTACAGGTACCACTATGGTCTCAAATGAAAGCCACGCAAATTTGCTACAACTTCATACCATATAATATTTGACGTGGGAGGCGTATTTTACAAGATATTTCACAAAATAAGTGACTTTAAAAAATTAACTTTTTTGGTAAGAATTGCCTATTTTCGAAGAACTGTATATTGGGAACTAATGGCTATATAGAGCTCGCCCTGGTCTCCAATTGTAGCACATTTAGTATACCTTAAAAGTATGTAGAGTGACTATACCGGTAAGATCCTTCCTTCACTGAGATATTGAGCAACCCCCCCCCCCCCCCAAAAGTCCAAATATTTCGTGGTTTTTTGGGTACACCGCCACTCGCACAGCACTTTCGAAATTGCAAATCTATTTTTTAATATTGGTTTAGGTCCTAACAACATAAACATAATTCAGAACGACCTGACATTTTGCAAGCACGACCCCCTTTTCATGTTTAACTTGACTGGACTATATTCCTATCGACCAGTGAAGAAGTCGATAAGAAGGCATTTCCCATGAAATATGCATTTTTTTGCTATTTGCTTTACATCGCGCCGACACAGATAGGTCTTATGGCGACAATGGGACTGGAGGGCCTAGGAATGAGAAGGATTATGCAAAAACTAGCAGACGTATTTGACGTATATTACAAAACAATGATAGGAAGAAATATATTTTTAATACGGCATATTCTTATCGATCAGTAAACAATTGGATAAGAAGTTATTTCCCATGAAATATGCAAGAATTACCAGACGTAGGCCTATGTAACGTTCATTACAAAAACTATGACGGGAAGAAATTATTTTTAATACCTACTAGATTCAAATTCCGGCTCCTTGGTTGTGTGGACAACGTACGGCCTTTAGTTCTGAAAATCAGTGATTCAATTTCCGAACGAAACAGGAATTTTAACTAGTGTACGTATGGATAATTTCTTTGGATCGGAAACAGGGTGTTTGTCATTGTCTTACACTTCTCTTGATATATTCACAACATACCAACCTACAAGCACACGAAATAGCGAATGCATCCCTCCACCCGGTGTTGGCATCACTGAAGTCACCTGGCTGTAATACTGGTCCAAATACGCATCTGTTGCCGACCCCAATGAATTATCAAGAAGACCGGGAAGGAGAATAAAATGGTTTGAAACATTCCGATACAAATATTCTTCTTCTTCTTCTTCTTACAATAATGATAGAGGTGATTATTGTTTTAAGATGAAGTACAACTGGGCAACCATTCTCTATTTACACTAATCAGAGGGCAATTGGAAAAGACCAGAAACTTCGAAAAATGGAGGTATCGGCAAAAAATAGACCACGAAGGGCATGAAAGTGAAAGAATCCCTAGGCTTCGCTAACCTAATACCGTCGGAGGTGGAAAAGAACAAGAGTTGGGCAAGTGATGTCGGATTGGAAAGACGAAGGGGAGCATTTGGCACAAGTAAGTATAATCAATCCCAGACTCAGCTTGGGGAACCATGGTTGCTAACCCACGCTCTCAAGCTGAGAGCCCCTGGTCCACAGTTTAGCCGCCTCTTACGACAGGCAAGGGATACCATGAATGTTATTGTACCACCTCCACCTACATGGGGATCATCATAGCTATTTCGTTCTTGTTGGTGGCGTTTTGGAGTTGTTCTAACGAAGATATTTGATACAAGTCTTTCATGCTTCCTTAACGAGGTGATACCCCGATAATAATGTACCCGATGCATTTACTGGACGTATTATAAAATGGCGCCTACGGAAGATAGAGGCCAGCCAAGGCAAAGAAATGTGTAGGAGGATATCGATACTTGTATATGTCAGAAGGCCATGACTAACTTAAACCTACCACTATGAAGGCGGTGTACAATGGTGTAGAATCGATAGAATTGTTTTAAAAAAATAAGAAGGGTCAATTGGATTATTATAAAAACTGACTTAAAAAATTGACCTCGTAAGGATAAGACTTCCTGAACATCGCTCTAAAAAGATAAGCAAGATTTGCAGTATCTAACGTTAATTTTAAGCTCAGAGGTCGGTAATATTGAAGAAAACGAAGAGATAAACGTTGAAATACAGTAAAGAAGAAATAAAATCCAGAAATTTCGAAAAGGTCGTCAAAATACTTAGACGCAAAATCGTTCGGAAACAAGAAGTTGATTGAGTAGCGAGAGCTTGAAATTGAGCTATATTAAGTGGAAATAATAGCAACGATAGCCTAAATAAAGAGGCAATCATTATATATATATATATATATATATATATACTTCGTAGAACCATGATGAATGCACATTTTCCAGTATCGATGGATATTGTCTACTGTGTTCCTGAACAGATAATGGCTTGCTAAATCGGCATAGACCAACCTGGAGGGAGATGTCATCCTGGCAGTTAAAACCACCCGACCCGTGTGGAGGTCACTCTACCCGAGATACCAGTGATGGAGAACCTGCCCAGTTCTCAATCCAAGGCCTGTGACCAGACCGAAGAGCAACTAAGGCCCGAGATATTGAATGGCGAGCTAAGTAATAGTATTAAGTAGTATAATTTCTTATGTAGAGTATTACCAGTATATGCAATAGATCTGAATAGCCTAAACGTGAGATAATTAAGTGTGCAGTGAATACAAGAAAGTGCAGTGTGAAATATTTAAGACGATATCTCGTGATAGATTGGTAACGTATTTACTATATCATCTTATCCAAGGAAGTAAGAATACGATTTAAAGGTGTGACGTAGTGTAACACATGTTTCATAGAATCCCGGTTAGTTAGAAAGATCCATGAATGATGTAATACCAGTCAAACCCAGTTTACGTCACAGAGGGACGCATGTTTGAATTGGTTAAGTTAAATTACCATACTCTTTGCTGTGTTATTATATTGAAAAAAAATAGATACTGAATTAGGGGTTATATGTTAAATTGTATGACAAAATGCGTTTTGAGGAACGAATTCTGCGCTATTGGAGTGATACGTATCGTTGTGTTTAATTAATATTGGAGGTTAAACGCGATAATTATAGATGTTAAATGAATTAAATATGGGTTGAAACGAAGGTTAGTAATGAAATAATGAAGTATATATGATACTTTAAATGTATTATTGCGCAGATTAACAGGAAGTAAAACGTATATATGTATATATATATATATATATATAATGTGCGATATAGGAGCACAAGTAAAGTGACTACGGAATATAAGTATGCCCCAGGGAGGAACTATAGCAAGCTATGGACAAGAAAATTACGCATATTTTAATGAAGTGTGAAAGTGGTTTGACTATTATAACAACCGGTGATGGGTATATGAATGCATGACTGTGTCGTGTTCTGAATGAATGTTAATGGCGTGGAAGATCAAACTAGGATGTAACTAGTATGGTAATGTAGTGTTGAAATATCTTAATGTAGGCATTTGCACATCCATATATGAAAAAATGCTTATTGGCTACGTGCATATTGAACTAGAATACGTTACATAAGAAATTATATAGCTAGAGTAGGGAAATTATTTGAGATTTACGTAGGATATCATCGATGCTTTGTTAATCTGAAATATTATTAGAGCGAATATTTAGCTAGGAGCCATACTTAATTGGCAATTGGACCGAGAAGCTTAGTGCGTCATTCAATATTTCATTTTCTTCACTGTAGTCTGCACCAACGAACTCAGATAATTTTCAATGTAACTTAGATCACTGATATTAGTATTCAGAACACTTTTATTCATATTCAGTTCATTTCCACGATAATTTGAACAATGTAATGATTGTATTTTTGATGAGGTGTATAATTAACACCGTGAGTGATGGAATAATTTACTGATATACCCAATTTTGACCGTGATCAGAAGACTATGATATACTGTATACTTAAATGACCAGATGCAAATTTTAATAGGAAGATGAAACAAAGCAACAATTCATTTCAGGAATACGCGACCCAGAATGTTAAGATATGAAAACATAGTTTAGGAATAAGCCAGCGCTGACTTAGAATATTTGATTTATGAATTAGAATATTTATTTATTAGGTTGACAATTGGAAGATCATGAGCAATATTTGACATTAACCATTTCTTTCGCAAGTCTTGATAATTTAATAAATGTGTTTCTTGATTGATTTTTTATATAATGGAATGAGTTTTCATTTGTAATGGTAGTCTGTAGTTATACTTGGTGAGTAAGGTTCTCGTTATGCAGATGTGTTTGTCGAAAGGTTGACTGAAGTTTGCGTACGCGAAATCCACTACTGAGCGTTGAATTACGTAGTGCTGGACCGCATACGGTGTCATTATTTTCTCTTTGAACGCACGTTAAACCAAAACATAGAAAAATTAACCATTTTTCTGGAGGCATGAATACCCTGAGATATGTAACTGACTAGTTGGGAAAAATACTGTGGTCACCCTGACCCATAGGGTGCAATAATAATAATAATAATAATAATAATAATAATAATAATAATAATAATAATAATAATAATAATAATAATAATAATAATAATAATAATGCATCGTCATTATAAATTCTTATGCCTTTCAGCATTCCATCTGTTAATCTCTGTAAATTTACTAAACGCCTCCATAATCCTCTTTTTGTTATTAGCTTTGTGGTCACGTTTAGTTCCATAGCTATTACACTAGAAACTATAACCACCGTCATTCCGGTCTCCCTCTGCTTCTCTTGCCCTCTATGATCGAGTCCATGATTCTCCCAGGATAATAATCCTCCTCCTCATCCGGCATAAACTGTTCCCACCACGAAAGCCGGCTTCATCCACCGAGTTCATTCTTAACTGAGTCTTTATCTCCTCATTCCGACTACCCTACAGCCATTTGTTCCCACCTGTTTGTACCAGGTATAATTCTCGCTACTTTCACGTCAGTTACCTTCTTCTAACCTGAATATCATGGTTATGTTGTTCAATGATATTCAGGTTAGAAGTAACCGACGTGAAAGTAGAGAGAATTATCCCTAATTCATTCTGAAACCATCCAGCTTTCACTTCCATATTGAATCCGACTGGTTCATTGTCATTGGTTTATTAAAGGAGAATTCATACGTAAAGAAATGTAATACGAATGTTGGCAAGTTGCAACCGGATGTTATGGCAACGGACAGCAGAATCTCAGGGCTGTATCGTCACGTGTGGCTAATCAAGGGTATGATGAAATTGGGTCGCACTACTTTTCCGTAGGAGTCAAGAGTGAGTAAGCAAATATCAGAGAAAAAAGGTGGAATATTAACATCAACTGGCGGAGAATTCGAAGTAGCCATAGTGCTAATTATCGCTCAAGGTACCAATATGAATGATTGTTTGGATGACTTAAAAGCTGAAGGGGAACATTTGAATATAAGAGAAGATGTAGATAATGTATAAAAATAATTATGAAGTGTTATATAGTTATAAGATGTAATTATGGAAGTGTTCCTGTGTGTAATCTGATTGCAATCCGTTGTAAGGGCGCGCAGTCCACTACAGGAAGTGGTGAGGCAACGCTCAAGGTAGACCCACACTCTAAGATTCGGTCATGATCAGGAAAGACGGGTGCCGTGTGCAATTCAAAAACGTGGTGGATAGCTCGAGCAATATAATTTCTTGGTCAATGATAGTGGCATCATGCATAAACTTTATCCGATAAGATTACCCAAATATGAGAAATAAGGACAGTGATAATTTAATTTCACTAGTGAGACAGCATTCCTTGACGAAATAGTGTGCAATGTAGGGACTGAACTATGTGGCATGAGATAGTTGTGCAGAACAGAACTATGCTTCAATTGGCATTCAGTAGAAACTTAGCATGAATACTGATGTATAAACTGTGTTGGTGCTGATTAATAGCTGATATCTTTCCTTGTTTCTCAGTGAACATTATCGCCGTACGGGTCGTGGTTAATGAGCTATGCCAGAAAATCGTGTGCCAGAAAGACAGTGAGCAGTATATAATTTCCTGTGGCTATTTCTAGCCGAGTGCAGCCCTTGTAAGGCAGACCCTCCGATGAGGATGGGCGGCATCTGCCTTGCGTAGCCAACTGCGTGTTATTGTGGTGTAAGACAGTGTTATGTGTGGTGTGTGAGTTGCAGGGATGTTATGGAAAGCACAAACACCCAGCCCCTAGGGCATTGGAATTAACCAATGAATGTTAAAATCCCCGACCCGGCCGGGAATCGAATCCGGGACCCTCTGAACCGAAGGCCAGTACGCTGACCATTCAGCCGACAGTGAGCAGTGATCGTCATCAATAGCTACCAGTGATTGTAGCAGTATCCTGATGGTGTAGTTTTTACCTTCACCCCAGCTGGGCCCTTTTCCAGATGGCTCAGTGGTGGGACAACATATCTTGGCAGAACAATTGACGTTTCCGGAATCGGCTGAATATTTTTTACATTATTATGGCCTGCAAATTTCAATAACCAGTTTGTCTTTTAAGTAATGTAAATATGAAATGCATGTAATTTTTCTTTATTTTCTATGAAGCGAAATATTTAAGGAATTAGTTAAGTTTGTTGAACGGATGCCAATGGAGGAAAAATTTTGTTGTGTATAATTCGATTTATTGTGTGATATATTTTCTGCGTGTGTATGGAATGTAGTGTCATTAATGAATTCATTGTGAGTTGTAAGCGTGTGTTATCTTAGAAGGGAGTGTGAAACCAGGGGCATAACGTACGTTAGTGAGTTGCGTGATAGTTTATAGCATATGATTACGTTCTTCAAGATAACCATGTGATAACGTGACGGGGTGTGAACAAGTGATTACCCGCAGCCAGGTGAAATATTTAGATAGCTCTCCATGAGTATGCTGGGATTTAATTTAAATTGAAATGATAGTGCTGTGTTCGGAATGTATGTTTGTTTTCCTGTGAGATGTTTAAGCAGGGATTTTACACAGAATTTAGACTTCTAGTAGTCATTGGAACGGTATGTGTAGGGAAAATAATTGGCGGATTAAGATGAATACCACACAGTGATTGCAGATAAATGCAAATATATCCCGTAATCAGATTGTAGAAACAGTACGTGTGGATATGAAATGAAATATGAATAAAAATGAAATAACAGAATGATGTACTCGTGGTGAAATAAGCACCATATATTATGAGAAGTGTCTTGAGAATGGTCCTGTGTCAAATTATGAGCAAAATGTTAATTCGTTGAGCGGGTAGCTCGCCTGTATAGTTTACTCAAGCGGTTACGTGTACCATCCTGGCAGAATACCGTTCTTAAATACCCGAAATGCTTGAACCATGCATCCGTGTCCGTTTGAGAAATGTTGTCTTAGGGATCTTTAAAAGTATGTTACTGTATATGGTTTCAAAATAATAAGATAACCTAATCGATGGAGTAAGTACACAGCACTCATTCTGTTTTACCAAGCGCTTTTAATAACGTAACGCTGATTCAGGAATGTGGGGATTAGAGATAAGCTGTTTCTTTGGTCCAGCAGGACATTGGTTCAATCCTCACCCACGTCACTGTTTATGATTATCTCATGAAAGGTTGCTGGATCACTGTATTTAGTTATATGTTGCAGTTTTATTGTTTTTGTGACACACATTTGAACAACACAGATTCATATCTGCCGTTGTAGTGTATTTCTTGTCTGAAGTCCTCGGTTGATTGCGGTCCAGTTCTAGCTACTTAAGCAGTGTAGTATGTAAGTTTTGGGAGTTCCTTTGTATTGATGTTGCTGTTCATTTAAGTTAGGATTCTTCGCTACGTACGTGAGAATTTATGCATTTCAGTTTAATACTTAATTTAATGAATGATTATTTGTGTATTGTAGTTTGTTGTTTTCGTATAATTTAGGATTAATATGATGTATGGTTTATGGCGTTTGTTTGGTTATGATTTCTTAATCGCTTGCTCATGGGGGCAATTTATTTTCCTGAAGTCCTCAGTTGATTGCGGTCCAGTTCTAACTAATTAGTAGGATGAATGGTGCGGCGAAACAATGTTTTATTGGTGAATCACGTTATTTAACACAGGTCATTGAAAGGTAGTGATTGTATAATTATGCTGAATATCTACTTTAAGTAAGAAATCCCAAATAACAATTTGTAAAGATAATAGTACCGTCTTCAAAATAATGTAAGGTCATGGCCATATAACAATAATAATGATGTTTAGGGGATTGGAAGTCATGTGAGTGCACACATAAAATAGAGCACATAACTGTGGTAGGGATTTCTCTATTGTGTAATGGATTAAGTAATGAATTAATGTTTATACTTTTCTGGAATGTGAAATCTACTAAAGAATAATTTATTTTGAATTAATCAAGATGGACTATAACGTTTGAAGGACACTGAGAATTTCAATTATCCGAGGGTTACGTCCATTCATTTGTGTCAGATGACCTAGTGTTTTAATTACTATTGAGTTTCGGTTTAATTTGTTTCAGTGTTGACAATTTTTTTGCCTAAGATAGATTAAATTTAGTACTGAAAAGTTGTTCTCATTTTATAGTGTTATAACTCTATTTCCTTCACTACATTTTCAATTAATATTAGTTATCCTTTATTTTGTTTTTTCTCGAAACGTAACCTGGGATTACCCGTTTTCGACCCTGGGATGAGCAGCTGGTGCCCAATTCATAGGAGGGAAGGGTATATAATACGATATGTGGTCTGAAAAAAAAGACCGGTGTAAATAGAGTTTCGTCCGGGAACTCAATTCTTTCTTACAGATCACTGTTGATCGCAACTGCGAGCTGCCTTCTTTGCTGCAGCATGCTTCAATTTCATTTACTACTCTACCATCCTGGGAGAACACCGCTCTTAAATACCCGAAATGTCCTACCGTTTGCAGTTTTTAATTGCTAACCTGACATTCATTTCTCTTTGGTTTCTTCCCTATTGACATCACTTAAGTCTTAGAAATGCTAATTTTGACATCATACTCACTCCACATAACTTATTCTATGGGTCCAAGATATTAGATTCCATGCATTCAGCACAGTCTGGCATTAGGACCAAGTCTTCGGCTTAGGCCAAAGTGCTTCCTATATCTCAACCTATCGGAATCTCTACCTGCCACATTAGGCCTTACAGTAGATGACCAATGTAAACTGTGAACACCACAGGTGAATGAATCCAGCCTGATCTAATACCTGTAGGTACTTGAACCAATAAATTTATTCTGCGATCAATTCTCACTGTAGGTCAACTGTCAACATAAATGTCCTTGATTGCTTTTAATAATCTGCCGTTAATCCCATAGCTCTTGTATGGTGCATTTTCTCATAATGGTATCCAATAAATGGGGAGGTAATGAACGTTACACTACTGACTGTAACGTCAGTTATAATATGTGACTGGCACTACCCTAGTCCTGCTAGGCCACTTCAGGCAGGTATAGATGACACCCTCTGTTTCAGGTGTAGACTGACGTCGTGGTCTCTCGACACTTTTACGTAAACTATTCAACAAACATATTTATAACTAGATTACAAATAATTCATCTACAAAATGTTATAGAAGTTACAGGACAAGTTGTGAAAACACACGCATGATTGCTTAAACTACGGTCCCTTAGTGCCTTTATTTTTCACAATCTATCACTTGGCAGATTTTTTCGTTATCTGAACGCAAAATGAGGTCTCGACGGTTGCGTGGGATTCGTACGTTCTATTAATCATATTTGAGATTCTATTGTCCTTCAGGTATCGTTTTCTCACAAAACGATGGTGACGGTCATAGGGTAATTTCTTCTATTTAATGTTTCCATTATCAGGGTTGCCCTACCGTAATTCTTACTTTATTGATGACTTACTAGGAGCATTTAATAAAAGCGGTGGGGCCACGTATCTTCCGCACACTCATAAACAATCACCCGATCTTAATCACATGCATATTTGGGAAGACAGGAAGAAAATAAGGAAGGAAGGAAGGAAGGAAGGAAGGAAGGAAGGAAGGAAGGAAGGAAGGAAGGAAGGAAGGTATGTGAAATGAAATACAAAATGGGGATTCAAAAGCTTCTTCAAAATATACTAACGCTTTTCAGTGGAAAATTTCATTTATCTCCTGGGGAATATTGTACCGAAACTCCCGTGGCTGTCAACGTGTTTAAGTTATTGTAGAAAATATTTATGTTATCTTGAACTTATTTCGAATTCTGTACCTTACTCTCAGTTAGTTTTAAAACACAAGTACCATACACTTCGTTAGTGTACTTACTAAGACAACTCCATAGAGAAACTTCATGGCTCGAAATTATGTTATACAAAATGATAAGGAAAGGACGATGACGTTAGGTACGTAGAATATCTGTTAAATTCATTGCATATTCATACGAAGTACTGAATTGGAAATGCATACATTTTACAAGACTTCATTATTAAGAGATGCTCCGGGCGACCAATACAAGGCTTCTCTGCAGAGAGAGATCTATCATTATCGAACAGCGAGTCGAATAAGAACAGGGAACTGGGGAATTCCTACCCTTGCTCTCAGCTTTCTTCGTAAATCTGTTTCCAATTTTTTTATCACATTTATTTCAGCTATATTGATTCTTCTCTCCTTCTATATTTCTTTTATTCTACTTTCTTCTTTGGATATCCGCTAGGTCAACTCTCTGCGCAAGCAGTCTGGCATCGAAAGTGGAGCAAAGATATTTGAAACCAAATTCTGAGTTATAGCTCACCTACCTTTTATTACTGCGGTGTATTCCAGGGCGGTGCTGTTGGTCATAAATATATTCAGAATTTTTTTAAAAAATACATATAATGCCACAATGTGGACAGGAATTTAATCTCTAACTGGAGATGCACAGGAAGAATTCGAAGGTCTGAATGGCATAGAATTTGTTTGTTTGTTTGTTTGTTTGTTTCTTTGTTTGTTTGTTTGTTTGTTTGTTTGTTTGTTATTATAACTCTCAGTCCCGTTCCTTGATACGGAGTCGGGGATGAGGTAAGATGAATTTATATGGCGTGTTTTAAGGCTGGATACTCTTCCTGACACCAATCTCAGTTGAAGAACTAATGAAGATGAAGTAAATCATAGTGAATGAAACTGGATAAAGAGGAGAAAGGAACCTGCTGTGGCCTATGGATTGTAAATGTCCCGGCAATCACCAGGAAGTGAAAATAGCACACCATAGAAAACAGTACTTAGGACAACCGACGGTGGGGTTTGACTCAAGCGTCTCCACTCCGCTCGGCTCCTCCTTTCTAGAAATATTATTTGGATATTCATAAAATTTTGGACAAGAAGCAAAACTATTTCCGTTAAGATCTTTGGAAGAAATGAAGGTAAAGGCGTCTTCAATTCGCATAATCGATGCTGAGTCGCTTTGGATAACTCTATGTCTGGCTGACTATGCACACAGAAGTTAACTCGATATTTACTCCAAGTGTAGGTTGAGTGAGTACCAGGATCAATAGCATCTTCAGAATTAGAACACTTGTTTCTAAATTCCCCAACTTAATGACACGGAATGAAACCCACTTCCTTCTAAGTCAACCTAGCTCGCCTTTTCCATCCCGGATGGGCAACCTGCACTAAAATTATAACGTAAAGGACGAGTGGTGCTGCAGTCTTTTTAGGCCTTGACCTGCAGAGATGACTGCTGACCTACAAGATGGCCTGAAAACACTCTAGTACTACGTGATCAATGCAATACCATCCTCAGCCGTATTGGTTGGCTTTCTTGACAGGGTTCGCTGCCTCAAATATCAGACAGCTCCTTAGCTGGTCTCATGACTTTGATTTAACCCTGTTCTAGCCCTCAGTCTGGAATTGAAATCCTTGGACTTCCCATGAATCTAACCCGCAGCTTCAGGGCCTGTCTAATTTGCTTGCTCATCGCAGGGATCGAATCATGACACTTCGTTCCTATGTACAACCAGCGAGAACTTCGCGGACAAACAATTACTTTAAGAATAGAGCGCTATATATCATTTGATTATTGTCAGTGGTTGCCACCTAAGAACTTCCCTGCCTTCTTTGATCCTTTGTTGTCTAGCGAATTACCACTTAATTTTGCAAGGGAAGGTATAAGAGTCGTAACGTTTTCAGCCTCTGTGGACAGCATTCTTCTTTCTAAATGGAGAGTTGTTACCGAATGTCAGTGATATACATGGCAGTTTGATTTCTCTTGACTACAGCTTTGAACCGGTCATTGGATGAAGCTTCAAGAATGTCTCATCACACGTCCTAGATAATCCAGTACTCCTTGTATTTTTTTTTTTTTACAATTAACAGGTTTCTTTGTAGTCTCCTCAGAATGACATAGTTTGTTACATGCTCAATTCAGGCAATCTTTAATTTATGGCCGGATGAAACCTAAAATTAACGATGGAGGCCAGAAATATAAATTTCCAAATCATTATAAATTCAGAAATAAAAATAATAATGTCACAATCAAGTAAATTTACGGTCGTGTCCGAAGATTCGCTAATCCAATTCCGATGATGGCCTACCTCATCCACACCTGCAAACGTGAGTATAGGTGAACCAGTAACTGAACAAATGAAAATATCTTATATTTATGCAATAAAATAAGAAAAAATGCTCTCATGATGTGAAATTCGATGAGTTAGTACGACGTTAAACTCCTAGCAAAAATGTACCGAACCCGAACAGATATTGTGCCCTATAACATAGCAAGCGATAAGTTTTAATAAACTAAAACAATAATAGATATACTTCTATGTACTTCAGATGAGAACCAAACAGGTGATTTTATTGTATTATTTCTGACTAACTGGTGTACCCGTGCTTCGCTACGGAATCCTACACTTTCAACAGTGCACATGTTGTGAATAAGATTTTATTACATTAGGCCTACATAGCTCTTAGTTTCACTGGACAAACACGACGGGAAGGTAGGCATACGTTGTTCCTCATGTGAAGACCATTTTAGGGAATTTTCATTGTAATGGCAAGTCCTCTTGCCTGCTGCCAGTCACAACTGAGTTGGACATTTTTCATTATACTGGCGTAAAGATAATACTTCGCTGCCGTTTAAACCGTGTGAAGTGTCAGAACTGGAAGGATCCAGCCATAAACAGCGCTGAACACTGCTCTGCCACTGTCCGTTAAGTGAACACCCTCCCCATTCCTATAACTACATTATATAACATAACAGGGATGGAATAGCAGGAATACTGCGGTGAACCAGTGTGTCGCATACCAGCAATTATTAGACCATCTATGAACCAGAGGAATGTCATGCTATGAAAATAAAGTTACCTAACTCCTCAGTTACTTCCCGCGAATATTTAGGCAGATCGTTCTACTCGGATAACTAACTCCCTTCGCTCACGCGTCTCGCAGCAATAATATCATCTATCGGGCATGAACAGCAGCAGAAGAGACAAAGAATATCACATTTAGTTTTCTTTCGACTCTCTGATATCAGGGCTTCCAATATAAAGGGAGTCCTTCCTCCCTTCATGAATTCCTCTTGTTTTATTCTTCAAGCGATCATTCCTTCACGACTTTTTATCTCTATTGATAGTCATCTTCACAATTGCTCTTGTCGATATGGGCTGATGACCACGCGACTTTTAACTCTAAGACAATCACCACTATCGCCAGTTAACACGACTGGAGAACCTTTCCATGTTAAATGTGTCCGGTGTTGATATGGACTAAAAAATCTAAGTTCACCTGAGAATTAAGTGTTAGGTCTTCCCCTAAACTACCATTTCACCCATTTATAGTCTAGACTGAAGTGGCTTATTCCCGACTTTACATATCGAATCTTATTAAATTCTGTCAAGCCATTTTCTCGTGGCTCGGTGTTGATATGGACTACGCAACAAAAGTGTAAATCACGAGTATTTTGGTTATCATAGCGATTACAAAAACATTGTATAAGAATAAATGATCAGAAATGTAATACTATTTTACTTTAGTTATGTAATATTTATCGATAGGACCGCTAATAACATGAATATTTGAGAATTAAATTTGAAGCCTTCCCCTAAACTACCATTTCTCTAAGCGTGAATAACACTATTTATGGCCTAGATTGTAGCGAATTATTGTCCGACTTTACATACCAATTTTCATTAAATTCTCGTGATGCGCGTACATACAGACAGACAGACAGACAGACAGACAGACAGACAGACAGACAGACAGACAGACAGACAGACAGACAGACAGACAGACAGACATTACGGAAAACTAAAAAGTGCATTTCCTTGTTATTGTAGAAACGACCGATACCGAAATACAATTATTTTAAAATTCTGAGCAATGTACAGACACAACTCTTATTTTATATACCGGTACACATATAGGTCAAATTAGCCGGCCCCGTGGTGTAGGGGTAGCTTGCCTGCCTCTTACCCGGAGGTCCCGGGTTCGATTTCCGGCCAGCTCAAGGATTTTTACTTGGATCTGAGGGCTGGTTCGAGGTCCATTCAGCCTACGTGATTAGAATTGAGGAGCTATCTGACGGTGAGATAGCGACCCCGGTCTAAATCCAATTAAATATTTTTGTGGTTTTTCGGAGACGCCAAGCTGCCGAAATTTCACCTAGCGGGGATTCTCTTTCGTGGCGGCAAATCTACCACACGATGCTGACATATTTGAGCATCTTCATATACCACTGGACAAAGTCAGGTTCAAACCTGTCAACCTGGAGGCAAAGGCCAGCGCTCTACAGTCTGACCTACTCAACGCAGCTGATTGTTGAGCATAAACTGGAGCAACAATCTTACAACTTCTCGGAACTGACCACTGAAAGGATGTTGGAGTCTCACCTACTAAATTTGATTACTGTCTCAGTTGTGTTGCATATCAGCCAGTCTCCCCCACTTCAGGAGGCTGACTGAACCACATTTCTGACATTAGTCCAGGATTAACTCTTCGTTCTAAGCTTATACTAGAAAATAATGGACAGAAACGTTATTGGCAATAACAATAAAATATCAGCTTATTTATTACTCATTTCACTGAGCCGCAGTACTAATATCCATAAAATTGCTCGCTGAACTTCGCGATAAGCTAGCCACGTAGTCATCAACTCGGCAGCCACTACACAAAATGATTGATGGGGCTAACGATGTTTTCTTGTTTGCGTGTTGATGCGGTCCATTGGGTTTCCAAAAGGTATTAACTTACAGGCACTCCATTTAGAGTATAAAGGTAATTATACGTTTTAACTAAAATTTGATTCGCATGAGCACATCGCAAAAGCTATGATGTCAGCTCCGAACAAAGTTGAAGTTTGTTGAGCTCCAGCTCAGCAAGAAGTGATCTCACGGCTCCGAAGTAGTTTGGTTATGTATGCATCCCTGGAGAGTCGAGCAGCAATCTTTCTATGGCTGCGGATGGCTGCCAGATGGAGTCATGTTGACTTTTACCTCACAGGCAACATTTCCCAACACTACCTAAAGGGGATCATGTCTTATTCCCATTGTTCCGACGAAATCTATATATTCGGCTTATATGATCCTAGGTAATATAATAATAATATTGATAATGATGATGATAATAATAATAATAAATAATAATAATAATAATAATAATAATAATAATAATAATAATAATAATAATAATAATAATAATGTCTCTACACGGCGAAAACCCTGACGAAAATAACGGACCCAGTCATTGAAGAAAGGGAAAGGAGATTCCTTAGGAAAATCTTAGGTCCAAAAAGTCCCTAGATTCACAACCCATGTTCCGATTGAGACGGAATCGAGAACACTTTATGAATGAGTTCAGAAGACAACAACTAATCTGAAGTAAACAAGACTATCATTTACCAGGAAATGTACCGCTGCTTCGCTACGGTATTCTAAATTGTATACGGATATCGAAGTAAATTACAGTACATACAGTGAATAAGATTTTTCTTAATCGCATGTCTCTTGGCGTTATCCGAGAAACAGC
This sequence comes from Anabrus simplex, assembly GCF_040414725.1. Classification (NCBI taxonomy): domain Eukaryota; kingdom Metazoa; phylum Arthropoda; class Insecta; order Orthoptera; family Tettigoniidae; genus Anabrus; species Anabrus simplex. Next base: position 229,239,563 of record NC_090265.1, read on the forward strand.
ATGGGGAGGTCCCGTACGTTGTTTCCAACGTAAAATGTGAGTCGTGGAGTTGTGATGATAACGGCAGGCTCACATGCCTACTGCCATTCAGAATCGAGTTGACCGAGCTAGATAGCTGCAGTCGCTTAAGTGCGGCCAGTATCCAGTATTCGGGAGATAGTAGGTTCGAACCCCACTGTCGGCAGCCCTGAAGATGGTTTTCCGTGGTTTCCCATTTTCACGCCGGGCAAATTCTGGGTCTGTACCTTAATTAAGGCCACGGCCGCTTCCTTCCCAGTCCTAGCCCTTTCCTGTCCCATCGTCGCCATAAGACATGATGCATTGTTGGATGCGCTTGAGAACGGTTGGCTGTTGAGAGAGCTCTTGCATTATTGTAGTGATAAAGTAGTGAAAACCTATTGAAATAGCTAAATTTTGTGTATATCTGATTCATTTAGTGCTGTTTATATAGTGGTGTTTAGTGCTTGTTGGTAGAAATTGGGAGTAGTGATATTTATTTAAATTTTGTAACAAGTAATTCAGTTGGTCTTCAGTAAATTACGTTTTCTAGATTAAGTAGGCTAGCTAGGTGTACCTTGTTTCGAATTTAGGTTTTGGAAATACTTTAGGTAATAATATTAACTTTAAAAATATTTGTAAATATCTGTAGGTTCGTTGGTTATACTTACAAAGGCAGATTATCATAAGGAATAGTACCGTAACTTCTGCAGCAACTTCTCCGGTATTTCGTATAGATATCAGTTCAAACTATCGCGAAGGTAATAATTTACTACATTAAAAAACACGATACGCCTGTAAACTTCCATTTAAAAAGAAGTTAAAGAGATTACACGGTAATAGTTAACAGTCGTTGTATTGTTATTGATTATTGTCGCTCCTCATATTCAAATATTGCATTGTTGGCTACAGCCGTGAACAAAGGGTTTAGTGTAGTCAAATATAGGTGTAGTCCAGTAAATATAAATAAAAATCAGCTGACCTTGTATTCCATTCATTTGTACTTCTGAGTAGGTAGTTAAAGTATCCGTAATCTATATTTCGCTCCCTCGATCTTTGAGTATTTATGAGCGGTTAGCTAATAATAATAAAGTTCATATATCCCAGTAATTGCAGTTCAAGTCCCTGGAGTAGTAGTAGTAGTAGTTTTGATATAAATATTTGAGAAATTACTGTAGACAACCTCGTATTTTTCAGTAGGCCTAATTCAGGGCACTTTTATTCTCCGTCCCGTGGAGTAGGGAAAATAATAGTAATCCACCAGCTGTAATAATCACATAACCACATTTCAGTAGTATTGTAGTGAAGATAAGGTATAATATATTAGATAGTATCTTGCCAGTTATATTTGTGTTTTTCTTCGTGTACGGCAATCCTTTCGATACTTAAGCATTTAACCAAACGCAGTGTAATGTAGATACATTGTAGTATAGATACAGTACATTTAGATAGTGCGTATCTTGCCTGCTAAATTCGTGAGTTATTTTTCGTGTGTAGCCTATCTATTAGACCGTAATACTAATAATAATTCGTCTAAGCATTTAGCTTCGTTGGTAATCTTTGAGTACAGTTCTTGCAAATTTCATTTCTGGTGTGCTTAGTTTAGTGACATACGGTACGGTACCGGTATCGTAATTAGGATACCGGTACGTCTGAAAGTAGTTTAAAATTACTGTAGTGTACTGTACAGTAGTATATGAGTAATATCCTATTATAATTTAGTGTGATTGTTTTATTATTGTAAAATATTTGTGTAGTACTGGTGTAGTAGAGGTATCCGTAGAAACTCTTACTAAAATACTGTTGTTGTAATTAGAATAGGCTTAATTGCAGTTTGGAATTGTGTAGTTCTTGTGTAGGCTATTACTTTCGATATTCAGAAATTAACAGCAGTTTTTATCCTGTCAGGGGTTGTAGGATAAAAAAAAAACAGAGCACGACTAAGTAGTATTGTAGTGTAGTCGTATATTAATTACCTTATTGTTGTGTACTATCCCAGACAATAAATCCCTCCGTTCATTTATTTTTTTGCAAATAAGTTATTTTATGTTTAATTTCATTTTCCCCCCGTAAAGAATGGCTAAGGAGCGCGAGTGTACTTACTGTGGGTGTGGCGAGGCATTGAGGGGTATGAGGGAGGAGTTGGAAAGTTTTGATGGAGATAATTAGGATTCTCACAGAAGACAGGAAGGAAGATAGGACTCCCTCAAACAATGTACAGGTTACAGTAGGTGTACAAGAGGGAGGGGAAGGAAAGGGAGGAGTTGTAGAAGACAGGTGGTCTAATGTTCTAAGGGGAAGGAGATTGCAGGCTAAGGGCTCTATTCAGGATCAGAATTCAGGACAGGTGTCTGTGCGAAATCGGTACGAGTCACTCCAGGTAGAACAACAGAGGGGAGATGAGGGGCAGGGAACTGTTGCTGAGATGTGTGGAAGTAGGAGGAAGGGAAAAGGTAGGAAAGGAAAATGTAGAGTAGAGGATAGGAAAAGACAGGTGGAACAGGGTCATGGGAAGGAGAAAAGGGAGGAGGAAGTAGCTTCTGCAGCTATCAGGAAAGATAGGGGTGACCAGGAGGGGAGGGGATCAAATGAGGTGGGTAGGGTTGAGGCTCTGGTCATGGGGAATTCCATCGTTAGACACGTGGGGAAAATGTGTGGAGGAAAAGGTATCAGGGTAGAGTGTTATCCAGGAATTAGGCTGAGGCAGATGTTGAGGAAAGTAGAAGAGAGGGAGGAGGGGAAGGAGAAGGTGGTAGTGTTTCACGTTGGTACCAAC